>NC_062579.1:59630326-59945326 GCF_022837055.1 Prionailurus viverrinus
AAAGGGTACAGCCAATGTGGAAAACAATATGGAGGTTAACTCAAAAGGTTAAAAGTAGAACTACCCTACAATATAGCAATTGCACTACTAGGTATTTACTCAAAGAATACAAAAATGCAGATTTGAAGGGACACTTTCCCTCCAATATTTATAGCAGCATTATGAAGATAGCCAAATTATGGAAAGAGCCCAAATGTCCATTGACTGATGAAAGGATGAAGACGTGGTACACACACACACACACACACACACACACACACACACACGTATATGTGTGTATGTAATTCTTTCAAAAAGAATAAAACGTTGCCATTTGCAATAATGTGGATCAAGCTAGAGTGTATTATGTTAAGCGAAATAAGTCAGTCAGAGAAAGATTAGTATCATATGATTTCACACATATTTGGAATTAAGAAATAAAACAGATGAATATATGGGATGGGTGAGAAAGAAGAGAGAGGGAAACAAACCATTAGAGACTCCTAAAGATAGAGAACAAAGTGAGGGTGGATGGAGTAAGGAGAGCGGAGAATGGGCTAGATGGATAATGGGTACTATGATGGGCACTTACGATGAACACTGGATGTTGTATATAAATGATGAATCACTGAATCCTACTCCTGAAACCAATATTGCTCTGTATGTTAACTATAATTAAAACCACATGTAATTAAGCCTTTACTGTTAATATAATTTAAAATTAAATTAATTGAATAGCAAATAATCTTCATTAAGCTTTCTTCTTACAATCAACTTATATTTCATTAACATAAAATACCTACCTCAATACACCTAAATAAAGTACTAGCCACTGGGCATAGGAAATTTCAAACCAAATTTGAGGAGAAATTTCCTACTTTTCATTATTTATTGTTTGGAAAACACTGACAATAGATAATCCTTGACAGAACCTGAATGGGGTGGGAAAGAATCAAATGAAATCCAATTTATCTGTGAGATTACTATTTAACAAAAAATGGAGTAGTGATTGCATATTCATTTCAAAACAGCAGAATTCTCACATTCACAATATTTTTTGAGAGGTAATTTGAATTATTCAATTTATTCAGATTGCCAAAGGGAAAGACTATGTAATGACGAGAATCTATTTCTGGAAAAGAGTAAGTGTGAAGAAAAGGGAGTCCTTGTTGCAAAAGGAGTTTACTAACCCTTTCAAACACAAGGAAAATGGGTGCCAAACTGGCACCTAATGTGTAGTAGGCATATACAGTTAGCCCCAAAGATTTCTGTCACTTGGTACACATGACTTGCATAACATCCTTTCCTTGAACTCCATAAAGGAACACAGATGATCCGATATCTTGACTGTAATTTTGTGAGACCTTGACTAGAATGTCCAGCTAAGCTGTGGTCAGACTGTTGACTAGTGGAAACTGTGAGATAATAAGTGTGTGTTTTTTAAACACTTAAATCTATGATAATTTGTTATGCACCATAGAAAACTAACACATTGACTTACATGTAGTTTTTACTTTACATTATATAGAAAAAGAGAAGGGATACTGCAGATGTAATTAAAATGACTGATCAACTGACTTTGTTTTCTTATTTTTGAAGTTTTATTTTATACTTATAAAATTTTTTATTGTTTATTTATTTTTGAGACAGAGAGAGAGAGCATGAGTGGGGAAGGGCAGAGAGAGAGGGAGACACAGAATCCAAAGCAGGATTCAGGTTCTGAGCTGAGCTGTCAGCATAGAGCCCGATGTGGGGTTCAAACGCATCAACCACATGATCATGACCTGACCCGAAGTCGGATGTCCAACCAACTGAGGCACCCATGTACCCATATTTTATAATTTATAATTAATTATTTTTTCTGAAACCAAATACACTTTTATTTTTTAAATGTTTTTCTCAATATATGAAATTTATTGTCAAATTGGTTTCCATACAACACCCAGTGCTCATCCCAAAAGGTGCCCTCCTCAATACCCATCACCCACCCTCTCCTCCCTCCCACCCCCCATCAACCCTCAGTTTGTTCTCAGTTTTTAACAGTCTCTTATGCTTTGGTTCTCTCCCATTCTAACCTCTTTTTTTTTTTCCTTCCCCTCCCCCATGGGTTTCTGTTAAGTTTCTCAGGATCCACATAAGAGTGAAAACATATGGTATCTGTCTTTGTATGGCTTATTTCACTTAGCATCACACTCTCCAGTTCCATCCACGTTGCTACAAAGGGCCAGATTTCGTTCTTTCTCATGGCCATGTAGTACTCCATTGTGTATATAAACCACAATTTCTTTATCCATTCATCCGTTGATGGACATTTAGGCTCTTTCCATAATTTGGCTATTCTTGAGAGTGCTGCAAAAACATTGGGGTACAAGTGCCCCTATGCATCAGTACTCCTGTATCTCTTGGGTAAATTCCTAGCAGTGGTATTGCTGGGTCAGAGGGTAGGTCTATTTTTAATTTTCTGGGGAAGCTCCACACTGTTTTCCAGAGTGGCTTCACCAATTTGCATTCCCACCAACAGTGCAAGAGGGTTCCCGTTTCTCCACAACCTCTCCAGCATCTATAGTCTCCTGATTTGTTCATTTTAGCCACTATGACTGTCATGAGGTGATATCTGAGTATGGTTTCGATTTGTATTTCCCTGATAAGGAGCGACTTTGAGCATCTTTTCATGTGTCTGTTGGCCATCCGGATGTCTTCTTTAGAGAAGTGTCTATTCCTGTTTTCTGCCCATTTCTTCACTGGGTTATATGTTTTTTGGGTGTGGAGTTTGGTGAGCTCTTTATAGATTTTGGAAACTAGCCCTTCATCCGATATATCATTTGCAAATATCTTTTCCCATTCCGTTGGTTGCCTTTTAGTTTTGTTGCTTGTTTCCTTTGCTGTGCAGAAGCTTTTTATCTTCATAAGGTCCCAGTAATTCACTTTTGCTTTTAATTCCCTTGCCTTTGGAGATGTGTCGAGTAAGAGATTGTTACGGCTGAGGTCAGAGAGGTCTTTTCCTGCTTTCTCCTCTAGGGTTTGGATGGTTTCCTGTCTCACATTCAGGTCCTTTAGCCATTTTGAGTTTATTTTTCTGAATGGTGTGAGAAAGTAGTCTAGTTTCAACCTTCTGCATGTTGCTGTCCAGTTCTCCCAGCACCATTTGTTAAAGAGACTGTCTTTTTTCCATTGGATGTTCTTTCCTGTGTTGTCAAAGATTGGTTGGCCATACGTTTGTGGGTCTAGGTCTGGGGTTTCTATTCTATTCCATTGGTCTATGTGTCAGTTTTTGTGCCAATACCATGCTGTCTTGATGATGACAGCATTGTAGTAGAGGCTAAAGTCTGGGATTGTGAGGCCTCCTGCTTTGGTCTTCTTCAAAATTAATTTGGCTATTCGGGGCCTTTTGTGGTTCCATATGAATTCTAGGATTGCTTGTTCTAGTTTCGAGAAGAATGCTGGTGCAGTTTTGATTGGGATTGCATTGAATGTGTAGATAGCTTTGGGTAGTATTGACATTTTGGCAATATTTATTCTTCCAATCCATGATCACGGAATGTCTTTCCATTTCTTTATATCTCCTTCAATTACCTTCATAAGCTTTCTATAGTTTTCAGCATACAGATCTTTTACATCTTTGGTTAGATGTATTCCTGGGTATTTTATGCTTCTTGGTGCAGTTGTGAATGGGATCACTTTCTTCATTTGTCTTTCTGTTGCTTCATCGTTAGTGTATAAGAAAGCAACTGATTTGTGTACATTGATTTTGTATCCTGCAACTTTGCTGAATTCATGTATCAGTTCTAGCAGACTTTTGGTGGAGTCTATCGGATTTTCCATGTATAGTATCATGTCATCTGCAAAAAGTGAAATCTTGACCTCATGTTTGCCAATTTTGATGCCTTTGATTTCCTTTTGTTGTCTGATTGCTGATGCTAGGACTTCCAGCATTATGGTAAACAACAGCGGTGAGAGTGGGCATCCTTGTCGTGTTCCTGATCTCAGGGAAAAAGCTCTCAGTTTTTCCCCATTGAGGATGATGTTAGCTGTGGGCTTTTCATAAATGGCTTTTATGATGTTGAAGTATGTTCCTTCTATCCCGACTTTCTCGAGGGTTTTTATTAAGAAAGGGTGCTGAATTTTGTCAAAGGCCTTTTCTGCATCGATTGACAGGATCATATGGTTCTTATCTTTTCTTTTATTAATGTGATCTATCATGTTGATTGATTTGCAAATGTTGAACCAGCCCTGCATCCCAGGAATGAATCCCACTTGATCATGGTGAATCATTCTTTTTATATGCTGTTGAATTCGATTTGCTAGTATCTTATTGAGAATTTTTGCATCCATATTCATCAGGGATATTGGCCTGTAGTTCTCTTTTTTTACTGGGTCTCTGTCTGGTTTAGCAATCAAAGTAATACTAGCTTCATAGAATGAGTCTGGAAGTTTTCCTTCCTTTTCTATTTCTTGGAAGAGCTTGAGAAGGATAGGTATTATCTCTGCTTTAAATGTCTGGTAGAACTCCCTTGGGAAGCCATCTGGTCCTGGAGTCTTATTTGTTGGGAGATTTTTGATAGCTGATTCAATTTCTTCGCTGCTTATGGGTGTGTTCAAGCTTTCCATTTCCTCTTGATTGAGTTTTGGAAGAGTGTGGGTGTTTAGGAATTTGTCCATTTCTTCCAGGTTGTCCAATTTGTTGGCATATAATTTTTCATATATTCCCTGAAAATCGTTTGTATCTCTGAGGGATTGGTTGTAATAATTCCATTTTCATTCATGATTTTATCTATTTGGGTCATCTCCCTTTTCTTTTTGAGAAGCCTGGCTAGAAGTTTATCAATTTTGTTTATTTTTTCAAAAAACCAAATCTTGGTGTCGTTGATGTGCTCTACAGTTTTTTTTTAGTTTCTATATTGTTTATTTCTGCTCTGATCGTTATTATTTCTCTTCTTCTGCTGGGTTTAGCTGCCTTTGCTGTTCTGCTTCCATTTCCTTTAGGTGTGCTGTTAGATTTTGTAATTGGGATTTTTCTTGTTTCTTGAGATAGGCCTGGGTTGCAATGTATTTTCCTCTCAGGACTTCCTTCACTGCATCCCAAAGTGTTTGGATTGTTGTATTTTCATTTTCGTTTGTTTCCATATATTTTTTAATTTCTTCTCTAATTGCCTGGTTGACCCATTCATTCTTTAGTATGGTGTTCTTTAACCTCCATTCTTTTGGAGGTTTTCCAGACTTTTTCTTGTGGTTGATTTCTAGCTTCATAGCATTGTTGTCTGAAAGTATGCATGGTATGATTTCAATTCTTGTATACTTATGAAGGGCTGTTTTGTGACCCAGTATATGATCTATCTTGGAGAATGTTCCATGTGCACTCGAGAAGAAAGTATATTCTGTTGCTTTGGGATGCAGAGTTCTAAATATATCTGTCAAGTCCATCTGATCCAATGTCTCATTCAGGGCCCTTGTTTCTTTATTGACCGTGTGTCTAGATGATCTATCCATTGTTGTAAGTGGAGTATTAAAGTCCCCTGCAATTACCACACTCTTATCAATAAGGTTGCTTATGTTTATGAGTAATTGTTTTATATATTTGGGGGCTCCCGTATTTGGTGCATAGACATTTATAATTGTTAGCTCTTCCTGATGGATAGACCCTGTGATTATTATATAATGCCCTTCTTCATCTCTTGTTACAGCCTTTAATTTAAAGGCTAGTTTGTCTAATATAAATATGGCTACTCCAGCTTTCCTTTGACTTCCAGTAGCATGATAAATAGTTCTCCTTCCCCTTACTCTCAATCTAAAGGTGTCCTCAGGTCTAAAATGAGTCTCTTGTAGACAGCAAATAGATGTCTCTTGTTTTTTTTATCCATTCTTATACCCTATGTCTTTTGGTTGGCGCATTTAATCCATTTACATTCAGTGTTATTATAGAAAGATACGGGTTTAGAGTCATTGTGATGTCTTTATGTTTTATGCTTGTAGTGATGTCTCTGGTACTTTGTCTCACAGGATCCCCCTTAGGATCTCTTGTAGGGCTGGTTTAGCGGTGATGAATTCCTTCAGTTTTTGTTTGTTTGGGAAACCTTTATCTCTCTTTCTATTCTAAATGACAGACTTGCTGGATAAAGGATTCTCGGCTGCATATTTTTTCTGTTCATCACATTGAAGATCTCCTGCCAATCCTTTCTGGCCTGCCAAATTTCAAAAGAGAGATCAGTCATGAGTCTTATATGTCTCCCTTTATCTGTGAGGCCACGTTTATCCCTCGCTGCTTTCAGGATTTTCTCTTTATCCTTGTATTTTGCCAGTTTCACTATGATATGTCGTGCAGAAGATCGATTCAAGTTCCGTCTGAAGGGAGTTCTCTGTGCCTCTTGGATTTCAATGTCTTTTTCCTTCCCCAGTTCAGGGAAGTTCTCAGCTATAATTTCTTCGAGTACCCCTTCAGCACCTTTCCCTCTCTCTTCATCCTCTGGCATACCAATTATGCGTATATTATTTTTTTTTAGTGTATCACTTAGTTCTCTAATTTTCCCCTCATACTCCTGGATTTTTTTATCTCTGTTTCTCTCAGCTTCCTCTTTTTCCATAACTTTATCTTCTAGTTCACCTATTGTCTCCTTTGCCTCTTCAACCCGAGCTGTGGTCATTTCCATTTTATTTTGCATCTCGTTTAAAGCGTTTTTCAGCTCCTCCTGATTGTTCCTTAGTCCCGTGGTCTCTGTAGCAATAGATTCTCTCCTGTCCTCTATACTGTTTTCAAGCCCAGCGATTAATTTTATGACTATTTTTCTAAATTCACTTTCTGTTAGATCATTTAAGTCCTTTTTGGTCAGTTCATTAGCTGTTCTTATTTCCTGGAGATTCTTTTGAGGGGAATTCTTCCGTTTGTTCATTTTGGATAGTCCCTGGAGTGGTGAGGACCTGCAGGGCACTTCCCCTGTGCTGTGGTGTATAAGTGGAGTTGGTGGGCGGTGCCGCAGTCAGATCTGATGTCTGCCCCCAGCCCACCGCTGGGGCCACAGTCAGACTGGTGTGTGCCTTCTCTTCCCCTCTCCTAGGGGTGGGATACACTGTGGGGTGGCGTGGCCTGTCTGGGCTACTTGCACACTGCCAGCTTGTGATGCTGGGGATCTGGCGTATTAGCTGGGTTGGGTAGGCAAGGTGCACGGGGGCAGGGGGGGCAGGCTTAGCTCACTTCTCCTTAGGTGATCCACTTCAGGAGGGGCCCTGTGGCAGCAGGAGGGAGTCAGACCAGCTGCCGAGGGGGGTCAGCAGAAGCACAGTGTTGGGTGTTTGCATGGAGTGAGCAAGTTCCCTGGAAGGAACTGGTTCCCTTTGGGATTTTGGGTGGGAGATGGGCGAGGGAGTTGGTGCTGGCTAGCACCTTTGTTCCCTCCCAAAGTGAGCTCCGTCATCCAGGAGCTCAGCAACTTTCCCTTCCTTTGTCCTCCAGCCTTCCCGCTTTCTGAGCAGAGCTGTTAACTTATGACCTCCCAGATGCTAAGTCACGCTAGCTGTCGGAACACATTCCGTCTGGCCCTCCACTTTTGCAAGCCAGACTCGGGGCCTCTGATTGGCCTGTTGGCCGCCCCTCCACCCGGGCTCACTCTGTCAGTCCGAGCAGTGCGCACAGCCCCTACGCCCTTTCTACCCTCTTCCGTGGACCTCTAATATGCGCTTGGCTCCGGAGGCTCCGTTCTGCTAGTCTTCTGGTGGTTTTCTGGGTTATTTAGGCAGGTGTAGGTGGAATCTAAGTGATCAACAGGATGCGTGGTGAGCCCAGCGTCCTCCTACACCGCTATCTTCTCTGTCTCTAATTAATTAATTTTTTGAGAAAGAGTGCATGTGCCTATGCAAGGGAGAGGGGAAAACGGAGGGAGAGAGAGAATCTTAAGCAGGCTCCATACTGTGTGGAGCCTGACACATGCTTGGTCCCAAGACCCTGAGATCATGACCCAAGAGTTGGACACTCAACCAACTGAGTCACCCTGGTGCCCCTAAAATTTTTAAATTAATTCCACTTAGTTAACACACTGTGTTATATTAGTTCTAGGTGTACAACTCAACAGTTACATACATTTTCCGGTGTTCATCACAAGTGCATTTCTTAATTTTGATCATCTATTTAACCCATAACTCCACCCACTTGAACTCTGTTTCTGCTGACGTTATTCTCTGTACCTACAAATCTGTTTACTGCTTTGACTCTCTGTCACTCTCTCTTGTTAATTTTTCCTTTACTTATTTATTCCTTTTTTTAAATAAAAAATAATGTTTGTTTATTTATTTATTTATTTATTTATTTATTTATTTAATATGAAATTTATTGTCAAATTGGTTTCCATACAACACCCAGTGCTCATCCCAGAAGGTGCCCTCCTCAATACCCATCACCCACCCTTCCCTCCCTCCCACCCCCCATCAACCCTCAGTTTGTTTTCAGTTTTGAAGAGTCTCTTATGCTTTGGATCTCTCACTCTCTAATATTTTTTTCCTTCCCCCCCCCCATGGGTTTCTGTTAAGTTTCTCAGGATCCACATAAGAGTGAAAACATATGGTATCTGTCTTTCTCTGTATGGCTTATTTCACTTAGCATCACACTCTCCAGTTCCATGCACATTGCAACAAAGGGCCAGATTTCATTCTTTCTCATTGCCAAGTAGTATTCCATTGTGTATATAAACCACAATTTCTGTAATGATTCGTCGGTTGATAGACATTTAGGCTCTTTCCATAATTTGGCTATTGTTGAGAGTGCTGCTATAAACATTGGGGTAACAGTGCCCCTATGCATCAGCACTCCTGTATCCCCTGGGTAAATTCCTAGCAGTGCTATTGCTGGGTCATAGGGTAGATCTATTTTTAATTTTTTGAGGAAACTCCACACTGTTTTCCAGATCACCTGCACCAATTTGCATTCCCACCAGGAGTGCAACAGGGTTGCCCTTTTCCCAATTCCTCTCCAGCATCGATAGTCTCTTGATTTATTCATTTTAGCCACTCTGACTGGCGTGAGGTGATATCTGAGTGTGGTTTTGATTTGTACTTCCCTGATGAGGAGTGACGTTGAGCATCTTTTCATGTACCTGTTGGCCATCTGGGTATCTTCTTTAGAGAAGTGTCTATTCATGTTTTCTGCCCATTTCTTCACTGGATTATTTGTTTTTCGGGTATGGATTTTGGTGAGCTCTTTATAGATTTTGGATACTAGCCCTTTGTCCGATATGTTATTCGCAAATACCTTTTCCCATTCCGTTGGTTGCCTTTTAGTTTTGTTGGTTGTTTCCTTCGCTGTGCAGAAGCTTTTTATCTTCATAAGGTCCCAGTAATTCACTTTTGCTTTTAATTCCCTTGCCTTTGGGGATGTGTCGAGTAAGAGATTGCTACGGCTGAGGTCAGAGAGGTCTTTTCCTGCTTTCTCCTCTAAGGTTTTGATGGTTTCCTGTCTCACATTTAGGTCTTTTATCCATTTTGAGTTTATTTTTGTGAATGGTGTGAGAAAGTGGTCTAGTTTCAACTTCTGCATGTTGCTGTCCAGTTCTCCCAGCACCATTTGTTAAAGAGGCTGTCTTTTTTCCATTGGATGTTCTTTCCTGCTTTGTCAAAGATTAGTTGGCCATACGTTTGTGGGTCTAGTTCTGGGGTTTCTATTCTATTCCATTGGTCTATGTGTCTGTTTTAGTGCCAATACCATGCTGTCTTCCTTATTGCCGCTTTGTAGTAGACGCTAAAGTCTGGGATTGGGATGCCTCCTGCTTTGGTCTTCTTCTTCAAAATTACTTTGGCTATTCAGGCCCTTTTGTGGTTCCATACAAATTTTGGGATTGCTTGTTCTAGATTCGAGAAGAATGCTGGCGCAATTTTGATTGGGATTGCATTGAATGTGTAGATAGCTTTGGGTACTATTGACATTTTGACAATATTTATTCTTCCAATTAATGAGCATGGAATATTTTTCCATTTCGTTATGTCTTCTTAAATTTCCTTCATAAGTTTTCTATAGTTTTCTGCATACAGATCTTTGGAATCTTTGGTTAGCTTTATTCCTGGGTATTTTATGCTTCTTGGTGCAATTGTGAATGGGATCAGTTTCTTTATTTGTCTTCCTGTCGCTTCATTATTAGTGAATAAGAATGCAACTGATTTCTGTACATTGATTTTGTATCTTGCGACTTTGCTGAATTCATGTATCTGTTCTAGCAGACTTTTGTTGGAGTCTAACGTATGTTCCATGTATAATATCATGTCATCTGCAAAAAGTGAAAGCTCGACCTCATCTTTGCCAATTTTGATGCCTTTGATTTCCTTTTGTTGTCTGATTGCTGATGCTAGCACTTCCAACACTATGTTAAACAACAGTGGTGAGAGTGGACATCCCTGTCTTGTTCCTGATCTCAGTGAGAATGCTGTCAGTTTTTCCCCATTGAGGATGATATTAGCTGTGGGCTTTTCATAAATGACTTTTATGATGTTAAATATGTTCCTTCTAGCCCGACTTTGTTGAGGGTTGTTATTAAGAAAGGATGCTGAATTTTGTCAAATACTTTTTGTGCATTAATTGACAGGATCATATGTTTCTTCTCTTTTCTTTTATTAATGTGAAGTATCACATTTATTTATTTCCGAATGATGAACCAGCCCTGCAACCCAGGAATGAATCCTACTTGATCATGGTGTATAATTCTTTTTATATGCTGTTGAATTCGATTTGCTAGTATCTTGCTGAGAATTTTTGCATCCATATTCATCAGGGATATTGGCCTTTAGTTATATTTTTTTATGGGTCCCTGCATGGTTTAGGAATGACATAATGCTCGCTTCATAGAATGAGACTGGAAGTTTTCTTTCCCTTTCTATTTGTTGGAATAGCTTGAGAATGATAGGTGTTATGTGTGCTTTAAACGTCTGGTAGAATTCCCCTGGGAAGCCATCTGATCCTGGACTCTTATTTGTTGGGAGATTTTTGATAACTGATTCAATTTCTTCACTGGTTATGGGTCTGTTCAAGCTTTCTATTTCTTCATCTTTGAGTTTCAGGAGTGTGTGGGTGTTTAGGAATTTGTCCATTTCTTCCAGGTTGTCCAGTTTGTTGGCATATAATTTTTCCTAGTATTGCCTGATAATTGCTTGTATTTCTGAGGGATTGGTTGTCATAATTCCATTTTCATTCATGATTTTATCTATTTGGGTCATCTCCCTTTTCTTTTTGAGAAGCCTGGCTAGAGGTTTATCAATTTTGTTTATGCTTTCAGAAAACCAACTCTTGGTTTCATTGATCTGCTCTACAAGTTTTTTAGATTCTATAGTGTTTATTTTTTCTCTGATCTTTATTCTTTCTCTTCTTCTGCTGGGTTTGGGGTGTGTTTGCTTTTCTGCTTCTATTTCCTTTAGGTGTGCTGCTAGATTTTGTATTTGGTATTTTTCTTGTTCCTTGAGATAGGCCTGGATTACAATGTACTTTCCTTTCAGGACTGCCTTTGCTGCATCCCAAGGTGTTTGGATTGTTGTCTTTTCATTTTCATTTGTTTCCATATATTTCTTAATTTCTTTTCTAACTACCTGGTTGACCATTTCATTATTTAGTAGGGTTCTTTAACCTCCATGCTTTTGGAGGTTTTCCAGTCTTTTTCTTGTGGTTGGTTTCAAGCTTCATAGCATTGTGATCTTAAACTGTGCATGGTATGATCTCAATTCTTGTATACTTATGAAGGGCTGTTTTGTGACCCAGTATGTGATGTATCTTGGAGAAGGTTTCATGTGCATTCAAGAAGAAAGTATATTCTGTTGCTTTGGGATGCAGAGTTCTTAATATATTTTTCTCAAGTTCATCTAATCCAATGTCTCATTCAGGGCCCTTGTTTCTTTATTGATCCTGTGTCTAGATGATCTATCCATTGTTGTAAGTGGAGTATTAAAGTCCCCTGCAATTACCACATTCTTATCAATAAGGTTGCTTATGTTTGTGATTGTTTTATATATTTGGGGGTTCCCATATTTGGCACATAGACTTTATTTATTGTTAGCTCTTCCTGATGGGTAGACCCTGTAATTATTATATAATGCCCTTCTTCATCTCTTGTTACAACCTTTAATATAAGTCTAGTTTTTCTGATATAAGTATGTCTACTCCAAGTTTCTTTTGACTTCCAGTAGCATGATAGATAGTTCTCCATCCCCTCACTTTCAATGTGAAGGTGTCCTCAGGTCTAAAATGAGTGTCTTGTAGACAGCAAATAGATGGGTCTTGTTTTTTAATCCTATCTGATACCCTATGTCTTTGGTTAGCACATTTGGTCCATTTACATTCAGTTTTATTATAGAAAGATGTGGGTTTAGAGTCATTTTGATGTCTGTAGGTTTCATGCTTGTAGTGATGTCCCTGGTACTTTGTGGTCCTTGCAACATTTCACTCACAGGATCCCGCTTAGGATCTCTTGTTGGGCTGGTTTAGTCGTGACAAATTCCTTCAATTTTTGTTTGGGAAGACCTTTATCTCTCCTTCTATTCTAAATGATAGACTTGCTGGGTAAAGAATTTTCAGCTGCATATTTTTTGTTGTTGTTCATCACATTGAAGATTTCCTGCCATTTTTTTCTTATCTGCCAAGTTTCAGTAGATAAATCTGTCACTAGCCTTATTGGTCTCTCTTTTTATGTTAGAGCATGTTTATCCCTAGTGGCTTTCACAGTTTTCTCTTTATCCTTGTATTTTACCAGTTTGACTATGATATGTGACTCAGAAGATCAATTCAAGTTACGTTTGAAGGGAGTCCTCTGTGCCTCTTGGATTTCAATGCCTTTTTCTTTCCCCAGATCAGGGAAGTTCTCAGCTATGATTTCTTCAAGTTCACCATCAGCACATTTCCCTCTCTCTTCCTCCTCTGGAATACCAATTATGCGTACATTATTTCATTTAATTATGTCACTTAGTTCTCTAAGTCTCCCCTCATACTCCTGGATTTTTTTATCTCTCTTTTTCTCAGCTTCCTCTTTTTCCATAATTTTATCTTCTAATTCACCTATTCTCTCCTCTGCCTCTTCAATCCAAGCTGTGGTCACCTCCATTTTATTTTTCACTTCATTTATAGCATTTTTTTTAGCTCCTCCTGACTGTTTCTTAGTCCCTTGGTCTCTGTAGTAATAGATTCTCTGTTGTCCTGTATACTTTTTTCAAGCCCAGCAATTAATTTTATGACTATTATTTTAAATTCATTTTCTGTTACATTGTGAAATCGTTTTTATCAATTCGTTAGCTGTCACTACTTCCTGGAGTTTCTTTTGAGGAGGATTATTCCATTTTGTCATTTTGGATAGTCTCTGGAGTGGTGCAGAACTGCAGGGCTTGTCCTCTGTGCTCTCTGGAGTAACTTGTGTTGATGGGCGGGGCCGCAGTCAGACCTGATGTCTGCACCAGCCCACCGCTGGGACCATATTCAGACTGGTGT
Organism: Prionailurus viverrinus; assembly: GCF_022837055.1. NCBI lineage: Eukaryota > Metazoa > Chordata > Mammalia > Carnivora > Felidae > Prionailurus > Prionailurus viverrinus. Next base: position 59,643,741 of record NC_062579.1, read on the forward strand.
GTACCTTATTTTCCCCTCTCCCAGGGGCAGGACTCACTGTGGAGTGGTGTGGCCCCTGTCTGGGCTACTTGCACATTGCAAGGCTTGTGGTGCTGCTTTGATAGGATGTGGCATATTAGCTGGGGTGGATCAGCAATATGCACAGGGGTGGAAGGGGCAGTCTCATTTCACTTTGCCTTCAGTGGCCTGTTTCTGGAGGGGCCCTGTGGCACTGGGAGGGAGGCAGACCCCTCGGAGGGATGGATCTGCAGAAGCACAGCTTTGGGTGTTTACGAAGTGCAAACAAGTTCGGTGAGGGGAACTGGTTCCCTTTGGGATTTTGGCTGGGGGATGGGCGAGGGAGATGGCGCTGGCGAGCTCCTTTGTTCCCCGCCTAGCTGAGCTCTTTCCTCCGGGGCTCAAAAACTCTGCCTCCCGTTGTCCTCTAGCCCTCCCACTCTCGGAGCAGAGCTGTTGACTTGTAACATTCCAGATGTTAAGTCCCACTGGCTGTCAGAACACACTCCATCTGGCCCCTCCACTTTTGCAAGCCGGACTTGGGGGCTCTGCCTTGCCGGGTGGGCTGGCTGCCCCTCCACCACCCCAGCTCCCTCCAGCCAGTCCATGTAGCACACACCACTTCTCCTCCCTTCCTACCCTCTTCCCTGGGCCTCTCATCTAGGCTTGTCTCCAGATAGTCTCTTCTGCTAGTCTTCTGGTGGTTTTCTGGGTTATTTAGGCAGGTGTGGGTGCAATCTAAATGGTCAGCAGGACGGGGTGAGCTCAGTTTCCTCCTATGCCGCCATCTTCCAAAAACTCTCACCTATGTTTATTTATTTTTGAGAGACAGAGAAAAAGTACAAGCTGGGAAAAGGCAGAGAGACAGAGGGGGAGACACAGACACCAAAGCAGTTTCCACATATATCTGAGCCGAAGTTGGACACTTAACTGACTGAGCCACCCAAGTGTCCCTGGGTGTAGAGATTTCTTAAATAAAAACAAAAAGTTAGGGTCACCTGGGTGGCTCAGCCAGTTGAGCATCCAACTCTTGGTGCCAGCTCAGATCGAGATCTCGCGGTCATGGGATCGAGTCCTGGGTTGGGATTCTCTCTCTCTCCCTCTTTCTCTGCCCCTCCTTTGCTCACGAACTCTCTCTCTCTCTCCATCCCCCATTTAAAAAATAAATATATAAGTAAAAATAAACATTAAAAAAGAAAAAAAAAACAAAAAATACATATGCATATACCATATGTATATATGCCACATCTCTCTCTATATATATACACTACATCTTCCTTATCCATATTTCAGTCAATGGACACTTTTGCTACTTCCCTATATTCACTTTTGTAAGTAATGCTTCTATAAACTTAGAGGTGTATGTACCCCTTTGCATTAGTCTGTTTGTATTCTTTGAGTAAACACCTAGTAGTGTGATTTCTGGATTGTAAGATAGTTCTATTTTGTAATTTTTCTGGAACCCCCAATACTGTTTTCCATAGTGGCTGCACTTGCTTGCATTCCCAAGAGTGTAAAACAATTACTATTTCTCTACATCCTCACCAACACCTGTTGTTATATGTGTTCTTTATTTTAGCCATTCTAACATGTTTGAGGTGATATCTCATTGTAGTTTTGATTTGGAATTCCCTGATGGTAAGAGTTGATCAGCATCTTTTCATGTGTCTATTGGCTACCTGTATGTCTTCTTTGGAAAAATATCTGTTCATGTCTTCTGCTAATTTTTAAATTTGATTCCTTGGTTTTTGGAGTTGAGTTTTGTAAGTTATCTATATATTTTTGATATTAATCCTTTGTAGGATATGTCCTGTGTAAAAATCTTCTCCCATTCTGAAGGTTGCCTTATAGTTTTGTTGATTGGTTCCTTCACTGTGCAGAAGATTTTATTTTGATGTAGTCCCAAAAGTTTAGTTTGAGTTTTGTTTCCTGTGCCTCAGGAGGCATATCTAGAAAAAAGTTGTTATGGCCAATGTCAAAGAAATTACTGTCTGTGTTCTTTTCTAGGATTTGTATGGTTTCATGTCTCACATTTTGGTCTCTAACCCATTGTTTTCAAGGTTTAGCAAATTAAAAAAAATTTTAATGTTTGTTTATTTTTGAGAGAGAGTGTGAGTGGGGGAGGGGCAGTGAGAAAGGGAGACACAGAATCCAAAGCAAGATCCATGCTCTGAGTCGTCAGCATAGAAGCTGATGCAGGGCTAAAGCTCACAAGTGGTGAGATCATGACCTGAGCTGAAGTCAGACGCTTAAGCAACTGAGACACCCAGGAGCCCCTAAGGTTTAGCAAATGTTATTTGGAATATCATGAGGCCTGTAGCTGGAAGTTCACATATTGGTGATTCTTGAACTTTACACTTTGTAGAATGACTTCAACTGCTGACACTTTTCTAAGCCAGAGGAGATTTCAAATGCAACTATTTACAAGTTAAAATGAGATGGAATCAATATTCTCAAAATTAAAGAGTCTATCATAAGATTAAGGAAAATAGTCCAAATAATGACTACTGAGAGATAATCACTATTATTTTTATATTCTTATTATTGTCCAAGATCTCTAGGTATTTGAGGGAGAAAATTAAACAAAGTAAACATTTCATTTGTAGGTAAACTAAAAAGAAATGACTAACCTTGACTTCAGTAAGTATGTAGTTCTCTAACCCATTTTGAATTTGTCTTTTCTGCATGGTGTAAGTGGTCAAGTTTCATTCTTTTGCACACTTCTGTCCAGTTTTCCCAACACAATTTGTTGAGGAGACTGTATTTTCCATTGGGTATTATTTCCTGCTTTATCAAAAATTAATTAACAATATAATTGTGGTTTTATTTCTGTATTATCTGTTTTGTTCACTACAGCTTTGTAATATAACTTGAGGTCCGGAATTGTGGTTACTGCAGCTCTGCTTTTCTTTTTCAAAGTTTCTTTGGCTATTCAAGGTCTTTTGTGGTTCTACACAAATTTTAGGTTAGTTTGTTCTAGTTTTCTTTTTTAGTGCTGCTCTTATTTTCATAGAGATGGAATTAAATCTGTGGATTGCCTTGGGAAGTGACACATTTTACCAATAATCATGCTCCCAATTTATAATCATCAAATGCCTTTCTATTTTGTTTCTGTTATCTTCAATTTCTTTCATGAATGTTTTATACTTTTTGACTACAGGTCTTTTATCTCTGTAGTTAAATTTATTCCTGGATATCTTATTATTTTTTGTTGCTATTTTAAATGGGCCTGTTTCTTAATTTCTCTTTCTGCTTCTTCATTATTTGTGCATGGAAATGGAACGGATTTCTGCACATTGATTTTGTATCCTGTGACTTCATTGAATTAATTTATCAGTTCTAGTAGTATTTTGGTGGAGTTCTTGAAGTTTTTTATATGGAGAGCCTGTGAACTGCAAATAATGAAAGTGATACTTCTTACTAATTTGAATGTTTTTTATTTTATTTTTTGTCTGATTGCTCTGGTTAAGACATCCAATACTATGTTGAATAAAAGTGGTGAGAGTGGACATCCTTGTCTTCTTAGTAAACTTAGGGGGAAAGCCCTCAGGGTTTTCATATTGAAAATGATGTTGGCTGTGTTTTTTTTCATATAATGCTTTTATTATATTGAAGTTTGTTTCCTGTATACCTACTTTGTTGAGAGTTTTTATCATGAATCATTGTTGAACTTTGCAAATTGTTTTTTCTGCATCTACTGAAATGATTATATGTTTTTAAATTTTTATCTTACTGCTGTGATGTATCACAGGATTGATTTATGAATATTGAACCACCCTTACATTTTGGGAATAAATCCCACATTATTGTGAATTATTTTTTTAATGTATTGTTGGAATTGGTTTGCTAGTATTTTGTTGAGGATTTTTACATCTATGTTCATGAGATATATTGAATTGTATTTCTCTTTATTTTGATATATTTATCTGTTTTTGTTGTCTGTTGTCCAGGTCTTATAGGATGGACCTTTCTTTTTTTTTTTCTTCTTTTTCTTTTTCTTCTTCTTTTTTTTTTTTTGGTAATCTGAGAAGAATAAGTATTAACTTTTTTAAAATGTTTGGTAGAATTTGCCTGTGAACCTGTCTGGACAATGGACTTTTATTTCTTGGGAGTCTTTAGATTACTGATTCAATTTCATTGCTGGTAATCAGTCTATTCCACTTACCTATTTAGATCTATGTCTTTAGAAATTTATACATTACTTCTAAATTGTCCAATGTTGGCAGATAATTTTTAATAATATACTCTTATAACTGATGTATTTCTGTGGTGTTTGTTATATTTCCTCTTTAATTTGTGATTTTGCTTCTTAGATTTTTCTCTCTCTCTCTCTTTTTAATGAGTCACCAGAAGTATATACATTTTGTTGATTTTTTCAACTAGTTTCTGATTTCACCGATCTGTTCTATGGTTGTTCTCTTTTTCGTTCTTTGTTTCTTTGGTTTGTTTGTTTTTAGTTTCTATATCACTTATTTTTGCTCTAATCTTTATTATTTCCATCATTCTGCTGATTTTGAATTTTTTTTGCTCTTTATCTTGCTCCCTTATGTATAAGCTTCAGTTGTGTATTGCACATTGTTCTCGCTTTTTGGAGTATTCCTGGATTGCTATAAACTTCCCTCTTACACTTCTTTTGTTGTATCAAATGTTTTGGATTCTTGTGTTTTCAGTTTTATTTGTTTCCATGTGTTTATTTTTTTGGTCTTCTGGTAAACCAATTCATTGTGTAGGAGCATGTTATTTAATCTCCATGTATTTGTACTCTTTTCAGATATTTTCTTCTTTTTGATTTCTACTTTCATAGCACTGTGGTGAGAAAAGATGCATAGTATGATATTGATCTTTTCAAATTGGTTAACCATTGTTTGATGGCCTAATATGTGATCTCTTTTGGAGCATGATCTGTATGTATTGAATAGAATGTGTATTCTGCTGCTTTAGGAAAAAAATGTTCTAAATATATCTGTTACATCTGTCTGGCCCAGTGTGTCTTTCAAAGCCACTGTTACCTAATTGATTATCTGCTGGATGATCGGTCTATCAATTTATAAGTGCGGTGTTAAAGTCCCCTACTCTTATTTATTACTATTGATTAGTTTCTTTTCTTTTCTTTCTTTCTTTTTTTTTTTTTTTGCTCTTAACTGTTTTCTATATTTGGGTATTCTCATATATGGTGCAAAAAATATTTACAATTGTTATGTATTCTTCTTGGATTGTCCCCTTTATTGTTATATAGTGTCCTTTATTGTCTCTTGCTATGCTCTTTGTTTTAAAGTCTATTTTGTCTTGTGTAAGTATTGCTACTCTGGCTTTCTTTTGACATCCATTTGCAAGGTAAATGTTTCTGTAACTCCTCACTTTCAATCTGCAAGTGATTTCAATTGGAATGAGTTTCCTGTAGGCAGCACTTAGATGGGTCTTGTTTGTATGCACTCTGTCACATTATGTCTTTTGACTTGAGCATTTATTTAGTCCCTTCACAGTTCAAGTAATTATTGACATATACATATTTATTGCCATTTTGTTATTTAATTTGTATTTGCTTTTGTAGTATTTCTCTGATGCTTTCTTGCCTTCCCCTCTTTCAGTTTTTTGTCTTTCCTTAGTGATATGCTTGGATTCCTTCTCTTTATTCTCTCTTTCTCTCTCTTTATCTCTCTCTCTCTCTCTCTCTATATATATATATATATATATGTTATATATATGTATATATATATATTACTGCTTTTTGATTTGTGCTCACAATTTCATTTTTATATAATATTTCCTGTATATATCATTCTGTAGTAAGTTTGTGATTGCTTAATTTTAACCCATCCATTCCTCTTTCCCCCTACATATTATATACAAGGTATCATATCTTACATTCATTTGTTTTTGTGAATACCTTTAATAAATATCATAGATTTACTTACTTTTACTGATATTGCTCCTCTATCTTTCCTTAATCTCACTTATCTTCCTTTCTTTCCACTCAAATTGTTCCCTTTAATATTTCTTGTAAGGATGTTTTTTACTGGTTATGAAATCCTATAGTTTTCATATGTCTGAAAAAAATTATTTCTTTTTCTATTCTGAATGATAGCCTTGCTGGATAGATTATTTGTGGCTACAGATTTTTTTCTTTCAATACCTTGAATATATTATGCCAGCACCTCTTGGTCTGAAAAGCTTCTGCTGAAAAAATATGCTCAAAGATTTATACTGTTCCCTTGTATGTAACTGTCTTCTGTCCTCTTGCTACCTTAAAAAAATAAACCCAAGTTATTTAACATATGGTGTAATAATTGTTTCAGGAGTAGAATTTAGTAATTCATCATTTACATATAACACCCAGTGCTCATTCCAATAAGTGTCCTCCTTAATGTCCATCACCCATTTAGCCCATCCCCCATCTTCCTTCAAGCAACCCTCAGTTTGTTCCCTGTATTTAAGAGTTTCTTATGGCATGCTTCCCTCTCTTTTTTTTTTATCTTATTTTTCATTCACTTACCCTATGTTCATCTGTTTTGTTTCTTACATTCCACATATGAGGGACATCATATTATACTTATCTTTCTCTGACTGACTTATTTCACTTAGCATAATACACTTTAGTTCCATCCATGTTGTTGCAAATGGCAAGATTTCATTTTTTTTTTGACTGCTGAGTAATATGCCATCTTCTTCATCCATTTGTCAGCCAATGGAAATTTAGGCTGTTTCCGTAATTTGACTATTGTTTGTAGTGCTTCTATAAACATTGGGGTGCAAGTGCCCTGTAAAATCAGCATTTTTGTATCCTTTGGATAAATACCTAGTAGTGTAATTGATGGATCATAGGGTAGCTCTACTTTTAATTTTTTGAAGAACCTCCATACTGTTTTCCAGAGTGGCTGCACCAGTTTGCATTCCCACCTGCAGTGCAAAAGTGATCCTTTTTGTCTGCATCCTTGCCAACATATTTTGTTTCATGAGTTGTTAATTTTAGCCATTATGACAAGAATGAGGTAGTATCTTATTGTAGTTTTGATTTGTATTTCCCTGATGATGAGTGATGGTGAACATCTTTTCATGTGTCTGTTAACCATGTTGATGTCTTCTTTGGAAAAGTGTCTATTCATGTGTTTTGCCCATTTCTTCACTGTATTGTTTGTTGTTTCTTGTTTGTTTATTTTTTGAGTGTTGAGTTTCATAAGTTCTTTATAGATTTTGGATACTAACCCTTTATCTGATATGACATTTTCAAATATCTTCTCCCAATCTATCAACTGCCTTTTAGTTGTATTGATTGTTTCCTTCACTGTGCATAAGCTTTATATCTTGATGAAGTCCCATTAATTCATTTTTGCTTTTATTTCCCTTTCCCCTGGAGATATATCTAGTAAGAAGTTGTTGCAGCCGAACTCAAAGAGGTTGCTGCCTGTTTTCTCTTCTAGAGTTTTGATGGCTTCCTGTCTCACATTTAGGTCTTTCATCCATTTTGAGGTTTTTTTTGTGTGTGTATCATGTAAGAAAGTGGTTCACATTCATATTTCTGCATACCACTGTCCAGTTTTCCCAACACTATTTTCTGGGGAGACTATCTTTTTTACATTGGATATTCTTTACTGCTCTGGGGAAGATTAGTTGGCCATACATTTGTGGGTCCATTTCTGGGTTTTCTATTCTGTTCCATGGATCTATGTGTCTGTTTTATTCCAGTATCATAGTGTCTTGATGATTACAGCTTAATAAAACAGCTTGACATCTGAAATTGTGATGCCTCCTGCTTTGGTTTTCTTTTTTCAGGATTACTGTGGATATTCGGGGTCTTTTCTGGTTCCATACAGATTTTAGAATTGTTTGTTCTAGCTCTGTGAAGAATGCGTGTTTATTTTGATAGGGAATACATTGAATGTGTAGATTTCTTTGGGTAGCCTGGACATTTTAACAATATTAGTTCTGATCCATGAGCATGGACTGTTTTTTTTTCCATTTCTTTGTGTCTTCAATTTATTTTATAAGCTTCTATAATTTTCAGCATACAGCTCTTTTACCTCTTTGGTTAGGTTTATTCCTTGGTATTTTATGGGTTTTGGTGCAATGATAAATAGGATCCATTCCTTGATTTCTCATTTTGTTCCTTCATTATTAGTGTATAGAAATGCAACTGACTTTTGTACATTGATTTTATATCCTGTGACATTGTTGAATTTATATATCAGTTCTAGCAGTTTTTTGGTGGAGTCTTTTGGGTTTTCCACATAGAGTGTAATGTCATCTGTGAAGAATGAAAGTTTGATTTCTTCCTGGCTGATTTGGGTGTCTTTTACTTCTTTTGTTGTCTGATTTCTGAGGCTAGGACTTCCAACATTATGTTGAACAACAGTGGTGAGAGTGGACATCCCTGTCATGTTATTGACATTAGGTAGAAACCTCTCAGGTTTTCCCCATGGAGGATGATATTGGCTGTATTTCTTTCATATATGGCCTTTATGATCTTGAGGTATGTCCCATCTATCACTACCTTTTTGAGGAATTTTGTCAAGAAAGGACACTCTATTTTGTCAAATGCCATTTCTGCATTTATTGCGAGGGTTGTGTGGTTCTTATCCTTTCTTTTATTAATATGATGTATCACATTGATTTATTTGCAGGTGTTGAACAAGTTCTGCAGCCCAGGAATAAATCCCACTTGATTGTGTGACTAATTTTTTTGATGTATTGCTGGATTCAGTTTGCTAGTATCTTGTTGAGAAATTTTTGCATCCATGTTGATCAGGGAGATTGTTTTGTATATCTCCTTTTTAGTAGGATCTTTGTCTGGTTTTGGAATCGAGGTAATCTTGGACTCAGAATAAGTTTGAAAGTTTTTCCTTCCATTTCTATTTTTTTGAAACAACTTCAAAAGAATAAGTATTAACACTTCTTTAAATCTTTGATAGAATTTCCCCTGGAAGCCATCTGGCCCTGGACTCTTGTTTGTTGGAAGACTTTTTATTACAGATTCCATTTCTTTGCTGGTTATGGGTCTGTTCAAATTTTCTATTTCTTCCTGTTTCAGTTTTGGTAGTTTATATGTTTCTAGGAATTTGACAATTTTTGTCAAATTACCAAATTTTTTGGCATATATTGTTTATAATATTCTCTTACTATTATTTGTATTTCTGTGGTATTGCTTGTGATCTCTCCTCTTTCATTCATGATTTTGTTGTTTGAGGTCCTTTCTTTCTTCCTTTTAATAAATCTAGCTAAGGGTTTATCAATTTTGTTAATTCTTTGAAATAACCAGCTCCTGGTTTTGTTGATTTGTTCTAATATTTTTTTTATTTTGATACTATTTCTTTCTGCTCTAATCTTTATTATTTGCCTTCTGCTGAATTTAGGCTTTATTTATTTGTTAATTTATATTTTTTCCAGCCACTTTAGGTATAATGTTAGGTTGTGATTCTGAGGCCTCTTCCTTCTTATGAAGGCCTGGACTGCTACAGAAGTCCCTCTTATGACCGCTTTTGCTCCATCCCAGAGGTTTTGGGCTGTGGTGTTATCATTTTCATTGGCTTCCATGTACTTTTGAAATTTCATCTTTAATTTCTTGGTTAATCCATTCATTCTTTAGTAGGATATTCTTTAAAATTATTCATGGTATTTCCAAATTTTTTTCTTATTGTTTATTTAAAGTTTCATAGCATTGTGTTCTGAAAATATGCATGATGTGATATTTATCTTTTTGTTCTTGTTTAGGGCTGATTTGTTACCTGGTATGTGATCTCTTCTGGAGAATGTTCCATGTGCACTCGAGCAGAATATGTATTCTGTTGCTTTAGGGTGAAATGTGCTGAATGTATCTGTTAAGTACACCTGGCCCAGTGTGTCATTCAAAGCCATTATTTCCTTGTTGATTTTCTGCTTAGGTGATGTGTCCATTGCTGTAAAGTAGGTCTCTTGCTGAATTTATTTTATTTTATTTTATTTTTCACTACTTTTTTGCACTTTAATTTCTTGTGTCTTGCTTTGGCCCTCCTTTGGTTGATATTTTGTGGTGATCTATCTGCCATTTTGATCTGGATATGTTTCATGTCCCATATTAGGGAGTTTTTCTATTATTAATTCCAATAAGTGTTCTTACTTCTTTTATTTCTTTTCATCTTCTTGGATCCCTATAATGCAAACAGTATTACATTTAATAGGCTCATTGAGTTCTATAAGTCTATTTTCAATTTGCATAATTTTTTTCCCTCCTTGCTCAGCTGGATTGATTTTCATTACTTTTACTTCCATGCCATTAATTGTTCCTATGCTTCATATAACTTGTCATTTATTCCAATTATATTTTAAATCTCATTTATTGTGTTGACCATCTCTGAGAAGTTCTTTTTATCTCTGTGTTAAGGGCCTTAGTGGTATCCTCCACTCATTACTCCAGGTCTATGAGTATATTTATGATGATGAAATTCTCTATGAATCATATTATTTATGTCCACTTTCCTAAGGCCTCTTTGGTTTTGCCTCCCCCCTTCTTTTCCCCTTTGAGTCATATTTTTCTCATTTTTCTAAGCCTCTACATTTGTGTTAGGAAAGTCGTGTATATCTCTTTCTCTTGAAGGTAATGTCTTTATGAAGAAGAGGATCCGTAGTGCCCTGCAGTGCAGTGTCCCCTAATCCCTAGACTTTGTGTTTGAGGAGTGTCTCCTGTGTTGTATCTATCCTGCTATTGATTCCTGATAACTTTTCCTTCAGTCCAGTTGTCTGCAAGCTTCTCTTTGCCTGTTGTGGGCACTTTGAGGTTCTATGCCAGATTAGGCACAATTAATTAAGGTGTACACAAGTGTACTTACAAAATGAGACCTGCTGCTGCCACTGCTGCCTCCACAAATGAAGTCTCACTAAATGCATGGATCCAGAGATAAGCAATGCAATCATTCAAAATAGAAGGATATATAAAGTGTTTCCCAGATAAACACTAAAGGAGTTTGTGACCACTAAATCAGCCTTGAAAGAAATATTAAAGGGGACTTCTTAAGTGGAAAGAAAACACCAAAATTGGCAAATATAAGAAAGAAAAAGAGAAAATCTCCAGAAACAATGACAATACAAGAAATAAAATGGCACTAAATGCATATTTATGAATAATTACTCTATATAAGTGGACTAAACCCTCCAATACAAAGAAATAGGTGTCAGAATGAATTAAAAAATAAGACCCATCTACATGCTGCCTACAAGAGATTCATTTTAGACCTAAAGGCACCTGCAGATTATAAGTAAGTGGATGGGGAAACATATATTATACAAATGGACAAAAAAAGAAAGTCAAAGTAGCAGTACTTATAACAGAAAAACTAGATTTTAAACCAATGCTTGTAACCAGAGATCAAAAAGGGCACTATATCATAATAAATGGGGTATCCAACAAGATCCAACAATTGTAAATACTTATGCCCCTAACAAAAGGCGCCCAAATATTTCAAACAGTAACATACATGAATGAAATCATTGATAATAATACAGTAATAATAGGGGATTTTAATAACCCATTTACAACAATGGACAGATCATCTAAGCAGAAAATCAACAAGGAAACAATGGCTTTGAATGACACACTGGATTGGATGGACTTAATAGTTATATTCATAGCATTCCATCCTAAAGCAACAGACTATGCATTATTTTCAAGTGCACATGGGACATAAATCACATACTAAGTCACAAATCAGGCCTCAACAAGTACATAAAATTGATCATACCATGCATATTTTTTTAACCACAAAACTATGAAATTTGTAGTCAACCACAAGAAAAAATTTGGAAAGACTTGCAATACATGGAGGCTAAACAACATGCTACTAAACAATATATGGGTCAGTCAGGAAATAAAATAAGAAAAAATATATACGGAAACAAATTAATATAAAAACACAATGGTCCAAAAACTTTGAGATGTAGCAGAAATGGGCCTAAGAGGGAGTATAGAAATACAGGCCTACCTCAAGAAGTAAGAAAAATCTCAAACAACCTAAACTTAAATCTAAAGGAGCTAGGAAAAAAAGCAGCAAACAAAGCATAAAGGCAGCAAAAGAAAGGAAATAATAAGGATTAGAGTGGGAATAAATTATATAGAAAGAAAAAGAGAGAGAACACATCACTGAAACCAGGAGCTTGTTCCTTTAATAAATTAATAAAATTGATAAAAACTAGCCAGACCTATCAAAAGAAAAGAGAAAGGACAGAAATAGATAACATTCGAAAGAGAAAAAGGAGAAGTGACAGCAAATACCACAGAACTAGAAACAATCATAACAGAATAATATGAAAATTCTATGCCAACAAATTAGACAATCTTGAAGAAATGGATAAATTACTAGAAACATATAAACAACTAAAACTGAAGCAGAAATAAATAAAAACTTGAGCAAACCTATAATTAGCAAAGAAATGGAATCAACAATCAAAAATCTCCCAACAAATAAAACTACAGGACCAGATGGATTTACAGGGGAATTCTACCAAACATTTAAAGAAAAGTTAATACCTATTGTTATCAAGCTATTACAAAAAATAGAAATGGAAGGAAAATTTCCAAACTCATTCTATGAGACCAGCATTACCCTGATTTCAAAAGCAAACAAAGACCTCACTAACAAGAGAACTACAGGCCAATATCCCTAATTAACATGGATGCAAAAAATCTCACCAAAATACTAGCCAATAGAATCCAACAGAAAATTAAAGGAATCATTCACCACAATAAAATGGGATTTATTCCTGGGCATTAAGAGTGATTAAACTTTCACAAATCAATCAAATTGACATACCACATTCATAAAAGAAAGAATAAGAACCATATTATATTCTCAATCGATGCAAAAAAAAAACCCTTTTGACAAAATACAATATCCATTTATTTTATTTTATTTATTTTTTAATATGAAATTTATTGTCATATTGGTTTCCATACAACACCCAGAGCTCATCCCTACAGATGCCCTCTTCTATACCCATCACCCACCCTCCCCTCCCTCGCACCCCCCATCAACCCTCAGATTGTTCTCAATTTTCAAGAGTCTCTTATGGTTTGGCTCCTTCCCTAACTTTTTTTCCCTTCCCCTCCCCCATGGTCTTCTGTTAAGTTTCTCAGGATCCACATAAGATTGAAAACATATGGTATCTGTCTTTCTCTGTGTGACTTATTTCACTAAGCAATGGAATACTATGTGGCAATGAGAAAATATCGATTTATTTTAAAAACTTGCAACAATGTAGGGATAGAGAAAACATACCTCAAGATGATAAAGGCCATTTATGAAAAACAGGACAGAATAGTTCATTGTTCAGTCAGTGTTTGGTTAGATTTTGTGTTAAAGCTCCTTGTTGTGGTTAGGGCCTCTTCCCTTTGATGGTACTGTGTGTTAAAGAATCTTTTCCTATTTTCCTTAGGTCTGATCTGATTGCTCCTGAGTGGGTGTCAAAACCTGCACAACAGACATTCTAAGCTTTAGCTTTGAGTGTGATTCTTGAAGTATTCTCTCAAATTATGTTTCCCTAACCCTCTCTGGTAAATTTCCAGCTGATCTACCATTTCCCTTATTGTTCTAAGTATCATAGAGCTACTGGCTGCTCTGACTTAATTATTGTATGCCACAATCTCCATTGCTTTCAAAAATACTTTTGGCAGAAAATTTTACACACTCTATACCAAATGATTTATTTCCTTCAGATAAAGCTCCAGAGCCTTTCATGTTTAAGTCCTGGCTCTCTCCCTGGGCCAAATCTCTATGCCACTTCACAGGAGGTGGGAACAGTAACACTAAACTACTTCTGTCGAATTAATAACTCTGGTCTACTACTGGGCATAAAGGAGTCTATCTTGCTTGCTTCTTCTGGCATAAACAAACACCCTAAAATAAAGGTGAGGCTATGGTATGTGGAACCCCAGTATCTTTGGACTGCTATGCCTTTGGTGGAATTTCTACTCTATACCAATAGAATAGAGGCATGTACCAGATGGGAGAAAAAATCCTCAGTCCTCTAGTAATACTGTATAATACTGTCTAGTACACTGTCTTCCTCAGCATGAAACTGAGAGGAATGAGAAACGAGAGCACTGACTTCTGGATTGAAAATATAGACCTAGATTGGGAGCTTGGAGTTAAGGAAGTTCCTGTTTCCTTGCTTACATTTTTCTAGAATAGAGCATCCAGAGTAGGTTTTCTTGCCACACAAAGCTGAAGGTAGATGGGTTGTAACAGTGTGTTAACCAAATGCCATAGACTGTCGCTGTTCTTACCAAGTCTTTGTAGATGTTCTTGAGTAAATATTTCTTTGTGCATTCTATTTCTTTACAAAAATTTAATGAAGCTTTTAAATGGTTGAGTTTTAATACTTTTCACTCATTAAATGGTTGGTTCTTTGTGCTGAGGGCCTGTCAGATGTCCTTACACTGTCATTTTGGAAGTTATACCTCTTGGTTCTTTTTTATAATTTATTTCTGCAGCTTTTTTGAAGTATAATTAATAAGTAAAAATTGTGTATATTTAAGATGTACAACATGATGATGTAATATACATATGCATTATGAAAACATTACCACACTTATGTTAACACATCCATCACCTCACATATTTACCTTTATTTTTGGTGTTGTTGGTGGGAACACTTAAGATTTACTGTCTTAGCAAATTTCAAGTATACAATACAGCATTTACTGACTATAGCCACCATAATGTAACTTAGATCCCCAGAACTTATTCATCTTATAACTAAGAATTTGTACCCTTTGACCAATATCTCCCTATTCATCCATTTCCCAGCCCCTGATGACCACCATTCTACTCTCTGTGTCCATGAGTTCAATATTTTTAGGTTCTACATATCAATGAGACCACAGAGTTTTTCTTTTGTATAATTTCTATGTTTTTACTGACATGTTCTTTTTAATAGTTCATTGTCAGCATGCTTTCATTTCATTCTTTAAACATAGTTTACTTCTAGATCTTGGAACATATTTGTAATATTTTATTACAAATAGTAGTTACCTCTGTCTTAGCCAGTTTCTATTGTATGCTTTTTTACCAGTGTATTGGTTTCACATTCTTGTTTCTTTAAATTTTTCTTGTCTTATTGAAAACTGAAAATTTTCAATAATATATTATAGCAATTCTGGATTATTATTCCATCACTTTGGGGCATATTTCTGTTCTTTATGTTGTTATTTTCTCTTTGCCTGTTTATTTGTTTAGTGGCTTACCTGGACTCATTTTGTTGATTCTATTTCTCCTAGTATGTAGGTACTAATGTCTTTGATCAGTTTTTCTTTGTATTTGTATTTTGACTGGCTACCTACGGACTAACCCTGGTTCAGTATCTCTTAGTGGTTAGTCACTGATGGGTCAGTGACTGTCATTGAGACAGTTCTCCAGCTTTTGTTGTTGGATCTGTTTGTGGCTTGGGGCTTATTTCAATGCTTAAGAACTTTACAGATCTGCTATGTAGTTTTCTAAGTTCAAGTAGTTTTCAAAGGCCCTCTCCAGTATCTCTGGAGCAGACACAGCCTTGCACATTGGTGCAAGCTTCCAGATCATCAGAGATAAATTTGATCTTATCAGACTCAATTTTGTCCCTTGATTTCCCTGGGTCTCCCTGTTAAATTTCTGTCTGGCCTGCTGTTCTGTACATTGTCTGTCCTGTAGACAGACATTGTCTGTCCTGTAGATTGTCTCAATTATTATTGCCACCATATTATCATTTTCTGATTCAGTGCATATGAGGTCTTGATTGTTAAATATTAGGATTTTCTGATTATGTGCATATAAGATCTTGATTCTTTTCACCAACATCCATAAGTATAGACTTTTCCCTGATTTGGTCCCAATAAAGTCAGTCCCGTAGTTCAGGCCAGTGATTTGCTTTGGCTTAGGATAGCACTTCCATACCATAGATGTTGCAGGAGGTGTTGGAGCAGCCGCTTGCTAATGTGCTACAGACTCTTATTTTTTTCTTTAAGTTTATTTATTTATTTATTTAGAGAGACAGCAGCATGAGTGGGGGATGAGCAGAGAGAGAGGGGGATAGAGAATCCCAAACAGGCTCCACACTGTCAGCACAAGAAGATCTATGCAGGCTAGATCTCACAAATCACAAGATCATGACCTGAGTTGAAATCAAGAGTAACTTAACTGATTGAACCACCCAGGTATCCCTGACTCTTACTGTTCTTAATAACATTCAATGGTTATCTTGAATGAATACTTTTCAATTTGTCATATGCCCTTTGCTCAATGTCCAGGAAATTAAGTGGTTATATTTTTACTGTTGTCCAGTATTATTATTGCTTTTTGGAAGAAGAGCTACCAACATTTTCACGCTGCCATTCTGGATGTCTAGTTTCCCAGGAGTCCATTTGTTATGATTGTTTTATAATAGCACTTTATTCAAGAAAATTAAACATGTTGACAGTGTGTAAGTGTTGTTATTTTAAAAATAAATATTTAATGTTTTTGCTGACCAATTAAGTTTATTCAAACAAAATGGACAATCACCATGTTAGATTCTGGGAGAGATACATATATTGATTACTATTTTTCTGCTTTTAAGGAACTTAGTGCTTACTAGAAAGTATAATTATTAAAAGACTCAGTATAATAATTTTACAAAAGAAGCATAAATATATAACTATTAAACACAAATGAAGGAATAAAAAGGTTTCATAGAAGTTATAATATTTGCACTGAAATATAAAGGTTTTCAACATTTCACCTGACAAATATGATGAAGGAAAATACTATAGAATATTATCAGTAAAAAAAAATCAGAGGCAAGTAAGTGCATTGAAAATTTGAAAAATGGAGTGAAATGTCCTTGGTGGAAAGTAAATAAATAACTAAAAAGGTTAAATTTGAAATAAAAGGTAAGTTTGGATAAAAAAAGGAAAGACAATATGAATAAACATTTTTACAAAGAAGACATCCAGTTGGCCAACAGGCATATGAAAAGATGCTGAACATCACTTATCATCAGGGAAATACAGAATAAAACCACAGTGAAGTATCACCTTACACCTATCAGAATCTAAAATCAATAACACAGGAAAACAACAGGTATTGATGAGGATGTGGATAAAGCAAAATGCTCTCACACTGTTGCTTGGAATGCAAATTGGTGCAGTCACTCTGGAATTTCTCATAAAGTTAAAAATAGTATTACCCTACAATCCTGTGGTTGCAGTTAATTTCCTTTTGTGCTCCTTCACTATTAATGTAAGAAATACAACAGATTTCTTCTGCACATTGACTTTGCATTTTGCTTCTTTATTGAATTCATTTATCCATTCTATTAGTTTTTTGTTGCATATTTCAGGCTTTCTGTATATAGTACTATGTCATCTGCAAATAGTGAAAGTTTTACATTTCTTTACCAATTTAGATACATCTAGTTGTTTTTTTTTCTTGTCTAATTGCTAAAGTTAGGATTTCCAATACTATTTTAAATAAAATTGATGAGGGGATATCCTTGTTTTATACCTAACTTAAGGGGAAAGCTCTGTTTTTCCCCATTGAGTATGATGTTTGTTGCATATTTTTCATATATGGCCTTTATTATGTTGAGGTTTGTTCCCTGTAAATTTATTTTGTTGAGAGCTTCTATCATGAATGGGTATTGTCCTTTGTGAAATGCTTTTTGTGCATCTATTTACATAGTCATATGTTTTTTATACTTTCTCTTATTGTAGTGCCATATCCTGTTTTGTGATTTATGAATATGGGAACACCATATCACCCTGGAAATATATTCTACTTGATCCGATGAACGATTTTTTTAAAAAATATTTTTGGAATTCGTTTGCTAGTATTTTGTTGAGTAATTCTACTTCTATGTTCATCAGAGATATTGGCCTGTAGTTCCCCCCTTTTAAATTGTGTCTTTGTGTGCTGTATTTGAGGATGGAATGTTCTGAATATGTCTATTAAATCCATCTGGTCCAAAGTGTCATTCAAATGTAATGTTTCCTTGTTTATATTCTGTTTCAATGGTATATCCATAAATGGAAGTGGTGTGTTAAAGTCCCTAATATCAGAGAGAAAAGATGGTGAGTAGGAGGACGCTGGGCTCACCTCGTCCTGCTGATTTCTTACATTCCACCCACATCAGCTTAAATAACCCAGAAAACCACCAGAAGACTAGCAGAATGGAATCTCTGGAGCCAAGCATAGATGAGAGGCCCACAGAAGAGGGTGGGAAACATGGAGAGGTGATGCGTGCTACACGGACTGGTGGTAGGAAGCCTGAGTGGTGGAAGGGCAGCCTGCTGCCAGACAAGGCAGAGACCCCAAAGTCTGGCTCTCAAAAGCAGAGGGGCCAGAGTGTGTAAGTTCTGACAGCCAGCAGAACTTAACATCTGTAATGTTAAAAGTCAACAGCTCTGCTTTCAGGGAACAGGGAGGGCGAGAAGACACCAGGAAGGAGAGTTATTGAGCCCCAGAAGGACAGAGCTCAGAGGGGGAACAAAGGAGCTGGCAAGCACCATTTACCTCTCTCATCCTCCAGAGGAAATTCCAAAGGGAACCAGTTCCCATCACCGAAATTGCTTGCACTACACAAACACACAATACTGTGCTTCTGTGGATCCATCCTTCCAATGGGCCTGCCTCCCTCCCTGTGCTGCAGGGCCCCTCCCACAAGGGACCACTGACTGCAAAGCTAGCTAAGTGTGCCCCTACTGCCCCTGTGCACCTTGCAGATCTACCCCGGCTAATACAGCCTAGGCCATATCCCATCAAAGCAGCACCACAAACCTGGCAGTGTGCAAGCATCCCACAAGCCTGGCAGTGTGCAAGCAGGGGCCACACCATTCCACAGTGAGTCCTGCCAATGGGAAAGGAGAACATAAGGTACACATCAGTCTGTGGCCCCAGCAGTGGGCTGGGGGCAGATATCAGGTCTGATTGCGGCCCTGCCCACCAACACAAGTTACTCCAGACAGCACAGGGGAAGTGCCCTGCAGTTTGGAGCTATGCCAGGGTCTACCCAAATTGACGAAACAGAAGAATTCTCCTCAAAAGAAATTCCAGGGAGTAGCGACAGCTAACGAATTGATCAAAAGTGATTTAAGCAATATAACAACACAAGAATTTAGAGTAATAGTCATAAAATTAATCACTGGGATTGAGAAATAGCAGAGAATCTATTGCTACAGAGATCTATGGGCTAAGAAACAGGAGGAGCTAAAAAATGCGATAAATGAGGTACAAGATAAAATGGAGGCAGCCATAGCACGGATTTAAGAGGCAGAGGAGAGAATAGGTGAATTAGAAGATAAAATTATGGAAAAAGAGGAAGCGAGAAAAATAGAGATAAAAATATCCAGTAGTATGAGGGGAAACTTAGAGAACTAAGTGATGCAATCAAATGGAACAATATCCATAAAATAGGAATTCCAGCAGAAGAAGAAGAAGTAGAGAGAGAAAGAGGCTGAAGGCATACTTGAATAAATCATACCTGAGAACTTCCATGATCTGGGGAAGGAAAAAGGCATTGAAATCTAAGAAGCACAGAGAATTCCCTTCAGATGTAACTTGAATCTATCTTCTACACATCATATCAGAGTGAAACTGGCAAAATACAAGGATAAAGAGAAAATTCTGAAAGCAGCTAGGGATAAACAGGCTCTAACTTATAAAGGGAGACCCATAAGACTAGTGGCAGACCTATCTACTGAAACTTGGCAGGCCAGAAAAGAAGGGCAGGAAATCTTCAATGTGATACAGAAAAAATATGCATCCAAGAATCCTTTATCCAGCAAGTCTGTCATTCAGAATAGAAGGAGAGACAAAGGTCTTACCAAACAAACAAAAACTTAAGGAATTCATCACCATAAAACCAGCCCTACAAGAGATCCTAAAGGGGATCCTGTGAGTGACATGTTGAAAGAACCACAAAGTACCAGAGACATCACTACAAGCATGAAACATACAGACATCACAATGATCCCAAACCCATATCTTTCTATAATAACACTGAATGTAAATGGACTAAATGCTCCAACCAAAAGACACAGGGTAACAGAATGGATAAAAAAACAATATCCATCTATTTGCTGTCTACAAGAGACTCATTGTAGACCTGAGGACAACTTCAGATTGAAAGTGAGGGGATGGAGAACTATCTATCATGCTACTGGAAGTCAAAAGAAAGCTGGAGTAGCCACACTTATATCAGATAAACTAGACTTTAAATTAAAGGCTGTAACAAGAGATGAAGAAGGGCTTTATACAATAATTACAGGGACTATCCATCAGGAAGAGCTAACAATTATAAATGTCTGTGCTGAATATGGGAGCCCCCAAATGCATAAAACAATTAATCACAAACATAAGCAACCTTATTGATAAGAATGTGGTAATTGCAGGGGACTTTAACACTCCACTTACAGAAATGGATAGATCATCTAGACACACGGTCAATAAAGAAACAAGGGCCCTTAATGATACATTGGATCAGATAGACTTGACAGATATATTTAGAACTCTGCCTCCCAAAGCAACAGAATATACTTTCTTCTCGAGTGCACATGGAACCTTCTCCAAGATAAATCACATACTGGGTCACAAAACAGCCCTTCATAAGTATACAAGAATTGAGATCATACCATGCACTTTCAGACCACAATGCTATGAAACATGAAATCAACCACAGGAAAAAATCTGGAAAACCTCCAAAAGCATGGAGGTTAATGAACACTCTACTAAAGAATGAATGGGTCAACCAGGCAATTAGAGAAGAAATTGAAAAATATGCATAAATAAATGAAAATGAAAAGACAACAATACAAATGCTTTGGGATGCAGCAAAGGCAGTCCTGAGAGGTAAATACATTGCAATCCAGGCCTATCGGAAGAAAAAAGAAAAATCCCAAATACAAACTCTAACAGCACACCTAAAGGAAATAGAAGCAGAACATCAAAGACACCCCAAGCCCAGCAGAAGAGAAAGAATAAAGATCAGAGCACAAATAAACAATACATAATCTAAAAAAAAACTGTAGAGAAGATCAATGAAACCAATAGTTTGTTTTCTGAAAACATAAGCAAAATTGATAAATCTCTAGCCAGGCTTCTCAAAAAGAAAAGGGAGATGACCCAAATAGATAAAATCATGAATGAAATGGAATTACGACAACAAATCCCTCAGAAATACAAGCAATTATTAGGCAATATTATAAAAAATTATATGCCAACAAACTGGACAACCTGGAAAAAATGGACAAATTCCTAAGCACCCACACACTTCCAAAACTCAAACAGGAAGAAATAGAAAATTTGAACAGACCCATAACCATAGAAGAAATTGAATAAGTTATCAAACATCTCCCAAGAAATAAAATACCAGGACCAGATGGCTTCCCAGGGGAATTCTACCAGACATTTAAAGCAGACATAATTTCTATCATTCTCAAGCTATTCCAAAAAATAGAAAGGGAAGGAAAACTTCCAGACTTAATCTATGAAGCCATCATTACTTTGATTCCTAAACCAGAGAGACCCAGCAAAAAAAGAGAACTACAAGCCAATATCCCTGATGAATATGGATAGAAAAATTCTCAGCAAGGTACTAGCACATCGAATTCAACAGCATATAAAAAGAATTCTTCACCATGATGAAGTGGGATTCATTCCTGGGTTGCAGGACTGGTTCATCATTCGCAAATAAATCAATGTGACACATCACATTAATAAAAGAAAAGAGAAGAACTATATGATCCTGTCAATTGATGCAGAAAAAGCATTTGACAAAATTCAGCATCCTTTCTTAATAACAACCCTCAACAAAGTCGGGATAGAAGGAACATACTTAAATATCATCAAAGCCATTTATGAAAAGCCCACAGCTAATATCATCCTCAATGGGGAAAAACTTAGAGCTTTCTTCCTGAGATCAGGAACACGATGGGGATGTCCACTCTCACCGCTGTTGTTTAACACAGTGTTGCAGGTTCTAGCATGAGCAACCAGACAACAAAAGGAAATCAAAGGCATCAATATTGGCAAAGATGAAGTCAAGCTTTCACACTTTTCAGATGGCATGATGTGATAAATGGAAAACCCAATAGACTCCACCAAAAGTCTGCTAGAAATGATATATTAATTCAGCAAAGTTGCAGGACACAAAATGAATGTACAGAAATCAGTTGCATTCTTATAATGAAGCAACAGGAAGAGAAATAAAGAAACTGATCCCATTCACAATTGCATGAAGAAGCATAAAATATCTAGGCATAAACTTAACCAAATACGTAAAAGTTCTGTATGCTGAAACTATAGATTGCTTATGAAGGAAATTGAATAAGTACAAAGAATTGGAAAAACATTCCGTGTTCATGGATTGGAAGAATAAATATTGTTAAAATGTCTATACTACCCAAAGCTATCTACACATTCAATGTAATCCCAATCAAAATTGCACCAGCATTCTTCTTGAAGCTAGAACAAGCAACCCTAAAATTTGTATGGAACAACAAATGACCCTGAGTAGCCAAGGTAATACTGAAGACGAAGACCAAAGCAGAAGACATCACAGTCCCAGACTTTAACCTCTACTACAAAGCTGTCATCATCAAGACAGCATGGTATTGGCACAAAAACAGACACATAGACCAATGGAATAGAATAGAAACCCCAGAACTGGACCCACAAAAGTATGGCCAACTAATGTTTGACAAAGCAGGAAAGAACATCCAATGGAAAAAAGACAGTCTCTTTAACAAATGGTGCTGGGAGAACTGGACAGCAACATACAGAAGGATGAAACTAGACCACTTTCTTACACTATTCACAAAAATAAACTCAAAATGGATAAAGTACATGAATGTGAGACAAAAGCCATCAAAACGCCAGATAAGAAAGCAGGAAAAAATCTCTCTGACCTCAACCACAGCAATTTCTTGCTTGACACATCTCCAAAGGAAAGGGAATTAAAAGCAAAAGTGAACTATTGGGATCTTGTGAAGATCAAAAGCTTCTGCACTGCAAAGGAAATAATCAACAAAACTAAAAGTCAACCAATGGAATGGGAAAAGATATTTGCAAATAACATATCAGACAAAGAGCTATTATCCAAAATTTATAAAGATCTCACCAAACTCCACACCCAAAAAACAAATAATTCAGTGAAGAAATGGGCGGAAGACATGAATGGAAATTTCTCTAAAGAAGACATCCAGATGGCAAGCAGGCACATGAAAAGATGCTCAACATCACTCCTCATCAGGAAAATACAAATCAAAACCACACTGAGATGTTACCTCATGCCAGTCAGAGTGGCCAAAATGAACAAATCAGGAGACTATAGATGCTGGAGAGAATGTGGAGAAACGGGAACCCTCTTGCACTGTTGGTGGGAATGCAAAGTGGTGCAGCTGCTCTGGAAAACAGTGTGGAGATTCCTCAAAAAATTAAACATAGATCTACCCTATGACTCAGCTATAGCACTGCTAGGAATTTGCCCAAGGGATACAGGAGTGCTGATGCATAGGGGCACTTGTACTCCGATGTTTATAACAGCCCTTTCAACAATAGCCAAATTATGGAAAGAGCCTAAATGTCCATCCACTGATGCATGGATAAAGAAGTTGTGGTTTATATATACAATGGAATACTACCTGGCAATGAGGAAGAATTAAATATTGCATTTTGTAGTAATGCAGATGGAACTGGAGAGTGTGATGCTAAGTGAAATAAGTCATACAGAGAAAGACCAATGCCATATGTTTTCACTCTTATGTGGATCTTGAGAAACCTATTAGAAGACCATGTGGGAGGAGAAGGGGAAAGAAAAGTTACAGACAGGGAAAGAGGCAAACCATAAGAGACTCTTAAAGATTGAGAATAAACTGTGTGTTGATGGGTGGTGGGAGAGAGGGGAAAGTGGGTGATGGCTATTGTGTAGGGCACCTACTGGGATGAGCACTGGGTGTTGTATGGAAACCAATTTGACAATAAATTTCATATTAAGAAAAGTCCCTAATATCATTTTATTACTATCAGTTTGTTCCTTTCTGTTTTTTATCAACAGTTTTATGTTTTTGGATGCTTCCATATTTGGTGCTTATTTATTTATATTTGTTATATCCTCCTGTTCAACTGTCCCCTTTATTCCTTCTTTGCGTCTTGTTACTGTCTTTCTTTTAAATTCTTTTTTGTCCAATATAAGTATTACTACTTGGGCTTTCTTTTGACATCCATTTGCATTGTAAATGTTTCTCCATTGCCTCTCTTTCAATCTTCTGTTAGTTTTAGGTCTGAAATAAGTCTCTTGTAGACAGCATATAGATGAGTCATTTTTTTTAAAGTTTTTTAATCTCATCTGTATTTTGAGAGAGACAGAGACAGCATGACTAAGGGAGGAGCACAGAGGGAGGGAGGGAGAGAGAAAGAGAGAGAGAGAGAGAGAGAGAGAAAATCCCAAGGAAGCTCTGCACTGCCAACACAGACCCCGATGCGGGGCTCGAACCCACAAACTGCGAGATCATTACCTGAGCTGAAACTGAGAGTTGGACGCTTAACCGACTGAACCACCCACGCACCAGAGTCTTATTTTTTATGTACTCTGTCACTCTATGTCTTTTGATTAGAACATGTATTCCTTTCACATTCATGGTATTTTTTTTTTTAATTTTCAAGTTAGTTAGCATACAGTGTAGTCTTGTCTTTAGGGGTAGAACCCAGTGATTCATCTCTTACATATGGCACCCAATGCTCATTCCAAAATGTGCCCTCCTTAACTCCCATCACCCATTTAATCCACCCCCATCCCCCCTCCAGCAACCCTCAGTTTGTTCTCTGTATTTAAGAGTCTCTTATAGTTTGCCTCTCTCTCTGTTTTTATCTTATTTTTCCTTCCTTTCTCCTATGTTCATCTGTTGAATTTCTCAAATTCCACATATAAGTGAAACCATATGATATCTGTCTACCTTAATAGTAAAGATTGATAAATATATCGGGGTGTCTGGGTGGCTCAATCAGTTGGGCGTCCGACTTCAGCTCAGGTCATGAAGCCTTGGTTCATGAGTTCGAGCCCTACGTCGGACTCTGTTTTGACAGCTCAGAGCCTGGAGCCTGCTTCCAATCCTGTGTCTCCTTCTCTCTCTCTCTCTGCCCCTAACCCAGTCATGTTCTGTTTCTTTCTCAAAAATAAACATTAAAAAAAGGATTGATAAATATATAATTTATTATCATTTTGTGACTTGTTTGGTGGTTTTTTAGTTTTCCTCTGATCCTTCCTTCTCTTTCTCTGTCTCTGTGTTTGCTGGTTTTCTTTAGTGATATACTGGGGTTTTTACTCTATTTTTTGGATATCATCAATTACTGTGTTTTTGACTTGTGGTTACCATTTCAGTTTCTGAAATGAAACAAGTGTCTGTTTCAGTTTATATATAACCTCTGCAAATAGCAGTCTATATTAAGCTGATTGTTTACTTTTGAACTCATTCTTTACCCCTCTCTCTTCCACATTTCATATACCTGGTATCATCTTTTTAAATCATTTTATGTTGTACATTTCATTTTATTTTCCAATCACAGAGTCCCCCTTAACATTTATCTTAGGGCTGGTTTAGTGAGCCCTAAAGTTAGTGAGCATGAATTATTTTACTTTTTTTTGGTCTGGAAAACTGTTTATCTCTCCTTTTATTTTGAATGATAACCTTTATAGGTAAAGTATTCTTGACTGCAGATTTTTCCCTCTCAGCATTTTGAATACATAGTGCCACTCCCTTCTGGCCTACACTGTTTCTGCTGTGAAATGGGGTGATAGTCATGTGAAGTATCCTTTTATTCAGCTGTCTTCTTTTCTTTTGCAGCTTCTAAAATTCTTTATCACTTTTTTTTGCCATTTTAATTACTATGTGTCTTGGTGTAGACATCCTTAGGTTGAATTTGTTGGAGAACTCTGTGACTCCTGAATCTGGATCTCTGTTTCCTTTCCCAGATTCAGGAATTTTTCAGCTATTTTTTTCTGCAAATATATCCTCCCCCCCTTCTCTTTTTTTTCATTCTCGGGCTCTATACTGCAAAGGTTATTATGCTTGATGGAGCCACTGAGTTTTGTAAGTTTATTCTTATTATGCAGTATTTGTTTATTTCTCTTATGTTCAGCTTGTTTGCTTTCCATTACTCTATCTTTCAAGTCACTGATATGTTCCTCTGCTTCCCATAGCCTACTATTTATTCTATTTTATATTTAATTTCATTTATTGATTTCTTTAACTCTGATATGTTATTCTTTCTCTTTGTCAAGGGTCTCACTGATGACCTCCACTCTTTTCTGAAATGCAGTGAGTATTTTTATGATCATTACTTTAAATTCTCAATCAAGCATATTACTTATTTCTCTTTTGCTTAGATTTCCTGCTGTGATTTTGTCTTATTCATTCATTTGTGACAAATTTCTCTGTCTTCTCATTTTATTTACCTCTCTGTGCATGTTTAACTGTGTTAAGAAAGTCAGCTATGGCTTCTGCACTTGAAAGCAGTGACTTTATGAAATAGAGGTCCTGTAGTGCCCTGTAGCTCAGTGTCCCCTGTTTACCAGAACCTGGAACTTCAGGAGAATCTCCTATGTGTATTGCTTATGTCCTGATGTTTTGTCTGAGTCACTTTTGCTTCTAGTCCAGTTGTCTGCACTGACTTTGCCTGTTGTGGACTGTGCTTGATATTATGAGATTCAGGCAGGTGGGCTCTCAGGGGATGTGACAGCAGGAGGGCTTTGGGTCCAAGCTGCAGTCTTAGCACAATTTTCACTGAGCCATGAGTCCAAGGCTAGAGAGTGGTAGTGGTGGAGGCATGGTGTGCAGAGGCAGCAGCTTGGTGGGGCATGTAAAGTGCTAAAAAAATTACACTGAGCCCAGGGTGGAGGCCAGCAGGCTTGGAGTGGGCTAGCCTTCAGATGAATTCATGGGGAGGGTGCAGTATTCATAGGTTAGATAACAAGTGTCTGTGCACCACAGACTCATGCAGGTGGCTCTGTGTTTATTCTGGGGAGTGTTGGAGGAAAATGGCAATTGTCAGCTCCTTTGTTCCCAGAGAAGTCCCCAACATGCTCCAAAATCAATATAAACATATCTTCCTCTCATTATGTTAGCTATTGTTTCTATGTTGCCTCTCCACAGGCTGTTTTCTCCTTAAGGGCAGGGACCTGAATATCACTTACCCTCCAGGTTGGCCCAGTGCTGAGTTGACCAACTTTTAAAGCTCCAGGCTCCATGTCCTGCTGGTTATACAAACGTAGAATTCAGCCTGTATGGTTTTTAAGTCCGGATGTTATGAAGATTCTTTCTCCCTATGTAGGCTTCCTGGTGTTTTCTCTGCTCCATGCCAACAGCTCCCTCCCTCCAGTGGGTATCTCCTGACCTCCATTTCTGCCCTTTCTAATCTCTGATGGGGTTTCTTCTCTCTACATTTAGTTGTGGAATGTGTTCTGCCTGTCTTCAGATCACTCTCCACTTTATTTATTGGATGTGAGTGATATCTAGTTATAAAAGTGGGATAGTGTGGGTTTAGGGTTCTCCCACTCCACCATCTTCCCAGCATCCCCCATATATATTTTCAATAAATATGTCTATCTTACATACAAAAGTGGGAAATGCTTTGTGGCAACCCATGTGGAAAGGATTCAAGCGGAGAGACTTCAGGGTTGTCCCAAGTTTAGAGGTTCACTTGTAAAGTGGGACATAGAATCATTTTTTTTTTCTGAGGACAGATATAGAAACATGAAACAGAGTTAAGGCTGGGAGTAAAGAGTAAATGAGGTGCCCAAATGGAAAACTAAGCAGATGTAGAAATAAGGGACTTCTTGAAAGAGATGTGATTAAAAAACTGTAATTTATGTATTCAAGCAATATTCATTGTAGAAATGTTACCAACCAGTGATTAAGAGACTTGTCTGCAGAAATGGAATAGAACTAAAATCTAAACCCTAATTTGGTAATTACAAGGTGTTTTCTTGGACAAATTAAGGAGTTTTTCTGAGTCGCCTCATCTGTAAATTTGGGAGAATAATATGCATCTCATAGGTTTTTTTTTCCATTTCATTTTGTTTTGTTTTTTGAGGATTAAATGAGTTAATATCTTGGCTATTAATAAACACTTAATTTATGACAGTTGTCAATAATATTATTTTTATGTTACTGGTATATTAATTATTTGGCACTTTTATGTAATAAAGTTTGCCAAGCTTTTGGCACTGTTAAGAGATCAAAACAAGTATAAAGTGAATAAAGTCGGGGCTCTGGATAAGACATATTTGCTAAGACATTTCTTTGGAAATGTATTTATTTAATTTATTTTTTAAAGTATAGTTAACATACAGTGCTGTATTAGTTTCAGGTGTGCAATATAATGTTTCAACAATTCTATACATTACTCAGTACTCATCAAGATATGTGTACTCTTTCACTTATATGTGAAGGAGACATTCCTTATTATAGGCCCTAGAAAATCTTTATGGGACATAAAACGCTTTGTAAAGAAGCCATTCTGGGGTGTACACTAAAGAAGTCCCTCCAAACCTTCATTAAATATCAATGGGATGCATGGGTTGGTTATCTATAGGGTCCTGATAAACCCTGCATTCATAGTGTAATTAAATTCTCATGTATATATTAACTAGAAAGTCTCTAATAGTTGTGGCATGCTGGAAAATTAAAAGAAATTTTTATTGTTTAATGTGACAGCCTGATGATCAAAATACCGTTTTTAGAAAACAATTTCTAAATAAGGAGCAATCACCAGGATTTTAAAGAAATCTTTTGCCATATTTTCTTACTGTTGAAAGCTCATGTGCAAGGCCCATGATAAGGAGATTCTCTGTAGCAGGCCATCACTGAAACCTAAAAACAAACTGAACTGGCATAAATAATTGTGCTATAGAAAGCCTCTCTGTTGCACCTTGCTGATCACTGACAATTTACATATCTCAGGAAAACCTTTGTTGGCTTCTGTCATTTCTGCATTATTATGTGCCTTTCTGGATAATTACCAGTTAATGTGAAAAAGCAGTAGGAAAAAGCCTTGAAATTTCTGATAGAGAATTCTCAAACCTCTTCTCTTATCTGTGCACAGCAGCTTCTTGATTTCAAAAGAAGTTTCAAAACCTTTGTTAAAAATGTCCCTGATTCCCAGTTTGAATAAACCAAATGACATTCAGATAAAATTATTTTGCTTTTCCACAATTAAATTCCATTTTCATGAACTGTCAAAATAAAATGGAAGACTTCTTAACTAATCTGTCAGTTGTTTGCTTAGTATGTTTTGTGATGTGGACAGTATCAAACAGTCTCCTCTCTATATCCCTCCCCTTTTCCAAAAAAGTATCCCTTTAAAGAAAAGCTGACTGAACAGTCCACTAAATTTAAAAGTTGGTGGGCATCTTGAATAGGTAGGCCTTTTTGAGTGTCTTGTTTTCCCTGGATTTGTCTATCATTTGTCTTAGACACTAAGCAACCTCAAATGCTGCTTCTCATAGTAAAAAAAAAAAAAAAAAAAAAACTATAGTTACAGGATAATTTATGACAGTTACTACAAGATGATTTTATAATTTATATCAAGAGCAGAATGCCAGAATGTGTTCATATATAAACTAAAAGGCAAACAAGTGACCATACACTAGCAGTGAAAAACTTCATTTCCTGACATCTTCTTATGTAAACGTGTATTTAATTCAAATAGCTGCACCTATCCTTTCAACATGTCTTTGGGTATGTGAAATACTTGTACTTTAAAAGTGTTAGGGGGCACCTGGGTGGCTCAGCCGGTTAAGCATCTGACTTCGATTCAGGTCATAATCTCACGGTTCGTGGGTTCGAGCCCTGCATCGGGCTCCATGCTGACAGCTCAGAGCCTGGAATCTGCTTTGGATTCTGTGTCTCCCTCTCTCTCTGCCCCTCCCCTGCTCGTTCTCTGTCTCTCTCTGTCTCTCAAAAATAAATAAAAGTTAAAAAAAATAAAAAAGAAAGTGTTAGAACCCTCTTTTCTTACTTTCTTAGGAAATTTGATGCTAACACTGAAGTGAGCTCATGAATTCTCTGTCCAATAATTATTGACTTTATGAAACATCTGTGGACAAATTTAGGGTCCCATTCCTCCCCCTGGATGTCTTTGCATTTTTACAGTATTCTAAGTACTCAAAGAATATTTAAAAAACCTTATATAAAGGCTTAATTCAAATATTGGATGTGCTATCTTTGTGTCCGTTACATATATATAAATGACTTCCACAAATCCTGGGATGCCATTGTAATGGAGTGATTACTAGCAATAATAGTAACTATCATCATCGTAAACATCATTGTAATGCCTAACATTTATTGTTTATTCTGTGTCACGTTCTAAGTTATTTATATTCTCTATCTAGTTTAATCTTCACAATAATCCAATATTGTGGGTACTATTACTTTCCATATCTTACAGATTGATAAATTGGGTTTGGAGAAGTGAAGTAATTTTCCCAAAGTAATTCAGCCAAAAAGTGACAAACCATATATTAAAACTTGGCCTGTCTGATTCCTAAGTACTTGAAAATAGTACTTTTAAATGCCATCTTTCAGCAGTTCTCATTCCTCTTTTGTTTTCAGAAGTTGAAATTTGGAGATATCCTCCAGTCTTCTTTCCTTTTTTTTTTTTTTTTTTACCTGTTACCCTATGCTCTACTTCTAAATACTGGACATAGTTTTCTGTGGAAGGGTAGCTCTTGAGAATGGAAATTGTTAGTGTCAGGCGTTGGGCAGAGTAAAGATAGGAGTTAGAGTCAAAAAGAATTTTTTGCAGTTTAAGGCCTTACTGGGAACTAAGGTTCCAGGCAAGGATCCATGACTCAGGCAGTGAGAGGAGTCAGGGAAGTCGCGCCCGGGTATGGTGGGGTAGGGTTTTTAAGCTGCAGCAGTTCCGGGTTTAGGTTCCGGTGGGTCTTTCGTGTCAGGTTGTGCTGTTGCTCGGTGATTGGTTGACCTTCAATTTGTTCCAGCGCGCTGCTCAGGGCTTTCCGTTGGGTTGTGCTGGCGCTCAGTGATTGGTTGCTCTTCAGTTTCTTCTGGTGCGCTGGCGAGATGGCCCTCCTCTTCCAGGGACATCCTAACAGAAATTAGGGAGCAAAGCCCCCAAAACTCTCTCCTTTTCTGCCATTTTCACTAGTTTCTTTTGTACCAATGCAAGCCTCTCCCCCAGAAATTTACCATATGTCTCTGCTTAGAGAATTTTTATCCCCACCCTTCAGCCTATACCCTACTCCTCGGTATAAAATGTCAAAAAATGGATAGCTATGAATATGAACTCTATTTCTGAAATCTAAAGTTAATCTTGCTTTGTTCATTTAGGCATACATAGATTTATAATTATCCCCTATGAACATGTCAGTTGATGGAGTAGAAAGAACATGAAGTTTTACAATTTAAGAAACTTAGGTTAAAACCAGATTCTGCCATGAACAAACTCTCTGACATTGGGCAAGTTTCTAAATTGCTGGTAATCAGTTTCCTTTTCAGTAAAGTGTAGTTAATGGCATTATCTCTTTTAAGAGTTGTAGTATAGGGGCGCCTGGGTGGCGCAGTCGGTTAAGCGTCCGATTTCAGCCGGGTCACGATCTCGCGGTCCGTGAGTTCGAGCCCCGCGTCGGGCTCTGAGCTGATGGCTCAGAGCCTGGAGCCTGTTTCCGATTCTGTGTCTCCCTCTCTCTCTGCCCCTCCCCCGTTCATGCTCTGTCTCTCTCTGTCCCAAAAATAAATAAACGTTGAAAAAAAATTAAAAAAAAAAAAAAAAAAAAAAAAAGAGTTGTAGTATAGATTAAATGAGGTTATGGGTGAAAATTACCTGGCACTATGCTGCACATGGTAGTTGCTCCATAAATAATTATTATTCTCATACTTTGTTATAGATATATATGAAAAAAGAGAGGTAGATAGCTAATAGAGTGTTCTCTCCCAGAAGTGCAAGCTGTGAGAACAAAACAAATGTTAATGTAGCAGGGACAGACAACTGTCTCGTGTCCCTGAGTGGAACTCTGTAGAGAGTTTCATATAAAATATTTAATTCACTTATTAAATTTAATAAATATACAGTTGGATCTTGAATAGCATGGGTTTGAACTGTGAGAGTATACTTATACAAAGATTTTTATAGAGTATTGTAAATGTATTTTCTCTTTCTTATTATTTGCTTAATATCATTTTCTTTTATCTAACTTCATTGTAATAATACAGTATATAATATACATACTATATTATATATATGTATATATATATGTATGCATATATGAGATACAAAATATGTGTTAATTGACTGTTTATGGTACTGGTATGGCTTCCACTCAGAAGTAAGCTATTAGCAGTTAAGTTTGTGGGAGTCAAAAGTTAAACATAGATTTTTGGCTACTCAGGGGTCACCACTTTTAACCACTACATTGTTCAAGAGTGAATTGTATAATATATCTTGTACTGTTTGTGGGAATGCAACTGGTGCAGCCACTCTGGAAAACAGTGTGGATGTTCCTCAAAAAATTAAAAATAGATCTACCCTATGACCCAGCAATAGCACTGCTAGGAATTTACCCAAGGGCTACAGGACTGCTGATGCATAGGGGCACTTGTACCCCAATGTTTATAGCAGCACTCTCAACAATAGCCAAATTATGGAAAGAGCCTAAATGTCCATCAACTGATGAATGGATAAAGAAATTGTGGCTTACATACACAATGGAGTACTACTTGGGAATGAGACAGAATGAAATATGGCCTTTTGTAGCAACGTGGATGGAACTGGAGAGTGTTATGCTAAGTGAAATAAGTCATACAGAGCAAGACAGATACCGTATGTTTTCACTCTTATGTGGATCCTGAGAAACTTAACAGAATTCCATTGGGGAGGGGAAGGAAAAAAAAGTTAGAGAAGGAGAGAGCCAAACCATAAGAGACTCTTAAAAACTTAGAATAAACTGAGGGTTGATGGGGGGGGGGTGATGGGCATTGAGGAGGGTACATGTTGGGATGAGCACTGGGTGTTGTATGGAAACCAGTTTGGCAATAAATTTCATATTTAAATTAAAGAACAACAACAACAACAATGGTCCTTTAGGAGAAGCAAGTAAAGCAGTCTTTCTCCAAGATCTACTAGCGAATCCAACACATACTGAATGATTTCCATGTGCAAGACACTGTGTCAAGTGTAGTCAAAAAGAGAGATGGTTTCTGTTTTCAGATGTAATCATATCTATAATACAAAGCAGGATATTATTAAATACTATACTGGCATAAACAACATATTTGGAGATTTGTATTAAAGATGAAGTTGCGGTTATTAGTTTTTTAAATGCTTTATGATACATGTGGATTAAGTAAGTTCTTTCAAGCTAGCCTAGGGATATAACTACCATAATACAGCATATATACTAATGTACATTGTGAGTCCTAGTGCCATCCGCTTACAAAGGAAAAGTTAGAATATAATCATTTGTAAACATAAGAAGTATTGCAGCTGGAGTGCTCAATGTTAAAAAAAAAAACTGAGAGTGGAGATAACATGGGTTTTATATTCTGGAATGATGAATTTGAATTCTAGCTCTGTCACTCTTAGGTGTATGACCTTCAGTGAAATTACCAAACCTTTCTGAGCTGAACTTTCCACATCTGTATAATGGCAATACCTTTTGTTGAATGAGCAGAAGGTGTGACCCAGGGCACTAAGAATCAAATGATGTAAAATATATAAAAGTACTATGGAAAATGTATAAATATGGCATATGTTAGTTAATATAGTTATTTTATTCAAGATATATGCAGCATCTTCCCCCTTTCACTTGGATACATATTCATTTAGTGTGTATCTCTAAGGCAGTATTTTCATGTTGTTAACCAAGGCAAAACATTTTAAAAGGAAATTATTCCTTCCTACTTGGTTAACCAATTAGTCACATATATGTGACTAAGGGTCCCACAAGAAATGAAGGATAGTAATTGATATATTTGAACTAGAAGTTCAAATATATCACAAGAAATGAAGGATAGTAATTGATATATTTCCTCCCAGTCTATGCTAACATTGCTACCTATTTGCTTTCTCAGCCAGAAGAAAACAAGTAGAGATGAGTTCACAAAATAATTCTTCTTTCCTCTTTATAGATCTCTAAATTTCATTTGTTCCTTAAGTGATTCAACAGTGTACAACATGACTGACTTATATCTTTACTTCAGCAATAATTTAGAATAAATTCAAATATCAGTTGTCAAAATGCTGAACTCTAAAGTATATCTGTAGTATTTTCCCCCTGAAAGCCATATTTCCAAAGGTGGATCACAATCTATAAAAGGAAAATCTTTGGAATTAAATTACATAATTTCCAAGTATGAAGAAATCATTCACAAAATGTTCAACCTCTGATTTTTCAGAGATAGATATTTTGTCACAGAAATAGGAAATGATTTGCCCGTGCAAGATAATAAGAATAGTGTTTAAGGGCATCAGTTTTGAAATTGAAGAGATCATGCATTTGAGACTCAGCTCTGCAATATTCTATCTGTGTGACTTTGTACAACTTAGTTAATTTCTCAAGGCCTCTTACCTATATAAGGGGGTCAATAATGATAGTACCTACCTTAATAATGATAGTAACTACCTCATAAGGGATTTGTGAGAATTAAATACATGAAAAACACTTAGCAAAGCTCCTGGCAGATAACAAGCATTTAATAATTGTTGCCATGATGATGTGATGGTCACTCTAACAATGATAATGATAATAAGCAGGAGGAAAGCCACTATTTTAGAACCTACATTTTCTGATTAGCAGTTTACATTTCTCCTGCTCAATTCAAGAACTGGGATACATAGGGACCACTGATAAATGATAGAGTAGAATGTCACAGTATTTATTTGTTTCTTGGATAAAGTCCCATTCAGATCTGTGTTCTTAGTTCATATTATTTAATACATGTATATATATTCACATATATTAATATAGGTATATTAATACACAATATATGTATACTAACATGTATATTTAATATATATTTAATATATTATATATATTACTTAAATTCAAGTCAGCTAACATACAGTATAGTCTTGGTTTCAGGAGGAGAACACAGTGATTCACCTCTTATATATGACACCAAGTGTTCATCCCTAAAAAGTGCCTTCTTTAATGCCAGTCACCCATTTAAATATTCCCCAACCCACCTCCTATCCAATAACCCTCAGTTTGTTCCCTGTATTTAAGAGTCTCTTATGGTTTGCCTCCCTGTCTTTTTCTATTTTATTTTTCCTTCCCTTCCTCTATGTTCATCTGTTTTGTTTCTTAAATTCCACATATGAGTCAAATCATATTTGTCTTTCTCTGATTGACTTACTTCAGGATAATACCCTCTAGTTCCATCCACAGTGTTGTAAATGGCAAGATGTAATTCTTTTTGATTGCCAAATAATATTCCATTATATATATATATATATATATATATATATATATATATACACACACATACCACACATCTTTATCCATTCATTAGTCAATAGACATTTGGGATCTTTCCATAATTTCGCTATTCTTGGTAGCAATGCTATAAACTTCAGGATGCGTGCTCCTTTTTGAAGCAGCATTTTTGTATCCTTTCGAAAAATACCTAGTAGTGCAATTGCATGATAAATTCTGGGAAACCAATTAACTTAGATAATATGAGAGAAAAAAAGTGTGCAAATATAATGAGGGACGAGACTTGGGAAATAATTATAATACAGAAAAAAAAGCCCTTAAGGAACTAAGCTAAGGATTTTGGACTTTAACATTTGGATAAAAGGAGCCAGTGAATGGTATAAAGCTGAAGAATAATATGATTGAATTTTTGTAGAATATCAATTATGGGAATACCATAGAAGATAAATTGCAGAGGAACTAAGTCTGAGGATAGGAGACCAATTAAAACACTACTGTGATAATTTCAATTGATAGTGAAGGTAAGACTAAAATGGAATTAGCAATAGCATTGAAACAACATATGTATAACAGTCCCAGTATGCATTGTTGGTAGCAATAAAGATGTCATACAGAAGATAGATTCAGGAAATTACAGATTGAACAACAAAAAAGGTAAGAAACTGAGTGTGGATATTGAGGGAGTATGAGGAGTCATTTTCAGGTTTCTCTATGAGGACTGAGTGGTCATTAATAGTGTTATGTTTTTTGAAGGAGAAATGGGACACAAGAGTTAATTTGATGGAAAGGTTAGATTTGACATGCTGCCTTTGAGATTTCTGTAGGGACCAGGTAGATATGGTAATTAATTGAACATATATCTGGAGCTCAATAAGCAGATTCATACTAGAGATAATTTAGAAATCATCACAATGTAAAGTATGATCAAATCCATTAAATTGAATGAGATCCACATGAGAATCATATGGAATGGGGAGTAAATAGATTAAAATGAGAATCATATTGAATAAGGAGGTAATAGAATCAAATATAGAACTTGGATAAATATCAACATTTAAATGGTCAAAAATAGATCAATCTGTAAATAAGGGATGGGGAGATAGCAGGAGAGCCAGCAGTGATTTTTCTCATTTGAGAAAACAAACAGTTTCATATAAAGATCTCATTTAACATCAGGAGGATGTCAAAAATAGCACAAGGAAATAATTGGATGTATCAATTTGGAGTACATTAAATTTTTGGAATGGTGTCAGTGAAGTGGTGGGAAAGCAAACCAAAGTCATATTTAATTGAATGAAGGTGTTAGCTAAATAAAACTGTAGAATCATGAGAAGTTTTTCATTATATTTTGTTTTATTTTAATGAAAGAGATTAAAATAAACTTGATTAATTTGTTAAGGGGAAATAACACCTAGAGAAGGGGAGGTTGGATACATTGGAAAAATAATTGGATTAATGGAATAAGTTCAAGAGAATATTAGAGGGTATCATATCAAAATAAATGCCAAAAGATAGAACAACAGCTGGCAAAAAAAAGATTAAATCTTTTATTTATTTATTTATTTATTTAAATACAAGTTACTTAATATACAGTATAGTATTTGTTTCAGGAATAGAATTTAGTGATTGATCATTTACATGTAACACCCAGTACTCATCCTAACAAGATCCTTCCTTAACCCATCAACTATACAGCCCATTACCCCACCCAACATCCCTTCAGCAACCCTCAGTTTTTTTTCTGTATTTAAGAGTTCTCTTAATGGTCTCTTAAGAGTCTCTTATGGTTTGCCTCCTTCTATGTTTTTATGTTATTTTTTCCTTTCCTTCCCCTACATTCATCTGTTTTGGTTCCTAAATTCCACGCACCTATGAGTAAAATCATATGATCTTTCTCTGACTGACTTATTTCACTTAGTTAATACACACTAATTCCATCCACATTGTTGCAAATTGTAAGCTTTCACTCTTTTTGGTTGCCAAGTAATATTCTATTGTATATATATACCACATCATCTTTTTCCATTCTTCAGTGGTTGGACATTTGGGCTCTTTCCATCATTAGGCTATTGTTAATAGTGCTGCCATAAACATTGGAGTGCATGAACCCCTTTGAATCAGCATTTTTGTATTCTTTGGATAAATACCTAGTTGTGAAATTGATGGGTCATAGAGTAGCTCTACTTTTAATTTTTTGAGGAACATTCACATTGTTTCCCAGAGTGGCTGCAGCAGTTTGCATTCCCACCAGCAGTGAAAAAGTGTTCTCCTTTCTCCCCATACTCACTAACATCTGTTGTTTCCTGATTTGTTAATTTCAGCCATTCTAAAAGGTGTAAGTTGGTATCTCATTGTGGTTTTTATATGTATTTCCCCAGTGATGGGTGATGTTGAGCATCTTTTCAGGTGTATTAACCATCTGGATGTCTTCTTTGGCAATGTGCCTATTCATGCCTCCTGCCCATTTCTTCACTGGGTTATTTGTTTTTTGGGTGTTGAGCTTAATAAAAATTTATAGATTTGGGTATTGACCCTTTTTCTGATATTTCATTTATAAATATCTTCTCCCATTCCATAAATTTCTTTTTAGTTTTGTTGATTGTTTCCTTTACTGTGCAGAAGCTTTTTATTTTGATGAGTTACAATAGTTCATTTTTGCTTTTGTTTCCCTTGCCTCCAGAGATATGTCTAGTAAGAAGTTGCTGTGGCCAAGGTCAAAGATTTTGTTGCTTGTTTTCTACTCTAGGATTTTGATGGTTTCTTGTCTCATACTTAAGTCTTTCATACATTTTGAGTTTATTTTTTGTATGGTGTAAGAAAGTGGCCCAAGTTCACTGTTTTGCATATCGCTGTCCAGTTTTCCCAACACCATTTGCTAAAGAGACTGTCTTTTTTCTATTGTAAACTCTTTCTTGTTTTGTTGAAGATTATTTAGCCAAACATTTGTGAGTCAATTTCTGGGTTTTCTATTCTGGTCCATTGATCTATGTGTCTGTTGTTGTGCCAGTGCTTAACTGTCCTGATGATTACAGCTTTGTTATACAGCTTGAATTCTGGGATTGTGATGCCTACAGCTTTGTTTCTCTTTTTCAGAATTACTTTGGCTATTTGGGGTCTTTTCTGGTTCAGTACAAATTTTAGAATTATTTGTTCTAGCTCTGTGAAGAATGCTGGTGTTATTTTGATAGGGATTGCATTGAATGTGTAGATTGCTTTGGGTAGACTTGTCTAGACATTTTAATAATATTTGTTCTTAATCCATAAGCATGGAATGTTTTTCCATTTCTTTGTATCTTCTTCACTTTCTTTCATTATATTTCTATAGTTTTCAGAATTCAGAAAGAGAAACCAAGCAATAGATCTTATTTACAATTACACCAAACCCTTAAAATACCTAAGAATAAGCCTAACCCAGTAGGTAATTGTCAATTTGTATCTTTAGAATAAAAGTAAACAAAACCTTATCTAAATAAGTAAAATTTCACTAATTCTAATGCAGCAGCAGAAGCACATTTCAACAAAAAATCATAGTAATATACTATCACAAGAAGAAAGTGAAATTTTTTTAAGATCCAAATGCAAAGACATGAATATTGTGTTAGTTATAAAATAATTCAGAAGCTGTTATGAAGAAATCCATTGTTCTACAAGAAAACTCAGAAAAGCAATTTAGTGAACCTCAGAATATGATTAATAAACAGAAGGGGCACTCTATTAAAATTATTGAAATACTAAAAAAGAGTCAAACAGAAATCCTGTAGCCAAAGAATCCCATAAATGATATAAAGAATGCATTAGATTCTTTGAGGGGAAGATGGTGACAGAGTGGGAGGACCCTAGGCTCACAAACACAATTACATAATAGTAAAATCATCCTAATTATGCCAGAAATGTACCTGAAGACTGGAAGAACAAACTACACAACTAAAGGGAGAGAGGCCACATCAAAGGAGGTAGGACTTGTAGAGACATGACTTAGGGGAGAAACACATTATAGGTTTTGTGTAAGGGAGGTAGCCATGGTCATGGAGAAGGGCAAGAGAGAGAGAGGAGCACACAGGGGAATGTACAAGAAGAATGTTTCCCCAAAGACATTGCATTGGAAAATGAGAGTGACTGAATTTGTGAATTCTTGAAACTAGTGGGGCTTAAAGTCTAGAGATTTAAACAATTAGTGGGCTTGGCTAGGATAGAGCCTGGAGGGCATTGTGCTGCTCCTGGAGAAAAGTCAGGCAAAGAATATGGAGGCAGACAACATGAAAATGGCAATGATTGGAATATATGGGGGGGATTATTTCCTCTTCTTGGTCTACATCCATGAGAAGCAGGGTTCACAGAGACACGTCTCTGGGAACAAAGAGCAGACTGGCATCATTTCCCTCCCCTATACTTCAGCATGAACACACAGCCACAGGAAGCAGAACAACACCAACATTGGCTGCCTAACATGCTTACACAAGGCCCCCGGAACACACACACAGGTGAGAATACCCTTCTCTGTCAACCTTCCCTCATTCCTCCACAATAGGCCCCTCTCCCAGCAGACTAACACAAATCCTTGTCCACACCATATATCTCAACCAAAGAGTTCTGCAGGGGCTCAATTCTGGTGGAGATGGTTTCAGGTCTCATTTCACAAGCAGATCACAACACACTTAGTTAAAACTAGCCAAATTCAGGCAAGAGACCAAACACTGCCCAGAGCAGGCAAGGAGAACCTTTATAGACAAATATCCTGAAGGATAAGGTTGTCAAAACACAACAGCAGAGCACAGGCAGCCCACACATGAGACAGTCTCTGATGTACCAGGCCCTGGGAATTCCATAACTTCTTATTCATAAGGCCATTACTTACAAGATAATGAGACATAACTGACTTTTTTAATACACAGAAGAAGGCAAATATGTGGACATAATTCAAAGACAGATGAATTTATCTCAAAATGAAAGAACAAGAGAATGCCATGGCCAGAGATCTAAATGAAACAGATATAAGTAACATGCCTAATGGAAAATTTAAGCAACCATCATAATGACACTCATTGGGCTTGGGAAAAGAATAGAAGACACAGTGAGATAAAAGTGTTAAAAAGGAATAAATCAGAGATGAAGAGTACAATAAACAAGATTGGAAACAGGGTTGATGCAATGAACGGCAGTTTGGAAGAAGCAGAACAAATTCATGACCTAGAAGACAAAATAATGGAAACTAATGAAGTTGAAAAAAAAAGAGAAAGATTTACACAAGAATAGACTTATAGAATTCAGTGACTCCATCAAATGTAATAACATTCCCAGAAGAAGAAGAGAGAAAAGAGGGCAGAAAATGTATTTGAAGAAATAATAGCTGTAAACTTTCCTAATCTGGGGAAAGAAACAGACATCCAGATACAGGATGCCCAGATAACTCCCATCAAAATCAACAAAACCAGGCCAAGGTATATTGTAAATAAATCTGCAAAATATAATTATAAAGATAAAATCTTAAAAACAAAAATACAAGATATGTCCTTAACTTACCAGGAAAAAACAAACAAGACTTGTAGGAGATGTCTCAACAGAAACTTAGCAATCCAGAGGGAGAGGCATTATACATTCATAAATCTGAATGGGAAAAATCTGCAGCCAAGAATACTCTATTCAACAATGCTATCATTCAGAATAGAAGACAGATAAAGAGTTTCCCAAAGAAACAAAATCTAAAGGAGTTCATGACCACTTAGGGAGCACTGTAAGAAATATTAAAGGCTGATTTTTCAGTGCAAAAGAAACAAAATAACAAAGAGTAGAAAGGGTCAGGAAAACCTTCAGAAACAACCACAAAACATGTAAATCATAGCAGTAAATACATATCTATCAATAATTAATTTCAATGCAAATGGACGAAAGTATCCAATCAAAAGACATAGAGTGTCAGAATGGATTGAAAAAAATCCATCTACTTGTTGCCTACAAGACACTCAATTTATATCTAAAGACACCTATAGATTTAAAGTGAGGAGATGGAGAAATATTTATCATGTAAATGGATGTAAAAAGATAGCCAGAATATAATACTTACATTGGACAAACTAGACTTCAAAAAAAAAAAAAAGACTGTAAAGAGAGACAAAGAAGGGCACTACCTGTCTTAAAAGGCACAGTCTACAATAATATATAGAAAACACACCTATATGGTCAACTATTCTACAAAGTAGGAAAGAATATCGAATGGAAAAAAAAGACATTACCTTCAGCAAATGGTATTGGGAAAACTAGAGGACGACACACAGAAGAATAAAACTGGACCACTTATTACACCATACATAAAAATAAAATCAAAATCAATGAAAGGCTTAAATGTGATACAGGAAATCATCAAAATCCTAGAGGAGATCACAAGCTGCAACCTCTTTGACCTTGGTCACAGTAAATTCTTACTAGATACATTGGCAAAGTCAAGGGAAACAAAAGCAAACATGAGCTATTAGGATTTCATCAAGATAAAAACTTCTGCAAATTGAAGGAAACAACAAAACTAAAAAGCAACAAACGGAATGGGAGAAGATATTTGCAAATGACATAACATAAATGGTTAGTATCCAAAATTTATAAAAACTTATTAAATTAAACACTCCAAAAGCAAACAACCCCGTTAAGAAATGGGCAGAAAACATGAATAGACACTTTGCCAAAGATGACATCCTGATGGATAACAGACACATCACAAGATACATAATATAACTTATCATCAGGAAAATACAAATCAAAATAATGATGAGATACAACCTCACACCTTTCATAATGGCTGAAATTAACAACACAAGAAACAACAGGTGTTGGTAAAGATGCAGGGAAAGGGGAACAGTCTTGCATTGCTGGTGGGAATGAGAACTGGTGCAGCTACTCTGGAAAACAGTATTGACGTTCCTCAAAAAACTAAAAATAGGATGGCTCTATGATCCAACAACCACTCTATAAGGTATTTACCCAAGGGATACAAAAATTCACATTTGAAGGCGTACATGCACCCCAATATTTATAGCAACATTATCAACAAAAGGCAAACTATGGACAGAGCCCCAAATATCCATCCACTGATGAATGCATGAAGAAGATGTGAGATAAAATTTTGTCATTTGCAAGTACATGGATGGAGCTAGAATATATTATGCTAAGTTAAATATGTCAATGAAAGAAAGACAAATACCGTATGATTTCACTCATATGTGGAATTTCAGTAATAAAACTGATAAACATATGGAAAAGGGGGAAAGAGAAGAGGGGGAAACAAACCACCAGAGACCCTTAATGATAGATAACAAAATGAGGGTTGATAGAGGGTGGCGGGTAGAAGATGGGCTACATGGATGATGGGGATTAAGAAGGCACTTGCTGTGATGAGCACTTGGTTTTGTATGTAAGTGATGAATCACTTATTTACACTCCTGAAACCAATATTTCACTATATGTTAACTAACTAAAATTTAAATTAAAAAAAAGAATATATAAAAATTGTAAATATTTATGCACCCAACGTGAAAGCACACAAATATATAAAATTCTTAATAATAAACATAAAGGAACTAATGGATAATAACACAATAATAGGGGACTGTAACACCACACTTATATGAATGGACATATAATCTAAATAGACAATAAAAAAAGAAAGAATGGCTTTAAATGATACAATGAAGTAGATGGGATTAACAAATATATTTTAAACATTCTATCCTAAAACAATAGAATACGCATTTTTTTCAAGTGTACATGGGACATTCTCCAGAATAGATCATGTCCTAGGTCACAAATCAGGCCTCAACAATTGCAATGATTTAGTTATACCATGCACCTTACTGACCACAACACTATGAAACTAGAAGTCAAGGAAAATAAATCATTTAGAAAGACCACAAATACATGGAGCTTAAACACCATGCTACTAATTCATTAATAAGTCAACTAAGAAATCATAGAAGAAATAAAAAAAATACATGGAAGCAAATGAAAATTAAAACATAATGATTCAAAACATTCGGGGTGCAGCAAAAGCAGCCCTAAGAGTGAAGTTTATAGCAATACAGGGTTACCTCAAATAGCAAGGAAAATCTCAAATAAACAACCTATGCTTACACCTGTAGGAGCTAGAAAAAGAACAAAGGCTAAAACCATGAGATGGAAGGAAATAATAAATATTAGACCAGCAATAAATGACATGGAATCTAAAACAAACAAATTAAAAGCAAAACAAACAACAACAAAACAAGTAAACAGATCAATGAATCCAGAAGCTGTTTTATTTTTATTTTTTGGAAAAAAATTAATTAAATTGATAAAACTGTAACCAGACTTATCAAAAAGAAAAGAAAAAGAACCCAAAGTAATAAAATCACAAATGAGAGAGAAAAAATAACACCAATGAAATACAAAGAATAGTAAGATAATATCATGGAAAAATATATGCCAACAAATTGGACAACTTGGAAGAAATGAACTAATTCCAGGGTGCCTGTGTGACTCAGTTGGTTAAGCAACTGACTCTTGATTTCGGTTTAGGTCATGATCTCACGGTTGGTGGGATTGAATGCCACATCAGTCTCCGTGCTGATATCATGGAGCCTGGTTGGGATTCTCTCTCACACTTTCTCTCTTCCCCTTCCCTGCTCCCTCTCTCTCTCAAAATAAATAATAAACTTCTAAAAATAAATTATTGGGACTTCATCAAGATAAAATATTCTTAACAGTGAAGGAAACAATCCAAACTAAAAGGAAATCTTTGGAATGGGAGAAGTTATTTGCAAATGACATATTGGATAAAAGGTTAGTATCCAAAATCTATAAAGACCTTAACAGAATCAATACCCCCAAAAAACAAAAACAAAAACAAAAACAAAACAGAAATTCCAGTTAAAGAATGGGCAGAACACATGACTAGATAATTTTCCAAAGAAGAGATACAGATGACGAACAGACACATGAAAAGATGCTCAACATCACTGATCATCAGGGAAATATAAATCAAAACTACAATGAGATATCACCTCACACCTGTCAGAATGACTAAAATTGACAATACAGGATACAACTGATGTTGATGAGAATGTGGAGAAAGGGGAACCCTCTTACATTGTTGATGGAAATGCAATCTGGTGCAGCCACTCTGGAAAACAGTATGGAGGCTCCTCAAAAAGTTAAAAATGGAACTACCCTATGATCCAGCAATTTCACTATTAGGTATTAACACAAAAGATACAAAAATAGTAATTCAAAGGTATACATGAACCCCTGTTTATAACAGCATTATAAACAGTATCTAAATTATGGAAAGAGCTCAAATATCCACAGACTGAT
The DNA here is from genome assembly GCF_022837055.1 of Prionailurus viverrinus. Taxonomy (NCBI): domain Eukaryota; kingdom Metazoa; phylum Chordata; class Mammalia; order Carnivora; family Felidae; genus Prionailurus; species Prionailurus viverrinus. Next base: position 59,688,495 of record NC_062579.1, read on the forward strand.
GGTTGGATAAAAAGATGTTGTGTGTGAGTGTGTGTGTGTGTGTGTGTGTGTGTATTTATATTATATGTATAATTATATATAATATATTATATTATATACTGGAATATTACTTGGTCATAAAAGAGAATAAAATCTTGACATTTGCAACAACATGGATGAAGCTAGAGAGTATTATGCAAAGTGAAATAAGTCAGTCAGATAAAGACAAATACCATATCATTTCACTCATGTGGAATTTAAGAAACAAAACATAATCATAGGGAAAAAAGAGAGGCAAACTGTAAAGCAAACTATTAACTGTAGAGAACAAACTGAGGGCTGCTGGATGGGAGGTGGGTGGGTGGATTGGTTAAAATAGATGATAGGTATTAAGGACAGCATTTGTTGTGATGAGTATTGGGTGTTGTGTGTAAGTATTAAATCACTAAATCCTACAGCTGAAACTAATACTACACTGTATGTTAACTAAATGGAATTTAAATTAAAACTTTGAAGAAAGAAAAAATAAAGAAAGAAAGAAAAGTTAGTACCTATTCTTCTCAAACTTTTTCAAAAAACAGGAAAGGAAGAAAAACTTCCAAATTCTCTCTATGAGGCTAGCATTACTCTGATACCAAAACCTAATAAAGACTCCGCTAAAAAGGGGAATTATAGGTCAATATCCCTGATGAACACAGATGCAAAATCCTCAGTAAAATACTATGAAACAGAATCCAACAATACATTAAAAATATCATTTACCATGATCAAGAGGGATCTATTCCTGTTTTGCAAGGGTCATTCAATAGTCACAAATTAATAAACATGATACATCATATTAATAAAAGATGGATAAGAACCGTATAGTCATTTCAATAGATGCAGAAAAAGCATTTGACAAAGTAAAACATCCATGTTTTTTTTTTAATTTTTTTTCAACGTTTTTATTTATTTTTGGGACAGAGAGAGACAGAGCATGAACGGGGGAGGGGCAGAGAGAGAGGGAGACACAGAATCGGAAACAGGCTCCAGGCTCTGAGCCATCAGCCCAGAGCCTGACGTGCGGCTCGAACTCACGGACCGCGAGATCGTGACCTGGCTGAAGTCGGACACTTAACTGACTGCGCCACCCAGGCGCCCCTAAAACATCCATGTTTATAGGGACCAAACCTCAATGAAATAAAGCCCATATATGAAAAACCCACAGCTAATATCATCTTCAATGAGGAAAAACCAAGAACTTTTCTTGTATGGTCAGGAAGAAGACAGGGATGTCCACTTGCACTGCTGTTATTTAACATAGTACTTTCAGTCCGAGCCACAGCAATCAGACAACAAAAGAAATAAAAAGCATCAAAAATGGCAATAAAGAAGTAAAACTATTTGCAGATGACATGATACTATATATGAAAAACTGAAGAGATTCTACCAAAAAAAATTGCTAGAACTAATAAATGAATTCAGTAATTTTGCGGGTTACAAAACATTTTCCCTCAAATTATAGATTAAGAAACTTAAGTCCAGATGAGTTGATATACTTGTCTAATGCTACACAATAAGTAGCATAGATGTTTCAAAAATAATAGTGAAACAATAATTTATGCACACAGTAAAATACGAACTGTTCAAGAGGTAGTAACACATAAAGTGAGCTGCCATTATACCTCAGACTTTTAGTTCTTTTCATGAGAAACTTGGATTAAGATTTTCTTCTATATAATTTCAGAAATACTCTGTATCTATGGAGACATTCTAAATTGAGCTAGGAATCATGCTATAACATTTTTCACCAGCATACTGTATTACTTGACATTATATTTGTAGAAAAATTTTTTATGAGCATCTATATATATATTTACATACATGCAGTATTCTTTTTAAAGGAAGTCAAGTTTTTCTTTCTATAAAAATAAAATGTATAAATAATACCCATTTTTATTAGTTCCATAATAATGGACATTGTTTGTCAAGCTTTTAGAGCTGCACTTTGGAGTTTTAATTCTCTGACTTAAATGCTCTAGTTCTTTCTATTATTGTATAGCACTGTAGCTAACATTTAATTCTCTATGTGAACAAATTCACATTCAGTAAGTGAATTTTGTTCACAGTGTTAGGTTGCATTACTCTCCCTGATAGTTTCACATCTAGCCTATCAAATAAAGGGATTTTTAATTGTTTATTTAATGTTTGTTTATTTATTTTTGAGGTGGGAGGGGCAGAGAGAGAGTTAAAGGAAATTTTAAAAACACTTTAGCAAAATGTTTAGGGACACAAAATATAATACTTTTGAAAACAGAATATCTTTGCTAGCATTCCTCATTTTAAATCAGTTGAATATCAGTGACCTCTTATCTGAAGAGCTTAGTGTCAGGTTGAACATGTAACATAGGTCTCTGGCCACAAGTTGGCCATTTCTTGAATGCTTATTCAGTAAAATAGAAGAATAGTTTATTTTATTTCCTTATGGTATCTTGCCAATATGCAGAGTGTAAGATGAGAGTAACCACTTAAGCTTTCCATTTTATAATGTTATATCCTGAGGAGCTGGACTGCTTTCATATTTAAGGATTATCAACAATGCCTGTAGCATGCTTTCTAAATCACTGCAGGGTCTTCACCAAACACCAACGCATAGTGCACTTTCACACGGTCAATTTACTCTCCCCAAAATTGGTTTTGTTATGTTCCTGGAAGTGGTTTGCTATTACAGATGAGGGTTCAGTTAAGTACTGAACTCATACAGTGTTAATCACAACAGCAATATTTGGTAGGGATATTGAAGTAAAGATATGCTCCTAGCATTATCTAACACTTGTTTCTCTTCTATTCCCAAGTCTTCCCATCTTTCTTACCATGTAACAAGACATTGCTTCTTCCCCACTATTCAAGTGGAAGGTGGGGGAAAAACATTCCAGAGAATGAGGAAGACATCTGCAAAACACAAAGGTATGAAAAACAATTATATGTCTTGTAAGTAAAAAATACTTTAGTGTGCTTCGTTAATAAATCATATGAAAGTATATGGAGAAAAATCACCTTTGAGAGGAGAGTAGGATCCAAAATATAAAGGACCATAGAATCCATGAAGTGATGGGAATTTATTCTGTAGCCATTAAGATCATGTCATAAAGTGTGTTTATGTCCTACATTTTTCTTACTTAAAAGTGGGGTTTTTATATATGCCAAGATTTAAAACACTGATTATTTCACCCCAAATGCTTCAGGTTTAGTTATTAAGTGTCTTCCCTCACTTTTGGCTTGCAGAAACTTCTTGTAAGCACCAAAGTTAAATTTCCTTTGGAATTGAATAATGATTATTAAATTATAGAGAATATAATTATAATTTTATCCATATAAAAAGATAAAGTGATATATATTGCAGCAAAATATTTAATCAGAATTTTTCCACATTTCTACTCATAAGTATCTAGTTTCCAATCAAACACATTTTTTTCTCCAATGGCTCTTGCTAGACTAATATTCTTAGTTTAAATTCAACACTTTCTTTGTCCTCCAGTTTTATATGATCTAGGTTGACTCTAAGGTTCAACTATTTCATTTAATCATTACCCAGTCACTAAAATACCTTGCCTTTAAGTCAGGTTATTTTTTACCTTATTTTTCTCAGCTCATTATTTCTGGAGTATGCAAACCTACAGAAGTTTGGTGCTTCAGTAATATTCTCTTGAGATCTTAATCATACATTCAAGAAATATGAAAAAAGTGATTCATGAAAGCTCCATATTTGAGAATCAGCAAGTTTGTAGTAATTAAGTAATTTGGTAGATTTAGGTGATTTCAGTAGCCAAATATGAGAAGAAATTTCATCATCAAAAGGATCTTAGGCTGCTATTCAGTTGAGACACTATAGTATTCTTTTGGGTTCATATTCAGGCAGTACATTTGAACTAAACATTGCAGAAAGCTTTTTAAAGGTACTTAGGAAGTCTTCCCTCTAAGTTTTTTCTTGAGGTCTCCGACATGCTTATGCAATCTTTTTTGCTCATTTGTGTGGTAAACTTTATTTTACAAAACCTATAATGAATATATCTATCCAAGATAAGAATATTCCTGATCTTATCTTTTTTTCCTGATCTTAATTCCTTTGAGAAATTTTAGTCCCAGGATCCATTGAGTGAAAAACTACAGCTTTGGGTCATCTCTGGTGTATCTCTTTAGAAATTTTACATACCTTATTAGAAACACCATCTATTCTTACCACCAGATCTCCTTGGATACCTTTTATTCATCCTGTAAACCTACAGAGGTGGAACTGCTGGATATTACTGTAATACTACATTCAGTTTTTGTGAAACTACCCTATTGTTTTCAATTGTGGATGAATCAATTAATATACACACTAACAGTGTACATGGGTTCCTTTTCATCCACATTCTTGCCAAAACATTTCTTATTGATAAGTGTTCTAACAAGTGTGAGATGACTTCTAATTATGCCTTTGAGTTGAATTTCCCTGTTGATTACTAATGTGGAGCATCTTCTCATGTACCTGAGTACCATGTGGATGTCTTCTTTGTGTTTGTTTTTTTTTTAAGCATTTTTTCGAATTAGGTATAATTATCATATGATGTTATTTAAGTTTCAGGTGTACAATATGATTCAACAATTCCATGCATTTCCCAGTGCTCATTAAAATAAGTGTACTCTTAATACCATTTATCTGTTTTACCTATTCCCCCACCATCCTCCTCTGGAAACCACTAATTTGTTCTCCATATTTCAGTCTGTATTTATTTGTTTCTTTTTTCTTTTTGTTTGTTTCTTTTGTTTCTTAAATTCCATATATGAGTGAAATCAAGGTATTTGTCTTTCTCTGTCTCACTTATTTCACTTAGCATTGTGCCTTCTAAGTCCACCTATGTTGTTGAAAATGGCAAGATTTAATTCTTTTTTATTACTGAGTGATATTCCATTGCTTACTACAACTTCTTTTCTTTGCAGTTCGAAATTCCAGTATGAGATTCTGTTTTTTTTTATTTTTTAATATAACATTGTCAAGTAGGAGAATATGCAATGTATACAGTGTGCTCTTGGTTTTGGAGGTAGATTCCCGTGATTCATCGCTTATATACAACACCCAGTGCTCATCCCAACAAATGCCCACCTCAATGCCCATCACCTATTTTCCCCTCTCCCCCACCCTTCCATCAGCCCTCAGTTTGTTTTCTGTATTTAAGAGTCTCCTGTGGTTTGCCTCCCTCCCTCTCTTGGTAACTATTTTTTCCTCTTCCCTTCCCCCATAGTCTTCTGTTATGTTTCTCAAGATCCACATACGAGTGAAAACATATGATATCCGTCTTTCTCTGAGTGACTAATACCTTCCAGTTCCATCCACGTTGCTGCAAATGGCAGGATTTCATTCTTTCTCATTGCCAAGTAGTATCCCATTGTATATATAAACCGCATCATCTTTATCCATTGATCTATAGATGGACACTTGTGTTTCTTTGATATTTTCGGTATTGTAAATGATGCTGCAATAAACATAGGGGTGGATGTATCTTTTTGAATTAGTGTTTTTGTTTTCTTTGGGTAAATATTCAGTAGTGGAATTACTAAATCATATGGTAATTCTAATTTTAACTACTTGAAGAAAATTTATACTGCTTTTCACAGTGGCTGTACTAATTTGCATTTCCACCCACAGTGTACAAATGTTCCTTTTTCAACAACCCTGAAAGCACTTGTTATTTCTGTCTTTCTGTTTCTAGCCATTTTAACAAGTGTAAAGTGATATCTCATTGTAATTTTAATTTGCATTTACCTGGATTGGTGATGTTGAGCATCATTTTATGTGTCTGTTGGCCATATGTATGTCTTCTTTGGAAAACTATGTTTACTCAGGTCCTCTGATTATTTTTAAATACGATTATTTGGATTTTAGGTGTAGAGTTATATTAGTCATTTATATATTTTGGATATTAACCCTTTACTGGATATACCCATTGGAAATACCTTTTCCAATTCATTAGGCTGCCTTTTCCTTTTCTTGATGGTTTCCTTGTGCAAAACTTTTTTTTTAATATTTTGATGTAACACAAAGAGTTTAATTTTTATTTTTTCCCCTTGTCTGGAAGACATATACAGAAAAATGTTCTATGGCTGAGATCAAAGAAATTACTGCCTATGTTTACTTATAGGACTTTTAGTGTTTCTGGTCTCACAAACAGGTCTTTAATCCATTTTGGGTTTATTTTGGAGTAGGTGTAAGAAGGGGTGCAATTTTATTCTTTTTCATGTGGCTGTTCAGTTCTCCCAACACCACTGTTTGAAGAAACTGTCTTTTTTTTCTGTTGTATATTCTCATATTTTTGTCGTAGAATGAAAGATTAGAAAATCCTAGCTTTGTTTCTGGACTCTCTATTCTGTTCTATTTATCTATGTGTCTATTTTTGTGCCAGTACCATACTGCTTTAATTACTAAAAATTTGTAATACACCTTGAAACTTGGGATTGTGGTACCTCCAGCTTTGCTGTTCTTTTTCAATATTGCTTTTGCTACTCAAGATCTTTTGTGGTTTTATAAAAATTTTAAGATTATTTGTTCTAGTTCTGTGAAAAATGTTGGTATTTTGATCAGGATTGCAGTAAATCTGTAGATTTTTTTGGATAGTATGACAATTTTAACAATATTGGTTCTTCCAATCAATGAGCATAGAATATCTTTCTATTTCTTTGTGTCATCTTTAATTTCTTTCATCAATATTTTATAGTTTTCAGAGTGAAGATCTTTTTTTCTCTTAAGATTTTTTTACATTTATTTATTTTTGATAGATAGAGCACAAGTGGGGGAGGGGCATAGAGAGAAGGAGACACAGAACCTGAAGAAGGCTCCAGGCTCCAAGCTGTCAGCACAGAACCTGATGCGGGGCTCGAACTCACAAACCACGAGATCATGACCTGAGCTGAAGTCAGCCTCTTAACTGACTGAGCCACTCAGGCACCCCTGGAGAGAAGATCTTTCATTTCTTTGGTTAAGGTTATTCCTAGCTATTTTATTCATTCTGGTGATATTGAAATTGGATTGTTTTCTTAATTTCTCTGCTATTTCATTCTTTGTGTATAGAAATGCAACAGAATTCTGTATATTAATTTTGACTTTACTGAATTAGTTTATCACTTCTAGTAGTTTTCTTTGTGGAGTCCTTAGGGTTTTCTATATATAGTATCTTGTCATACACAAATAGTAAAAGTTTTACTTCTTCCTTGCCTGTTTGGGTGTCTTTTATTTCTTTTTCTTGTCTGATTGCTGTGGCTAGGACTTTCAGCACTATGGTGAATAAAAATGGTAAGAGTGGGCATCTTTGTCTTGTTCCTGATCTTTGAGGAAAAGTTTTCAGTTTTTCACCACTGAGTATATTAGCTGTGAGTTTTTCATATATGGCCTTTATTAATGTTGAGATATGTTCCCTCTAACCCTACTTCGTTGAAGTTTCTATCAGGAATGAATGTTGTACTTTGTCAATTTCTTGTTCTGTATCTATTGAGATGATCATTTTTTTTATCCTTTCACTTATTAATGTGATAGATTACATTGATTGATTTGCAAATATTGAATCATACTTGCTTTCCTGAAATATATCCCACTTGATTGTGGTGAATGATATTATTGAATGTGGTTTGCCGACTTTTTGTTGATGATTTTTGCATCTAGGTTCATCAGAGATATTGGTCTGCAGTTTTCTTTCCTTGTGTGTGTGTGTGTATGTGTGTTTATGTAGTTTTGATGTCAGCATAATGTTGGCCTTTAGAATTCATTTGGAAGCTTTCATTCCTCTTCTATTTTTGGAATAGTTTGACAAGAATAGGTTTAACTCTTATTTAAATGTTTGCTAGAATTCACCTGTGAGGTCATTTGGTCCTGGACTTTTGTTTGTTTGCTTATTATTGATTTAAATTTATTTCTGGTAATTGACCTGTTCAAATTTTCTATTTCTTCTTGATTCAGTTTTGGAAGGTGATGTTTCTGACAATTTATCCATATCTCCTAGGTTGTCAATTTTTTTGGCATATAATTTTTCATAATATTCTCATATTTTTTTTTATATTTCTGTGGTGTTATTTCTCCCCTTTCAGTTTTGATGTTATTTGAGTCTATTTTCTTTCCTTTCCTTTTCTCTTCTTTTCTTTCTTTCTTTCTTTCTTTCTTTCTTTCTTTCTCTCTTTCTTTCTTATGAGTCTGGCTAAAGGTTTATCAGTATTGTTGATCTTTTCAAAGAACCAGCATGTGATATCATTAATCAGTTCTATTGGTTTATTTTTAGTCTCTATTTCATTTATTTATATTCTAATATGTATTATTTCTTTTATTCTACTGGCTTTGGGATTTGTTATTCTTTTCTGGATCCTATAGGTGTAAGGTTATGTTGTTTATTTGATATTTTCTTCCTCCTTGAGTTTGGCTTGTATTGCTATAATGTTCCCTCTTAGAATAGCTTTTTGCTACATCCCAAATATTTTGGTACTTTTTGTTTTAATTTTCATTTGTCTCCATGTATTCTTTTATTTCCTTTTTCATTTTTTCTTTGCTTGATTAGGTAGCACATTATTTAGGCTCCATGTATTGTGTTATTTCCAGGTTTTTTCCCATGATTGATTTCTAGTTCTTACTGTTGTGGTGTGATAAGATGCATGATGTGACTTCAATGTTTTTGGGACTTGTTTTGTGACCTAACATGTAATGTATTTTATAAATATACCATGTACTTTGTTGGGATGTTGTGAATATATCTGTTAGGTATATCTGATACAGTGTATCATTTAATGTTATTGTTTCCCTGTTGACTTTCTGGCTGGATGATCTATTGATGTTAAGTGGGGAGTTAAAATCCTCTATTAATATTGTATTACTGTATTAATTTCTCCCTTTATATCTCTATAGTTGATTTTGTTAAGTTTTTATTTTAATTCCAGTTAGTTAGCATACCAGGTTATATTAGTTTCAGGTGTACAATAGAGTGATTAAACAATTCCATACATCACCTGGTGCTCATCCAGACAAGAACACTCCTTAATATCCATAATTTATTTAACCCATTCCCTAACCACTACCCCTCTAGTAACTATCAGTTCTCTATAATAAAGAGTATGTTTCTTGGTTTGTCTCTATTTTTCCTTTGCTTGTTTGATTTTTTTTTAATTCCACACATGAATGAAACCATATGGTATTTGTATTTTTCTGAGACACTTATTTCACCTAGCATTACACTTCTAGCTCCATCCATATCATGGACAGTGCTAATATTTCATTCCTTGTTATGGATGAATAATATTCCATTGTATATATAAACCATATTATTTTTTTAATCCATTTATCAACCTATGGACACTTAAGCTGCTTCCATATCTCAGCTATTGTAAATAATGCTGCAAAAAACATAGGGGTACATATATCCCTTAGGATTAGTGTTCTTGTATTTTTTGGGTAAGTGCCCAGTAGTGAAATTGCTAGATCACAGGGTAGTTCTATTTTTTTTTCTATTTTTTAAGGAAAATCCATAATTGTTTTCACAATAGCTGCCCCAGTTTGCATTTTCACCAACAGTGCAAGAGAGTTCTCCATTTTCTGCATCCTTGCCAACACCTGTTATTTCTTGTGTTGTTTATTTTAGCCATTTTGGCAGGTGTGAAGTGATATCGCATTGTAGTTGTGATTTGCGTTTCCCTGATGATAAGTGATGATGAGCATATTTTCATATGTCTGCTGGCCAAGTAGATGTCTTCTTTGCAGAAATGTCTGTTCATGTCTTCTGCTCACATATCCAGTTGGATATTTCTTTTGGGAGTGTTGAGTTTTATAAGTTCTTTGTATGTTCTTTATATGTTTTGCATACTAACCCTTTATTGCATATTTCATTTGCAAATATATTTTCCCATTCTGAAGGTTTCCTGTTAGTTTTGTTGATTTTTTTTTTTACTTTGCAGAAGCTTTTTATTTTGATGTAATCTCAAGAGTTTATTTTTTCTTTTGTTTCCCTTGCCTCAGGAGGCATATTTAGAAAAAAAGTTGCTATGGCTGATGTCAGACAAGTTACTGCCTGTGCTCTTTTCTAGGATTTTTATGGTTTTAGTTCTCACATTTAGATCTTTAATCCATGTTTAATGTATTTTAGATATATGGTGTAAGAAAATTGTCTTTTGAATGTAGTTGTCCAGTTTTCTAAATACCATTTTTTGAGGTGACATTTTTTCCCTTTGGATATTTTTTCCTGCTTTGTCAAAGATTAATTGAACATATAATTGTGGGATTATTTCTGGGTTTTCTATTCTGTTCCATTGATCTATTTATCTATTTTTGTGTCAGGACCATACTGTTTGGATTACTACAGCTTTTTAATATAACCTGAATGTCATAGACTCTAAGTCTAAAGTTCTCTTTCCCACAAAAGAGCAGATGCAGGACTAAAGTGAGAGATGGCTAATGTCTGGGAAAAGACAAGAGCCCCAAATAAGGGTCATTGCCCCATTTTTGTTAGGATCAGATGCTTACAAACATGATGGGCATGTACAAAGAGACAAAGAAACTGTGAACATTAACTTGGGGATGTGAGGGGAAAAGGGAGTTTTGAAGATATACAGTGTTTGGAGTTTGGGTCAATATAAAACAAAATCCTGGCGCCAGGCAGATGGATAGATGATTGTTTATGGCAGACATGAAGCAGCACCTCTGTTTATCTTAGCTAGCATAGGGGATGAGACAGATGGGGGAAATAACATCAGGGTTAATAAGGCACCTTTTCTCTTGTTAACCAGCTCTGCTCTGGGCTGCTTTGCCTGTAGCACAGCTGTCCATAGTCCAATTCACCAATTTACCTAACCTGGCCCTATTCTCCTGTGAAAGCAGTTTTTCTGCTATAGTACTAAATTGGAAGTGCTTCCACCTGAACATCTAATCTTATTCATTTCATATACCTTTGTATTGGGCACCTTTGCGCCATTTCTATTTTAGGCCTTTGCCTCTCCCTTTCTATTTTGGGGGCTCTGCACCCCCTCTATATTTTGGGGTGCATTTGCATCTCCCTATTCTTGGCACCTTTGTCACTCCCTTTAATACACTTCTCAGTGTGTCTTTGTACCCCCCTATTTTGGGGGTACCAATCTGATTTACCCAAACTCGGGTGTGAGCATTTTATCACTTTATATTTCTTTATGCCTTATTAACCCATTGGTGTAAGCCTGGAGGATTCCTAAGCCTCTTCCCCACACCTGAAGTCCAGAATTGTGATGTCTTCAGCTTTGCATTTTTTCCCCCACAATTACTTTTGCTATTTGGAGTTTTTTGAAGTTCCATACAAAATTTAGGATTGTTTGTTCTAGTTCTTTGAAAAATGCTGTTGTTATTTTCATAGGAATTACATTGAATGTGTAGATTTTCGGCTGATTCATTTGGTGTAGAGAAATGTGTTGCATTTTGTATCAAATATAAACATTATAAAAGTATTAGTAACTTATAAAACCAGTGAAGAGGTTAAAGCACAAAAACTATAAAATAAATTATATCTATAAATTATATTATATTTTGGTGTATAGATTATTTGGTGTATATTTGGTGTATATTTTGGTATTTTATGTTTTGGTGTATATTATATGTATAAATTAAACTATGTTTTGGTGTATAGAAATGTATTGCATTTTATATCAAAATCTGTTGATTTTGTATCTTGCGACTTTACTGAATTTGGTTATCAATTCTAGCAGTTTTTGGTGGTATTTCAGGTTTTCTGTGTATTTGGGTACTTCCACATTGGATGCATACTTACAATTGTTATACATTTTTTGTTGGATTGTTCCCTTTATCATTATGTAGTGTCCTTCATCATGTCTTGTTACAGTCGTTTCCTTAAAATCTGTTTGTCTAATAGCACTATTGCTCTCCCAGCTTTCTTTTCATTTTCTTTGCCACGGCAAATATTTTTTCCATCCCTTCATTTTCAGTCTACAGATGTCTTAATTGGACCTCTTGTAGATGGGTAGATGGGTTTTGCTCTTTTATCCATTCAGTCTCCTTATGTTTTTTGATTGGATCATTTAGTCCATACTTTCACAGCAGTTATCAGTAAGTATGTACTTATTGCCATTTTGTTACTTGTTTTATTGTTATTTCCGTAGTCCATATTTTGCCCTTTCTTCTCTTACTCCCTTCTTTCTGATTTGATGGTTTTCTTATGCTTATATTCCTTTGCATTTCTATTACAGGCTTTTTATTCATTTCATTTTACCATTTGCTCATATACAACATTCTATGCATATGGTAGTCTATATTATGTTGATGGTCACTTATGTTTGAACCCATTCTAAAAGCACTAATTTTTTACTCTCTCCTACCCTATTCTTTATGTATATGATATCATACTTTGTATCCTTACTTCATGAATCCCTTGACTGATTTTTATAGACATAACTGTTTATACAGTTTTTGTGCTTTAACCTCCTCACTGGTTTTATAAGTGATTAATACTTCAATCATGTTTATATTTACCTGTGGGGTTTTTATCCATTCATAGTTTTCTTCTGATTATGGCCCTTTTTACATTCAATGAATTTCCTTTAACATTTCTTGAAAGGCAGATTAAATGGTGATAAACTCCTTCAACCTTGTTTGGGAACTCTTTATCTCTCTATGTCTCCATCTTTTCTGAATGATAGTCTTGCTGGATAGATTATTATCTGTTGCAGTTTTTTTTTTGTCTTTCAGAATTTTCAATATATAATACTACTCACTTATGGCTTGCAAAGTTTCTGCCAAAAAATCACCTGATAGCCTTATTGGGTTTCCCTTGTATATAACTGTATTTTTGTTGTTGTTCTTGGTTTTTTGTTTGTTTTTACCTGTTGCTGCTTTTAAAATTCTCTTGTTATCATTACTCCCCCCATTTTAATTATAATGTGTCTTGATGTGGACTTTTTGGGTTGGTTTTGTTGAAGGCTTTCTTTGCCTCCTAAATATGGATGTCTTTTTCTTTCCCCAGATATGGGAAGTTTTCAGCTATAATTTTTCAAATAAATTTTCTGCCTTATTTTTTCTCTTCTCTTTATGGGATTCCTATAATGCAAATATTATTATACTTGATTATGCCACTGAGTCCCCTCAACCCATTATCATTTTTTGTTATTCATTTTTCTTTTTGCCAATCAGTTTGGTTTCTTTCCAATACTATCTTTCAGTTCACTGATCCTTTGTTCTTCTTCCTCTAAGCTATTATTGATTCCCTCTAATATGTTTTTAGTTTTAGTTATTGAATGTATCATCTCTGATTTTTTTCTTATTTATATTTTCTATTTATTCTTGAAGGTATTTCTGAGAACCTCCACTCTTTTTTCAAGTCCAGTATCTTTATTGCTGTTACTTTAAGTTCTTCATTAGACATATAATCTTCATTTCATTTAGCTCTTTTGCTGTTTTTTCCTACTCTTTCATTTGAGACATATTTCTGTGCCTTCTCATTTTGTGTAACTTTTGTGTTTATTTCTATGTATTAGAGAATTCACTATGTCTCCTGACCTTGAAAATAGTGGCCTTATGAAGAGTAATTTCTATGGTGGCCTGTAGTGCAATATCCCTTGTTCACCAGAATCAGGTGCTTCAGGGGTGTATGTGATGTGGGTTGCATACACCCTATTGTTGTTGCTGTGCCTTTTTTGCCTTCATTCTTTTGACAGCAATGGCCCACTTTGCATTTTGTGGATCAGGTTTGGTCCCTATGGTATTAAGTGGCCAGTCTAGGGCTGCTGTGGGTTTGTAGTTGGGTGGTGTCAGTAGTTAGACCAGATTCCTGCCTTCAGCCCATGTTTATAGTCACACTGAACTTCGGGGCTTTCTCCCTGCATTGTCCCTTAGAGGATTTCATTGGTGGGTGGAGTCAGAAGTCTGGCCAGTTGTCTGCCAGGGCTATAGTAACATGAATTGGCAGAGCACTTTCTATGCACTACCAGTTATAAAGTTTGCCCGCTGGGACTACAAGTGTACTGGTGCATATGGTCATCTTTCCCTTCCCTTAGGGCAGGAATCAACTTGGAGTGACACCAATTCCTGTCTGGGCTTCTTGCAGGATGAGACATGAAAAGAGCAGCAGGGACTCCTGCTGAGTGGTTTATTTGAATGGTGATGATACACAAGATAATGCAGGAGCGGGGTGTGTGCTATTAGCAAGTTAGGGGGAAAGTGAGCTGTTTCCTGTAGGTGTCCAGCTATCTAGGCTTTTGAGGAGGGCAGGGAAATGGATCCCACCACCTCTTTTGTTTTTGGATAAGTTTCCTAAAGACTTCTGTAGTTCCAGTACACGTTCTGAAATTAGTAAATAAATTTCCTTCACATATATCCCAGATATTTTTCAAACTGCTCCTTCTATGTTGTACCTCAGCAGGATTTTTTGTTATGCTTTCCCTTTAAGGGGGGGGACTAATTTTTCCATGATCTTCTGACTCTCCCTGAGCCAAACATGTTAATTTTTAAAGTACATAGAGCTAAGTACAGCTGGTTATAGAAACTCATGAATTTAAGCCCCATTGAATTCCAAAGGCAAATGCTTTGGGGATTCCTCTTTGCAGTGCAAGTCCCCCATATCTGGGGTTCCTGGCGTGGGGTCTTCTCCTCTCCTTTCTCCATACTTATGGTGTCAATCTTGTTTGTATTTAGTTTTGAGTGGAGTTTGATTCTCCAACATGCCTTCACTCCTCCTACCCTTTTTGATGTGTCCTTTTCTCTAATATTAACTATGGAAAGTCAATTCTGCAACTCTTCAAGTCGTTTCCTGAGTCAGACACACTTATTTGACTGTTATCTAGACGTGTCCATGGGAAGAGGTGAGTTTGAAATCCTTCTACTCCACCATTTTCCCAGAAGCCCTAAAGTTAGATCTTTTTTTTGTGGGGGGGGGATGTCTATTTAGTTCCTTTGCTGGTTAATCATTTTTTGCTATTTTGCTATTGTTTTTGATTGTATGAATTATTTTTTTTTCAACGTTTATTTATTTCTGGGACAGAGAGAGACAGAGCATGAACGGGGGAGGGGAAGAGAGAGAGGGAGACACAGCATCGGAAACAGGCTCCAGGCTCTGAGCCATCAGCCCAGAGCCCGACGCGGGGCTCGAACTCACGGACCGCGAGATCGCGACCTGGCTGAAGTCGGACGCTCAACCAACTGCGCCACCCAGGCGCCCCAAATTTTTTTTTTTGTATGAATTATTTATATGGATTGGATATCAATCCCTTTTCACATATATGGTTTGCAAATTTTTCTCCCATTCTGTAGGTAGCCTTTTCATTTTTTTCATTGTTGCTTTTGAGTTTTATGCTGTCCTGTTTGTTAATTTTTCTTTTGTTGTTTGTACTTTGGTGTCATACCCAAAACATCTTTGCCAAGATCAATGTCAAAGAATTTTCCCTACATTTTGTTCTGGAATTTTATGGTATTATGTCTTATGTTTAAGTCTTTAATCTATTTCTAGTTAATTTTTGTGAGTGGAGTGAGATAGTTTCAACTTTAATGTTCTGCATATGTTTCTCCAGTTTTTCAAACATTTGTGGAAAAAACTATCCTTTTCCCTGTGTTCTTGGCTCCCCTATCAAATATTAGTTGACATGTGCTTAATTTACAGAATTTAATCTCTGCATTTTGTTTTATTTATGTTTGTTTTCTTCTAAGTTTTTCTTTAAATTACAGTTAGTTAATATATAGTCTAATATTAGTTTCAAGTGTAAGATTTAGTGATGCATCACTTACATAGAAAACCCTGAGCTCATCAAAAGTGCCTTCCTTAATGTGCATCACCATTTAACACACACCACTGCTTACCTCCGTTCCAGCACACTTCAGCTTATTCTCTATAGTTAAGAGTTTGTTTTATGGTTTGTTCTCTTTCTTTTTTTTCTTTATGTTCATCTATTTTATTTTTATTTTTTAAATTCCACATATGGGTGCAATCATATGGTATTTGTTTTTCTCTGACTTATTTGATTTAGTATAATACACTCTAGCTCCAAAACATCATTGCAAGTGGCAAGATCTCATTCTTTTTGATGGCTGCGTAATAGTCCATTGTATGTATATGTACATATACATATACATATACATATATCACAGCTTCTTATTCACTCATCAGCTAGTGGACGTTTGGGTCCTTTCCATAATTTGGCTACTGCTGATAATGCTGCTATAAACATAGTGGTGCATGTATCCCTTTAAGTCAGTATTTTTGTATCCTTTGGGTAAATACCTAGTAGGTCAATTGCTGAATCATGTGATAATTCCAATTTAACTTTTTGAGGAACCTCCATACTGTTTTCCAGAATGGCTAAACCAGTTTGAATTCCCACAATATTAGGTTCCCCTTTCTCCACATACCTGCCAACACCTATCATTTCCTGTGTTAATTAGAGTCATTCTGACACATGTGAGGTAGTATTCCATTGTATATATATTTTTTCAAAATTGTATTTAAATTCTAGTTAGTTAACATACAGTGTAATATTGGTTTCATTATCAGCAATAGCTGAACTATGGAGAGAGCCCAAATGTCCATCAACTGATGAGTGGATAAAGAAGATGTGGTCACACACACACACACACACACACACACACACTGGAATATTACTCATCCACCAAAAAGAATGAAACCTTGCCTTTTTCAATGACATGGATGGAACCAGAATGTAATATGCTAAGCTAAATAAGTCAGATAAAGAAAAATACCATAAGAATTCACTCATATTCCACATATTTAAGAAACAAAACAGATAAGCATAAGAGAAGGGATGGCAAAAATAAGATAAAAACAGAGAGAGGAAAACCATAAGATACTCTTAACTATAGAGAGCAAACTGAGAGTTGCTGTATGGGAGGTGGGTGGGGTGTGGGCTAAGTGGGTGATGGATATTAAAGAGGACACTTGTTGGGATGAGCACTGAGTGTTATATGTAAGTGACGAATCACTAAATTCTACTCCTGAAACCAATACTACATGATATGTTAACTAACTTGAATTTAAATAAAAAATTGGAAGAAAAAAAAAGAATGAAATCTTGCCATTTACAACTTGGATAGAGCTAGAGTGCATCATGCTAAAGGAAATAAGTCAGACAGAGAAATACAAATGCCATATGATTTCACTCATATGTGGAATTTAAGAAACAAAACAGATGAACATATGGGAGGAGGGAAGAGATGGAATCATTGCAGTTTTGAATTCTATTTCACTGATGATGAGTGATGTTGAACATATTTTTATGTATCTCTTAACCATCTGTCTGCTTTGGAAAAATGTCTATTCATGTCTTCTGCCCATTTTTCCACTGGATTATTTGATTTTTGGGTGTTTGTTTGATAAGTTATTTGTAGATTTTGGATACTAATCCTTTATCAGATGTGTCATTTGCAAATATCTTTTCTCATTCTTAAGTGTGACTTTTAGTTTTTTTATTATTTTCTTTGCTATTCAGAAGCTTTTTATCTTTGTGAAGTCTTAAATCAATCAATGTGATACACCACATTTATAAAAGAAAGGATAAGAACCATATGATCCACTCAATAGAGAAAAAAGCATTTGAGAAAGTACAATGTCCAATCTTGATAAAAACCCTTAAAAAAGTAGAGATACAGGAAACATACCTCAACATCATAAATTCCATATATGGAAAAACTCACACCTAAGATAATCCTCAAAAATAATGTACAGAAATCTGTTGCATCTCTATGAACCAATAATAAAGCAGAAGAAAGAGAAATCAAGGAATCAATCACACCCAAAACCATAAGATAGCTAGGAATAAACCTAATCAAAGAAGTAAAAGATCTGTACTCTGAAAACTATAAAACCTTTTGAAAGAAATTGAAGATGACAGAAAGAAATAGAAAAAACATTCCATGCTCATGGGTTGGGAGAAGAAATATTGTTAATATATCTATAGTACCAAAGCAATATATACATGTAATGCAGTCTCTATCAAAATATCTCCAGCATTTTTTACAGAGGTCGAACAAATAATCCTAAAATTTCCGTGATGCCACAAAAGACTCTGAATAGCTAAAGCAACCTGGCGGTGGGGGGGGGGGGGAAGCAAAGCTGAAGGCATCACAGTTTCTGACTTTAAGTTATACTACAAAGCTGTAGTCATCAAGATAGTAAAGTAATGGCACAAAAACAGACATATAGATCAATAGAACAGAATAGAAAGCCCAGAAATGAACCCGCAACAATATGGTCAACTAATCTTTCACAAAGCAGGAAAAAAATATTTAATGGAAAAAAGATAGTCTCTTCAACAAATGGTGCTGGGAAAGTGGACAGCGACATGCAAAAGAATGAACCTGGACAACTTTCTTACACCATACACAAAAATAAATTCAAAATGCATGAAAGATCTAAATGTGAGACAGGAAACCATCAAAATCCTAGAGTAGAACACAGGCAATACCTCGTTGACATTGGTCATAGTGACTTCTTACCAGATACATCTCCTGAAGTAAGGGAAACAAAAGCAAAAATAATTCTGTGTTATTTTATTAAATTGGTCTGTTTGTTTTCATATGCCATTATTATATGCCATTATAACTATATCTTTTTATTATCATAGGAAATCAGGAAGCATGATGCATCTGACTTTGTCTTTATTTTTCAATGTTGTTTTCACTATAAAGGATCTTTTGTGGCTCTATGCAAAATTTGGAACTGTTTTTTTTTCTGTGTCTGTGAAGAAAGTTATAACATATTTATAGGGATTGCATTGAATATGTAGATGATTTTGGGTATTATGGTCATTTTAACAATATTATTTCTAATGATCCTAGATCATGGATGATTTTCCATTAGTTTGTGTGTTCTTGGTTTTGTTAAAAAGTGTTATCATTTTTATTCTATGGAATTTTTAATTCTTTTTTTGTTATGTTATTGTAATGTGGTAGTTTTATTTATTTCTCTTTATAATTGTTCGTTATTAGTGTAGAGAAATGTAAGTAACATCTGTAAGTTGATTTTATAGCCTTCAACTTTACTGAATGTGTTTTCAGCTCCAATAGTATTTTTGCTTTAGTCTTGGGATTTCCTAAATAAAAACATCATATGATCTGCAAATAATGACATTTTTATTTCTTACTTTCCCATTTGGATTTTGTTTACTTTTTAGTCTTGCCTACTTGATCTAACTAGGACTTCCAATTCTATATTGAACTAGAGTTGTTAAAGTTGACACTATTTCCTTATCCGTGGTAGAAAAACATTCATTAGAAGGAAAACACTCATTCTTTTACCACTGAGTTTAATGTTAGCTGCAGGTGTGACATATATGGTGTTCATTACATTAAACTATATTCTTTCTCTAACCAACCTGTTGGGTGTTTTATTATAAAAGTGTGTTGTATTTGTCAAATGCTTTCTTTGTATCTATTACAATGATTATATATGTTTTATCTTTTATTCAATTACTGTAAATTATCACATTTATATATT
Source organism: Prionailurus viverrinus (assembly GCF_022837055.1). Taxonomy (NCBI): domain Eukaryota; kingdom Metazoa; phylum Chordata; class Mammalia; order Carnivora; family Felidae; genus Prionailurus; species Prionailurus viverrinus. The sequence goes on from NC_062579.1 coordinate 59,707,937, forward strand.
TGCATGTGTTGAACCATCCATGGATCCCAGGAATTGATCTCACTCAGCCATGATGTATAACTCTTTGTGTTCTTGAATTCAGTTTGCAATATTTTGCTGTGAATTTTTACACATACTCAGCAGAGTTATTTTTTGTATAGTTCTTTTACTGTAATTTTATTTGATTTTGCTCAGAGTCATACTGGCCTCATAGAATGAATTGGGAAATGCTTCTGCATTTTCAATACATTGGAATTACATGGGAAGAATTGGTGTTAATTATGCCTCAACCTCAAATGTTTTTGTACAGTTTTCCAGTGAAGCTGTATAGTCCTGAGGTTTCTTGTGTTGGGAGGTTTTGATGATTGTTTCAATATTTTTACTCATTATTTGTCTGTACAGATTTTCTGTTTCCTTCTGATTGAGCCTCAGTTAATTGTGTGCTCTAGAAATTTATCCAAAGCACTATCCATATAGTTTGTTCTCAGTTATCTAATTTGTTAGATTATATAATTTCCTATTGTTGACTTCTAATTTCATTCCATTATGGTTAGAAAGGAAGGTATGACTTCAAACTTCTTAAACTTGCTAATAGTTGTTTGTGTCCTATCATATGATCTATTCTGGAGAATGTATTTGTGCATTTGAGAAGAAGGTTTATTCTGTTGCTGTAGGATATAATGTTTTATACATGTATATTTAACCTATTTGGTCAGAAGCATGGTTTAATTTCAACATTTCCTTTTTGATTCCTGTTTGCATGCTTTATCCATTGGTGAAACTGGGAGTACTGAAGTTCCCTACTTTACTGTATTGTCTATTTCTCCCTTAAGATCTGTTAATATTTGCTGAGGTGCTCCAAAGTTGGTTGTGTATCCATTTGCAATTTTATCTTCTTGATGTCGTGATCCCTTTATCATCATATAATGATCTTTTTAATTTTTGTCACCATTTTTGGCTAAAAATCTATTTTGTCTAATACAAATATGGCTATATTTGCTTTCTTTAGGTTTCCACTTGCATGGCATATCTTCTTCTACCCCTTCACTATGAACCAGACATTTTTTAAAGGCTGAAATGAGTCTCCTGTAGGCAGCATATAGTTCGGTATTTTTAAATAATTTATCCAGCTATTTTGTGCCTTCTTATTGATAAGTTGAATCCATTTACTTTTCCTTTTTTTAGAAAAAAATATTTAAATTTTAGTTAACATACAGTGCAATATTGTTTACAGGAGTAGACTTCAGTGATTCATCACTTACATAAAACACCCAATGTTCATCACAAGTAGCCTCTTTAATACCCATCACTCATTTAACACATCCCCCACCCAACTCTCTCCAACCCTCAGTTTGTTCTCTGTCATTGAGTCACTTATGGTTTGTTTCCTTCTCTCTGTGTTTTTTTTCCACTTTCCATATGTTCATTTTTTTTTGCTTGTTCCTTAAATTCTTCAGTGAAATCATATGGCATTTGTCTTTCTCTGACTGACTTATTTCATTCAGGATAATACTCCAGTTCCATCCACATCATGGCAAATGTCAAGATATCATTTCTTTTTGCTGGCTAATATTCCACTGTGTATATATACCACATCTTCTTTATCCATTCATCAGTCAATGGACATTTGGGCTCTCTACATACTTTGGCTATTGTTGATAATGTTGTTATAAACATTGGGGTGTATGCACCCCTTCAAATCTGTATTTTTGTATTCTCTAGATAAATATCTAGTTAGTTCAATTTTTGAGGGGTGTCCATACTGTTCTTCAGACTGGCTGCACCAGTTTGCATTCCCACCAGCAGTGCAAGAGGGTTCCTTTTTATCCATATTCTTGCCAACACCTGCTGTTTTTTGTATTGTTTTAGCCATCCTGACAGGTGTGAGGTGGTATCTCATCATGGTTTTGATATTTATTTCCCTGATGAATGATGTTGAGCATCTTTTCATGCGTCTGTTAGCTGTTTGTATGTCTTCTTTGGAAAAGTGTCTATTCATGTTTTCTGCCCACTTATTAACTGAATAGAAAACCCAGAAATGGACCCAAACTAAATGGTCAACTAATCTTCAACAAAGCAGGAAAGAATATACAATGGAAAAAGTCTTTTCAACAAATGGTGTTGGGAAAATGGGATAGCAACAAGCAGAAGAATTAAACAGGACCATTTTCTTACACCATACACAAAAATAAATTTAAATGGATGAAATACCTATATGTGAGACAGGAAATCATCAAAATTCTAGAGTAGAACACAGTATCAACTTCTTTGACCTTGGTTGTAACAAGTTCTTCTAGATATCACTGGAGGCAAGGGAAACAAAAGCAAATATGAACTTCCTTGGGACTTCATCCAGATGCAAAGCTTTTGCACAGCAAAGGAAACAATCAACAAAACTAAAAGGAAACTAATAGAATGAGAGTAGATGTTTGCAAATGACATATCTGATAAAGAGTTGGTATCTAAAATCCATAAAGAACTTATCTAACTCAACACCCCAAAACCCACAAATAACCCTGTTAGAGTTATTATTGATATATAAAGACTACTGCCATCTTCTTGTTTATCTTCCTATTGTTTTGTATCTCCATTATTTCTTTTTCCCTCTTTTTCTGCCTACATTTGTAAATTGTTGGTTATTCATCATGGTAAACTCTGACTCCCCTTATATATATTTGTGTTTCATAAATCTATTCTAATCTACACTCTTTTTGTTTTATTGGGTTATGAGACCTAATAAAAACATCTCATGTATAAAATACTCCATTTTGTGCTGATAGCAAATTATCTTTGTTTGCCCATAAAGCCTCCACCCTTTTATTTATCTTATTTTGTTTGTTGTCAAAATTCACCTCCTTTTATGATACATAATCATTAACAAATTATACTAATTATAGTTGTTTTTAATACTCTTCTCCTTTTATCTTTATAATTTAGTTAACACCATTATTTTTTTATTAAAAATTTTTAATGTTTTTTTGCAGGGAGTATGACCAGAGTTACAAAATGAGTCCACAATAAAAATGCAGTTAAGTGAAGGTCCTCATACTCGAGTCAGAATGAGGCCCCAACTCTAGAATGAAGCTTCTTTTTATTAGAATAATTGCTAAAGACTATGTGCATAAAGTCAGCTAAGCAAGTGTGTTAATCAATTTAATGGTTTAGCTTTTCAAGGTTGAATTTTGAGTTAATTGGTTTCTATAACACTAGGAAGGGTCAGGTGTGAAGGAGGACCCAGCACTGGACAATATTAATGGCTCTAGGCGTTCCTTAAGAGCAGCAGCCTTGTTCAGCTATGTAAACTTGTCCTAAGGCCTTGCACCTTCTCCACACCTTCCCTTTTGATGTCTTTTCCTTTGATTCTTCTCTCCTGCATCACCCAAAATGTTTTATTTATTTTTGGGAGAGAGAGAGAGAGAGAGAGAGAACACGTGGGGAGGAGCAGAGAGAGAGACACAGAATCCAAAGCAGGCTCCATGCTCTGAGCTGTCAGCACAGAGCCTGACATGGGGCTTGAACACAAGAACCATGAGATCATGACTTGAGTCAAAGTCAGGTGCTTAACTGACTGAGTCACCCCAGGCTCCCCTAACACACCATTCTAATACAGAGACATAACTGTTAAAAATTATTACTATTTTTCACCTTTACCAGAGTGTTTTTGCACTTTCATATATTTCATGTAGTTCACTAACATCTTTTCATTTCAACTGGAATAACTTGAATTCAATAACTTGAATAACTCCTTTCAGCATTTTTTCAAGGCATATCTAGTCGAAGTAAAATCCCCCAGCTTTTTTTTTTTTTTTGATCTGGAAAATCCTTTATTTATCCATTATATCTGAAGGATAATTTTACCAGATAAAGTATTTATGGCTGGAATTTTTATCTTTCAATACTTTGAATATATCATTACAATATCTCCTGGACTAGAGTTTCTGGTGAAAAGTCCACTAATGGAGTAATGGGGGTTACTTTTAGGTTACTTTTTTCCACATAACTCCTTATAATATTCTTTCTTTATCATTGATTTTTCACAATTTTTTTATAATGGGTCTTGGAGAAAAAATTTTTGCGCTGAAATAATAAAGTGTTTTATTAGCCTCTTATACTTGTTTTTCCAAGTCATTCTCCAAGTTTGCAAAGTTCTCAGCGATTAATTTTTTGCTTTTTATTTTTAGCTATTATTGCCTTAAATAAACTTCTTGTCCCATTATTGTTCTCTTCTCATACTGGTACACAAATTATTCTTATATTTTTCTTTCTGAAAATTCTATTAGCTCTTGTAGCCTTTCTCCATTCTAAATATTAGTTCCCGCTCCTATTTTAACTAAATTATTCCTGTATTTCAATATTTCAAGTCACTTATTCTTTCTTTTGTTCTGTCTTCCTTGGTACAGATGCTCTGCATTGTATTTTTCATCTCATTCATTGAATCTTCAGTTCCACAATTTATTTTAGATGGTTTATTTTTATAATTTCAATTTTTTGTTCTGAACATTAAATTTTATTTGGTGTTCCTTAACTGTTGTTTTTTTGGGGGGGGGTTCCTGGGTGGCTAAGTTCGCTAAACATCTGACTTCAGCTCAGGTCATGATCCCACAGTTTGTGAGTTTGAGCCCCACATCAGTCTCTCTGCTGTCAGCACAGAGCTTGCTTCAGATGACTGTTCCCCTCTCTCTCTCTGCCCCTCCCCCACTCACTCTCTCTCAAAAACGAAATAAAAATTATTTTTTATTTGATTACAGGTGACACACAATGTTACATTAGTTTCAGGTTTACAACATGGTGATGCAACTATCTGTATATTATGCTATGTTCATCACAAGCATAACTATCATCTATTACCATAAAATGGATTACAATATCATTGACTGTATTCATGATGCTGTGCTATTTATTTCTGTGAGTTATTTATTCCATAACTGGAAGCCTATAATTCCCACTCCCCTTCACCTATTTTACCCATACTGAAACCTCCCGAAAATCATCAGTTTGTTCTTTGTGTTTAAAAATCTGGTTCTGCTTTGTGTTCATTTTCTTGTTTATTCATTTATTTTGTTCTTTAGATTCCACATTTGAGTGAAATCATATGGCATTTATCTTCCCCAGTCCGACTTATTTCACTTATATAATACCTTCTAGGTCCATCTATGTTGTCATAAATGGTATATCTCATCCTTTTCATGGCTACATAATATTTCATTGTATATATATGGTGTATTATATTGTATAAATATATGTGTAATACATACACATGGATAGGTAGATAGATAATAGATAGATAGACCACATCTTCCTTATCTATTCAATTATCAATAAACAGGTTGCTTCAATATCTTGACTAATGTAAAAGGATGAAATAAACAGAGGTGTACATACTTTTTTAATTAGTGTTTTCAATCCTTTTGGTAAGGAATTTCTTTTTATTAATTTCATTTCTGTGACTATTGAGTTGCCATTCTGTGTTTTCCTGTAGGTATTGAATTTCTTTATAACAGCTATTTTGAATTCCTTATCAGTTAGATTCTAATATGTCTCAATCTATGAGTCTGGAGTTCTCCCTTATCTAGCAGGAGAGTGGATGCAGAAATGAAAATGAGAGAGACTAATGTCCAGGAGGAGATAAGAGCCCAGGATCGGGTTTTCCTCACTGTATTTATTGAGCTGTCAGGGTCTTACATGCGTGGTGAACGTGCAGAACAAAACAATAAGATAGTGACCATTAATTTGTGTGTGTAAGAAGCAAAGGGTTTGGGGGATGAGTTGTGTTTGCAGTTGAGATTAAAGCACAATGATATATTTGCGCCAGATGCCAGATGGACAGTGTTTCTCTGTAGGTGATGCAGCTAGTAGCTGCAAAGTTTAAGATTACTGGAGTATGCTGCCTTAAGGCTAACAAGGCATCCTCTTCACTAGCTGACCTTGGGTATTTTCGCCCTGAGGCAGCCTTCCGCCCTAAGCCTTGTTTTACTTAATGACTATCTTTGGGCGCTTTCCCTGTGGCCGATTTCCACCCTAAGCCTTGTTAACCCATTGGTGCATACAGAATTCTTAAACTTATTTCCCACACTAATATTCCATGCACTTGTGTTCAGTTGCTAGAGTATTATTTTATTTTTGTAATACCATAATTCCTTGAGTTTTCATATTGTTTGTGTGTATGTACTTCCACTTTCAGATTTGAAGTATCATACAGCTTTTTTACTAAAGTTTTACTTGCTCTTTCATTCTTACAACTCCATAACTGACTATAAAATACTTTTTATTTACATTTTTGTATTCCAGAACAAAAATGGTGCTATGGGTCAAATGTGTGATTTCTCCCTTACCCAGTGACCTTGGCCTGAGCACCCTCTGTGTCTACTGGAGCTTACCTTACAGATATTCTCAGGATAAGCAAAAGGAGCAGGCAGCAGATGTGGAGAATGTGTGGTTTTAGTTCTTCGGGTTTTGGACGTGTCCACAGGCCTGGTGGGTATATCCTCATCTTCATGTCAAGTATTCCAAAGGCTTGTGGGAAGACTTCTTTCTGAAGTCCTGAAGCAGATAGCAGGGACCACATTCCCCTAATCACCTTTGATATTTTTATTTGCTTCTTTCCCTTTTTATCCATTCCCCCACTTATAGAGGTTCCTCCTCAGAAATATAGGTGTTGGTGGAAAGAAGCTGATTTATTTAGCTGCAACCCACACAACTGGATTAGCCTGGCAGTTATTCACCACTTTTACCTTTTAAAACGTCTGTGGGAGAGGTTGTTGCTGCCAGTGCCAAACAATTTAAATCATTACAGTGTTGACGTTGGGAACACTGGTAACTCTGCTGAGTTTCTCACCCTTCTTGGTGTCTGAATTCACTTCTGTCCTTCTCTGAGAGCATGCCAGAATCTCTCCTCAGGCAGGATGAGCTTATACAAATTCTTTTTCACCAGAGTGTGTCCGCTCAGGTTTGTCCTCTCCAGGTTTTTTTCCTCTGCTCTTAGTAAGTAGGGGTGGATCAGATTTACCAATTCCTTTGGTTCTACTGACCTTACCAAAGTCTTTTTTATTTTCATATTCACAGGGGCAAGAATCCTCCTGGCTTCTTTGGTATAAGGTGCACAAGCACCATTTTTTTTTATTGTGAATGTTTGATTAGTGTTTTAAAAAGGGGGAGAGAAAAGAGGAATGACTTACATCTCCATTTTGCTGCCATCACTGAAGTTTGGAGATTTTAAAACAATGCTGAACAGAAGTAAGTTTTATTTTTACCAAATGAAATAATTTCCAACTTATCAGTCTTCTATAGTTATCACCTAATTTCATAATTTGGACTCTACTGAATAGGACATAGAAAGTCTAAGAAAGTTACAAACCTTGGAGAATAAGCAAATATCCTTTATGCAGACTTATTAAATAATGATCTAGTACAGTGCTACATAAAGTAGGTGAATTAGCTGCTAATTCATGAACTGTTACCATCTGCAACAGAAAAAGAACTTTGGCAACATACAAATCAACTATGCCACTAAGTATATTATTTAGTTGGGCTGGCATTTTACTTTTTAGCCAGACTAAATCAATGAAGGAACAATATGAAAATTTGCATTCTAGTGCAAGCTTCTTATTTTATTACAGACCTGCACTTTGAGTATCACATTTGAATTATGATATTGAATGACCTTGCACTTACCTTTTTCCTTTATTTTAAACTTTTTAAATAGCTTTTTTTTTAGCAGTAGAAATGTTATCTTTCTCAATTTGCAGTCTCTTTAATTTCCCCAGATTTGCATCTAAATTCTGAAATTGGATGGGGGTGGAGTACATTAAAGCAATGCATTATTAGGTCTGGTCTTCTTTTAGCCTCTCCAATATCTTACAGGTGTCTCTGTATAATACCATTCTGCTATTATATTGCCATGTTAGATGATAGAAAATGTTCTCCACCTTGCCTAAGACTTATTATGCCTAGACATAATATATAGAAATTATTATTTCAAATTATATTCTGCCAGATTTTTAAATATTAATACCCATACTGCCATTAAAATAAGTGTTCTTAAATTTCTGTGTCACATATCAATAAAACTTTTTTTTTAAATTTATGATCTGCTTCAAGCCATGTTAAACTACAAAATAATAGCAAGAGTGATTATGGATAAACAAACAAAATTGGGTCAAAAAATAAAATTAGACTAAGAGTTGCTGATTCTTACTATTTAAATTCAATTTCTTGCAATTATATGAACATTGTAAAATTTATTTTTTAAGTTTATTTATCTATTTTGAGAGAGAAAGAGGGAGAGAGAGAATCCCAAACAGGCTCCCTACTGTCAGTGCAGAGCCCAACACCAAGCTAGATCCCATGAACTATGAGATCATGACCTGAACCAAAATGAAGAGTCAGATGCTTATAACTGACTGAGCCACCCAGGCCTCCCATTGTAAAGTTTCTTTAAATATATGATTTTGTGTTGATAGTAGACTTACTTGCATGATATTTATTGAGGTGGAAGCATAATTAGACCGTAAATGATAAACATTAAAAACCATTTAAGTTTTTTGATAATAAACCAGATATGTATTGCACATTGGAGGGAATCTTTTTTTTTTTACTTCACTGAAAATGTAAGGTTTTTGGTATGAAAGAATAAATTGAGAAGTGGTCTTTTATTTCATGCAAATTTTCCTCTAATACTTATCATAAATAATTTTCCTATGCTTTTATAAGATATTTCATATTTGGGATATTGAGATGCTAGTTAAATGTATATATATATATTTTTTTTTTTTTTCTAATTTGGAGAAATAGCTCTTGAGAGTTCCTTGTGCTGTTCCTTCCTTTCCATGAAGAGGCCTATCTAAGCCCTTTGGCAATTTTCTCACTCAAAGATAGAAGAGTAAAATGTGTTACTTCATATTCATTCTTTCAAGTAATATTGATTGTAGGAAATGAAGATACAAGGTGCTTCTCAGCAAAGGGCTCACATTCTAGTGAGAGAAAGCCATGGATGAAATGAACTGTCATATAATGTAATGATGAACATTTAAATGAAATTACGGGGGCGCCTGGGTGGCGCAGTCGGTTAAGCGTCCGACTTCAGCCAGGTCACGATCTCGCGGTCCGTGAGTTCGAGCCCCGCGTCAGGCTCTGGGCTGATGGCTCAGAGCCTGGACCCTGCTTCCAATTCTGTGTCTCCCTCTCTCTCTGCCCCTCCCCCGTTCATGCTCTGTCTCTCTCTGTCCCAAAAATAAATAAACGTTGAAAAAAAAATGTTTTTAAATGAAATTACGGGAAAATAAAAACACATGTATTATCTGTTTTTACCTCACATATTGATTGTTATTGATAGTTTCCAAACTTACTTCACCAACTAGATCTCCATTGTCACAAACACCATCCCGAATATTTACTGAGATTAAAAATCTTAAAAATTAAAGTTTTTGTGTCATTTTTCCCCTCAAATTTCATCACAAGCAACCAAAAGTAGCTTTTAGAATAATGTTCCATAACATAGTTAATGGGTTTTCCAGTGGATAGAAAAGCTTTCTTTACTTGGATACTTTTAAGACTATATTTTGCCTGAAAGCATATTGCTGTTGATGAAAACATACCCCAAATTATTTTTGGAGATGCACAGTTTAACTTTGTTATGAATAAGATATGCTTCAAAAACAAAAATTATATGATAATTAAATACCTGATTTTTTATCCAGCTTTATTGAGATATAATTGTCCTTTAACATGTGTAAGTTTAAGGTACACAATGTGATTTGATATATGTATATATTGCAAAATTATTACTATAATAGTTAAATAGCATCTCCATCACCACATAAATTTATAATTTTTTTGTATTTATAACATTATGATCTACTCTCAGTAACTTTCAAGTATATAATACAGAATTGTTAAATATAGTCACCATGCTATGCATTAGATTCCCCATACTTATTCATCTTATAAGTGGACATTTGTACCTTTTGACAAACATCTCCCTATCTCCCATAATATCTAGCCTCTGGCAACCACCTTTTTACTCTGTATGAGTCCTTCTTTTTTATTTTTTTATTTTTATTTTTTTAATATGAAATTTATTGTCAAATTGGTTTCCATACAACACCCACTGCTCATCCCAACGGGTGCCCTCCTCAATACCCCTCACCCACCCTCCCCTCGTCCCACCCCCCATCAACCCTCAGTTTGCTCTCAGTTTTTAAGAGTCTCTTATGTTTTGACTCCCTCCCTCTCTAACCTTTTTTTTTCTTCCCCTCCCCCATGGTCTTCTGTTAAGTTTCTCAGGATCCACATAAGAGTGAAAACATATGGTATCTGTCTTTCTCTGTATGACTTATTTCACTTAGCATAACACTCTCCAGTTCCATCCACATGAGTTCTTCTGTTTTAGATTCCGCATATACATTATATATACAATTTATCTTTATTTGGCAAATTTTACTTATCATAATACAAAGTTACATCCATGTTGTCACAAATAGCAGGACTTCTTTCCTTCATTATAGAGTAATTGTATATATTATGTATAATTATTTATATACATTATTGTATTTAATTATATATAATATATAACTGATTCATAATAAATATATCGTATGTATTATATAATGTATATAATATATATCCATATATAATATAATATCCATCTATAATGTAATATATATCCATATATATATATAATATTCTTTATACATTCTTCATTCATTCGTGGGCACTCAAGTTACTTCCATTGCTTGTCTATTGTGAATAATGCTGCGATGAAAATGGTGGTACATATATTACCATGGTGATTTTTATTTCTTTCTGATATGTACCTAGAAGTTAGATTATAGGATCATATGATAGTTCTGTTTTTAATTTTTTGAGGAACCTCCACACTATTCCATAGCAGCTGCACTATTTCATATGCCTTCTAAAAAATCAAAAGTATTCTAATTTTTCTACATCCTTGCCAACAACACTCGTTGTCATTGTGTTTTCTATAATAGCCATTCTAACAGTTGTGAAGAGATAAATCATTGTGACTTTGATTTACAGTCCTCTGATTAGAGATATTGAACATTGTTTCATGAAACTGCTGGCTATTTGTATGCCTTTTATGGAACAATGTCTATTTGGATTTTCTTTCTGTTTTTAAATCATGTTTTTTGAGTTTTTTTCTTTTTTTGTTAATAAGTTATGAGTTCCTTATATATTTGAAATACTGATTTACTCATCAGATATATCACTTTCAAATATTTTCCCCCACTGTATAGGTTATTTGTTTATTTTATTGATAGTGGTTTTGGCACTGTAGATTTCTTTTTTAACTTTCATGTAGTCACACTTGTTTATTTTTGCTTTTGTTGTCTGTGCTACTAGTATCATATGCAAAAAATCATTGCTAAAAACAATGTTACTGAGATTTTTTGTATGTTTTTTTCTAAGAGTTGTATGGTTTAGGGTCTTCTGCTTCAAGTTAATTTTTGTGAGTGGTATGTGTCCAATTTCATTTTTTCTGCATGTGTTTATACAGTTTTTCAATATCATTTATTTAATAGATTGTCCTTTCCCCATTAAATATTCTTGGATCCCTTGTCAAATATTAGATGATCATATATGCTTGAGTTTATCTGTGGGTGCTATATTCTGTTTTATTGGTCTATGTACCTGTTTTTATGCCAGCACCATACTGTTTTGAATAATACAGCTTTGTACAACAATTTGAAATCAGGCAGTGTGATGCCTCCAGCTTTGATTATATTTATCAGGATTGGTGTGGCTATTTGGGTTCATTTGCCACTCTCTACAATTTTAGTATTTTTTATAGTTTTTTTTTTTGAAAAATGACATTGGAAATTTGATGAAAATTGCATTGACTCTATAAATGGCTTTGGGTAATATTGACATTTAAAAATATTAATTTTCATAATCCATGAACTTTGAATATCTTTTCATATCTGTTTTCAATTACTTTCATCACAGTCATGTAGTTTTCATTGCATAAATCTTTCACTTCTTTATTTAAATTTATTCTTAAGAATCTTATTATTTTTGATGCTTCTGTAATTGGGAATTTTTTCAGAGAGTTTGCTAATACAGTATAATAACACAACTGATTTTTGTATATTTATTTTGTATTTTGCAACTTTACTGAATGTGTTTATTATTTCAAACAATTTGTGTGTTGGTGGTACCAGGAATTTCTATGTAAATATGTCATCTGCAAATAAAGACAGATTTTCTCTTTCTGTTCTGATTTTAATGTCTTGTATTTAGTTTTCTGGCCCAAATGCTTTGACAAGGACTTCTACTACTATATTGAATAAAAGTGAAGAGTGGGAAACATTCTTCATAAGTTAAAAAAAATCTAATTCTAATTACTGAAAAGCCATACAAATACTATATTTTAGTTAACAAAGTGCTTTTAAACACATTATTATACCATTGATTTTTTAAAAAAATATGTGAAGATGATAATATTAATTTTAATTTTATCCACGAGAAAGTTACACAGAAAATAAAGTATCAATTTGACTAGAACACACCAACTCTCAGGAAATTCTAAAATGCAGGAACCTGATACCATGGATTTAAAATAATTGAAATCATGCAAAATATGTTTATCAACCACAGTGTAATGTGATCAATATAATCAATCAAAAAATCAATAAAAGTAATAAGTTGAATAAATGCACAATTTGGGGAATTTAAATAACACAGTTTTAAATAATGTCAAAGAATAAATCACAAGGAAATTACAAAAAAAACTTTGAGATAAATGAAAATAAAGTATGACATACCAATGTTTAAATTATGCAGCTAAATTGGTGCTTAGAGGCAAATGGATAGTTATAAATGCCTTTACTGAAAAAATGAAACATTTCAAATCAATAACCTAACCTTCAGAAACTAGACAAGATAGAGGAAACTAAACCTAATTAAGCAGATGAAAAGAAAAAAATAAATATTAGAGAAAATATATACAAAATAGAAAATAGAAAGACAATTTAAAAATCAACAAATGAAACACTGGTCACTAAACTCTTTCCAAAAAACTTGACAAACTTTTACCTACAATGACCAAGAAATGAGAGAAGACTAAAATTAACAAATAACATTAGGAATATTACACGTCCACTAATATGGAAATATATAAATAATTCTGCCAAAAAACTGGGTAACGTAGATTAAATCACTAAATTCAAACAAAGATATAAACTGACAAAAGTGACTGAAAAAGCAATAGAAAATATTCACGGATTTATAAAAAATAGGAGATCGAATTAGTAAATTAAAAAGATTCCCACAAAAGGAATTTTGAGTCCATATGGCTTCACTAACAAATTCTACCAAATATTTTTTAATTAATATTAATCCTACACACTTTTTTCTGAAAATATAAGTGCAAGAAACTTGCATTAAGAACCAGATGAAAATAGCACACACACACACACACACACACACACACACACAGAATTTTGATAAGAATTGCACTGAATCTATATATTGCTTTGGATAATATGTACATTTTAACTATTATTTCTTCCAGTCTATGAACATGAAATATTCTTCCATTTATCTCATTAATTTCTTACAGTTTTCAATGTACAGGTTCAATTCCTTGGTTAAATTTATTTCTAGGTATTTTATTCTTTCTGATGCAATAGTAAACGGGATTGCTTTAGTAATTTCTCTTTCCAGTAATTCATTATTTTTTTTTATAAAAAATGCAACAGATTTTTGGGTATTGATTTTGTATCCTGCAACTTTATTGAATTATTTTATTAGTTCTAACAGTTTGTTGATGAAATCTCTTGGATTGTCTGTATATAATATCATGTCTTCTGCAAATACTCATAATTTTTGCTAATTATTTTTCAATTTAGATGCTTTTTTTCCTTGCCTAATTTCTCTGGCTAGGACTTCCAATACTATGTCAAAACAACCCTGTGATGTAGAAATTCCACTTCTTGGTATTTATCCAAAGAAAACAGAAATACTAATCTGAAAGGATATATGCACTCCTATGTTTATTGCAGTACAACTTAAAATAGCTAATATATGAAAACAATCAAAATGTTCATTAATGGATGAATGACTAAAGAAATTGTGGTGTGTGTGTGTGTGTGTATGCCATAATAAATAATGAAATCTTGCTATTTGTTACAACATAGATAGACCTCAAGGGCATTAAGCTAAGTGAAATAAGTCAGACATAGAAAGACAAGGAGGAGCTAAAAAGGCAGCATAATAGGAGGATCCTAGGATCATCTCAGCCCTGGAACACAAATAACTATCAAATCATCTGAATACCCAAGACATTGATCTGAGGACTGATAGAACAAACTCCATAAGTTGAAGGAGAGAAGTGGCACTGAGAAAGGTAGGAAGTGCAGAGATGTGGTTTGAGGGAGAAATGAACATGAGTGCTGAAGAAGGCAGGGAGCCTTGGTCATGGAGAAAGGCAAGAAAGAGAGGAGTACACAATTGCAAAAGGATAACACTTCCCCAAAGCCAATGGTAGGGAAAATGAGAAGGGCTGGTTTTTGTAAGTTTTTGCAACAAGCAGGGCTTAAAGCATAGTGTTTTAAAACTCAGTAGGCTTTGCTATGATAGAAGCATGAGGGCCCTGTCCTACTCTTGAGAGAAAGCAGGGAAGCAACCCGGGGGGGGGGGGCATGCAGCAAGATATGGGGAACACTTAAGGCTCACAAGGGAGAGATTGTTTACTCTTCTTGGAGTGCATCTGTCAGAGGCAGCATTCATAGAGATACCTTTCTGGAGACAAAAGAGCCATTTCCTTCCCCTGCTCCTCACCATAGATACAGAACCACCTGGTATGGTGGCTAGCCTGGACACAAGATGCCTAGAATACTTGCTTCAAGTCCCACACTCCTGGGCTCTGGCACCACTGCCCTTCTCATAAAAATATACATCAGTCCTTCCCCTAGAAGTGTGTTTGAGACCTTCCCCTATAAGACCAACACAGGCCTCCACCACACCAGGCCCCTAAAGTTTTGAGTTTTAGAAGCCAGGAGGCTTGGCTGAGACAGAGCCCAAAGTACACTGTGCTGCTCCTGGCAGGCAAACAACCTGGAGACAGACAGCCTGAAAATGTCAATCTGAAAAACACCTGGGATGCACAGAGGGGAGATGATTCATTATCCTTGGAGTGTTTCCCTTAGAGAAGCAAACACAGAGACCCCACTCCTGGGACAAAGGAGCTGGCTGGTGCCATTTCCCTCCTCCACCTCTCAGCATAAAACAGATAAAGTAAGTAACAGCACCAATAGTGGCCACCTAACATGCTTACATAAACCCTGTGTTCTGCCTGTACTGCCCTTCACTTGCAGGTATTCTTCAGAGCCTGTGCAGTGGACCCCTTCCACAGAAGACTGGCAGAAACCACCTCACACACCACATATCCCGACCAGAGAATTCTGCAAGGTTTCAGTTCTAGAAGAAATAACATCAGGTCTCATTTAACAAACATACAAGAACATACCTAGTTAGAACTCACCACATTCTGGCAAAGGTCCAAACACTGCCCACTTCCAGCAAGGAGAGCCTCTGAAAATAATGCCTTGAAGGACAGAGCAGAAGAAATACAGCAGCAGAGTGCACAGAGCACACACAAGAGGCACTCTCTGAAGTGACAGGTCCTGGACACTATGTGACCTCTTCCTCATTAAGGCATTACGGTTAGGAACAGAAAACATAACAGACCTTTTTTTTTTCTTGGCCTTATTTTTTAAGAGAATAAACTGAGGGTGGACAGGGTAGTGGGAGAGAGGGAAAATGGGTAATGGACATTGAGGAGGGCATTAGTTTGGATGAACATAACATATTTTTCTAACAAAGAGAAGACAGAGAGTTAGACAAATGCCAAGACAGAAGAATTAATCCCAAATGAAACAACAACAACAACAACAACAACAAAAGATCATTGCTAGTGATATAATCAAAATAGATATAAGTAATAGGCCTGATGGAGAATATAAAGCAAAAATCATAAGGATACTTGCTGGGCTTGAGAAAATTATGGAAGACTTCAGGGAAGCCCTTACCACAGAAATAAAAGAGTTAAAAAACAATTGGAAAAGAAAAATACAATAACTTATATTTGAACAGACTGGATGTATGACTACAAGGATGGGAGAAGCAGAAGAATAAATAAGTGATATAGATGACAAAATAATGAGGGGCGCATGGGGGGCTCAGTAAATTAAGCATTCGACTTCAGCTCAGGTCATGATCTCATAATTCATGAGTTCGATCCCTGTATTGGGCTCTGTGCTAACAGCTCTCCCTCTCTCTCTGCCCCTCTTTGCTCTTGCGTTCTCTCTCTCTTTCTCAAAGATAAAAATAAACATTTTTTAAAGATACAATAATGAAAAATAATAAAGCTGAACAAAAGAGAGAATGAAGAATTATGGATCATGAGAAAAGATGTAGGCAGTTCAGTGACTTTATGAAATGTAATAACATTTATATCATAAGTGTCCCAGAGAAGAGAGAGAAAGAGAGACAGAAACTATATTTGAGGAAATCATAGCTAAAAACTCTAATCTGGAGAAGCAAACAGACATCCCAGATCCAGGAGGCACAGAGAACTAACATCAAAATCAACAAACACAGGCCAACACTAAGACACATTGTAATTATATTTGCAAAATATAGTGATAAAGAAAACAAAATCTAAAAGCAGCAAGAAAAAAAAGTCCCTAACTTACAAGGGAAGACTCATAAGGCTACCTGCAGATCTCTCAACAGAAACTTGGAAAACCAGAAGTGAAACTCATGATATATTCTGTGGTTCAGGTTTTGGCTTTGTCTATTAAAACCAAGGACAGCAGAAAGGATTAGTCAAGACTCTGCAAGTCAAGAGAGGTGAAAGGGAGGTTAAGGGAAGTCTCCCTGAGCTGCTTTCAAGCTCCCGTATTTATTAAGCATACATTTGGGGAAACATTGAACAATACATCAGTGGGCTACATGCCAGTTAGAAGGTATAGGATGCATGAAGAAAAACAAGTTAATGCATTCCCAAGGTTACAAAAGACCAGATATAGAAAGTAGGGTGGAAAAAAATATAAGATATTCCATAGATACCATGGTCTAAGTAATTCATGAGCACAGGCAGGTCCCAAAACCTAGATGTATATATTATCTAGATAAGTGAAACATGGTTGCTTGTTTTCAGCAAGACCAAAAAGCAGTGTTATGCTTTACAAAGTGTTCCCTATAATCTCCTAACCCAGAACATAGCTGTTTGATTTCCCAAAATATTCAGTGTGCTGGATGGCAAAAATCTGCAGCCAAGAATACTCTATTCAGCAAGGTTATCATTCAGAATAGGAGAAATAAAGCGTTTCCTAGACAAACAAAAACTAAAAGAGTCCATGACCACTAAACCAGCCCTCTAAGAAATATTAAAGGAGACTCTTTGAGTGGAAAGGAAAGACTAAAAGTGACAAAGACTAGAAATGAACAGAGAAACTCTCCAGGAATAACAGCAAATCAAGTAATAAAATGACACTAAATACATATGTATCAATAATTACTCTGAATGTAAATTAACTAAACACTCCAATCAAAAGGCAAAGGATGTCAGACTGGATAACAACAACAACAACAACAATACCCATCTAGATGCTGTCTACAGAGATTCATTTTAGACCTAAAGACACTTGAAGATTGAAAGTGAAGGGATGGAGAAATACATCCAAATGAATGCCAAAAGAATGTTGTAGTAGTAATGCTTATATCCTGCAAACTAGAAGTTAAAGCAAAAATTTTAAAAGGAGATGAAGAAGGGCACCATGTCATAATAAATAGGACTATTCAACAAGAAGATCTAACATTTGTAAATATTTATACACCCAACTTGAAGGAACCCAAATATATAAAACATTTAATAAAAAACCTAATGTAACTCATGGATAATAATACAATCAGAGTAGGGTACTTTAACACTCTACTTACATCAATGGACAGATGATCTAAGCAGAAAATCAACGA
Source organism: Prionailurus viverrinus (assembly GCF_022837055.1). Classification (NCBI taxonomy): domain Eukaryota; kingdom Metazoa; phylum Chordata; class Mammalia; order Carnivora; family Felidae; genus Prionailurus; species Prionailurus viverrinus. Next base: position 59,725,913 of record NC_062579.1, read on the forward strand.
GGAAAAGTGGCTTTGAATAACACACTGGACCAGAAGTTCTTAACAGGTAAATTCAGAACATCCATTCTAAAGCAGCAGAATACACATTCTTTTCAGTGAACATGGGACATTCTACAGAATAGATCACATACTAGATCACAAATCAAGCCTCAACAAGTACAAAAAAAATAAGAACACACTATGCATATTTTCTGATAATAACACTATGAAACTTGAAGTCAACCACAAGAAAAAAAGAGGAAAGTCCACAAATACATGAATATTAATCAACATGCTCTAAAGAATGAATAGGTCAAACAGACAAACAAAGAATAAATTTAAAATACATGGAAACAAATAAAAACACTGCAATCCAAAACTTTGGGATGCAGTAAAGTGGTCTTAAGAAGCAAGTATATAAAGCAATACAAGCCTATATCAAGAAGAAATAAAAATCTCAAACAACTTAACATTACACCTAAGGGACCTAGAAAAGGAACAACAAATTAATTTTAAAGGCAGCAAAAGAGGTGAAATAATAAAGATTAGAACAGAAATAAATGGCATAGAAACAGAACAAAACAAAATAACAGATCAAAAGGACAAAAATAAATAAAATCACAAATGAAAGAGGAGAAATAACAACCAAACCAAATAGTCAACCAAACTACAGAAATACAAACAACTATAAGAGAATATTATAAAAAATATATGCCAACAAATTGGACAGCCTGGAAGAAATGGATAAATTACTAGAAACACAGAACTACCAAAACTGAAACAAAGAAAGAAAACTTGAACAAACCAATAACCAGCTAAGAAATTGAATCAGAAATCAAAAACTCTCCCAACAAACAAAAGTCCAGGGCCAGATATGTTTACAGGGGAATTCTATCAACCATTTAAAGAAGAGTTAATACCAGGGCACCTGGGTGGTTCAGTCGGTTAAACGTCTGACTTCAGCTCAGGTCGTTATCTTAAAATGCACAAGTTCAAGCCCCATGTTGGACTCTGTGCTGACAGATGGAAGCTTTGAGCTTGCTTCAGATTCTGTGTCTCCCTCTCTCTCTGTTCTTCCACCACTCGCACTCTGAACCTCTCTTTTTCTCTCAAAAATAAATAGGGGCACCTGGGTGGCTCAGTCAGTTGGGCATCCGACTTTGGGTAGGGTTGTGATCTTATGGTTCATGGGTTCAAGCCCTGCACTGGGCTCTGTGCTGACAGCTCAGAGCTTGAAGCCTGTTTTGGATTCTGTGTCTCCTTCTCTCTCTGCTCCTCCCCTGCTCTCTCTCTCAAAATAAAATAAATATTTTTTAAAAGTTTAAAAAAATAAACATTAAAAATAAAAAAATAAAAAGTTGATACCTATTTTTCTCAAATTAGTCAAAAAATAGAAATGGAAAGGAATATTTCAAATTCATTCTATGTGTGCAGCATTATCCTGATACCAAAACCATAAAAAGATTCCACTAAAAAAAGAGAATTACAGGCCAATATTCCTGATGAACATGGCTGCAAAAATTCTCAACAAAATATTAGCAAGTCAAATCCAACAATACTTTTAAAGAAACATTCTTCCCAATCAACTGAGATTTATTCCTGAGCTGTAAGGGTTGTTTGGTATTCACAAATAAATCATTGTGATACATCACATTAAAAAAAAGAAAAGATAATACTCATATGATATTGTCAATAAGTGCAGAAAAATCATTGAAACGTATAATATCCCTTCATGTTAAAAACCCACAAGAAAGGAGGGATGGGGGAAAATACCTAGATATCATAAAAGCCATATATGAAAAACCCACAGCTAATATCATCCTCAAGGGGGCACAAGTGAGAGTTGTTCCTATACAGTCAGGAACAAGACAGGGATGTCTACTCTGACCACTATTATTTAACAAAATACTGGAAGTCCTAGCCATGACAATTGGACAACTAAAAGAAACAAAAGGGGTTCACATCGTCAAGGAAGAAATCTAACTTTCATTATTTGCAGATTACATGATACTCTATAGAGAAAAATCTGAAAGACACCAATAAAAAATTGGTAGAACTGATACATGAACTAAGTAAAGTCACAGGATCCAAAATCAATGTATACAAATCTGTAGCATTTCTATAGACCAATAGTGAAATATCAGAAAGAGAAATCAAGGAATCAATCCCAATTACAATTGCACGAAAAAACATAACTAAAGAGGTAAAATATCTGTCCTCTGAAAAATATAAACCAGTGATGTTGGTAGTTGAAGATGACACAAAGAAATGAGAAAACATATGCTCATGGATTGGAAAAACAAACATTGTTAAGATCGTTATACTACCTAAAGAAATCTACACATTTAATGCAATCCCTATCAAAATAACAGCAGCATGTTTTACAGAGCTAGAGCAAACAATCCTAAAATTTGTATGGAATCAAAAAACCCTGAATAGTGGAAGTAACCTTGAAAAGCAAAGCAAAGGGGGAAGCATCGCAATTCTGGACTTCAAGATATATTTAAAAATTTGTAGTGATCGAGACAGTATTGTACTAGCAAAAAGACACATAGAATAATAGAACAGAATAGAAAATCCAGAAATTAACCCACAACTATATAGGCAAATCAGGAAACAGTATTCAATGAAAAAAATACAGTTTCTTCAACAAATGGCGTTGGTAAAACTGAACAGCAACATGCAAAAGAATGAAATGGGACCATTGTTTTTAAACCATTCACAAAAATAAATTCAAAATGGATGAAAGACCAAAATATGAGACAGGAAACTATCAAAATCCAGAGAAGAACACACAGGCAATATCTCCTTGACATCAGATGCATCAACTTCCTACTATATATGTCTCCAGAAGCAAGGGAAACAAAAGCAAAAATAAACTTCTGGGACTTCATCAAAATAGAGTTTCTGCACAGTGAAGGAAACAATCAACAAAACTAAAAGTCAACCTACAGAATGGAAGAAGATATTTTCAAATTATATAACTGATAAATTATTACTGGCCAAAACATATAAGGAACTTATAAAAGCCAACACCCAAAACCCAAATAATCCAGTTAAAAATGGGCAGAGGACATGAATAGACATTTTTGAAAAGAACACAAACAGATGGCTAACACACACATAAAAAGATGCTCAATATCACTCATCATCAGGGAAATGCAAATCAAAACTATAATTAGATATCACCTCATCCATTCAGAATAGCTCAAAGTAAAATCATAGTAAAAAATGGGTGTTCATGAAAATTCAGAGAAAAGGAAGAAGGGGAGCCCTCTTACATTATTCGTGGGAATGCAATCTAGTCCAATCACTCTTTAAAACAGTATGGAAAGTCCTCAAAAAAAGTTAAAAATAGAACTACTCTATGATCCAACTACTGCACTACTAGGTATTTAACCAATGGATGAAAATACTGATTCGAAGTGATACATGTACCCCAATGTTTATAGCAGCATTATCAGCAATATCTGAATTATGGAAAGAACCCAATGTCCCTTCAGTAATGAATGGATATATTAATACTATATATATATATATATATATATATATATGTATACACACACACACACACACACCATGGAATATTAGTCAGCCATAAAAACAGAATGAAATATTGCTATTTTCAATGATGTGGATGGAGATAGACTGTATTTTTCCAAGGATCAGACTCTTAAATACAGAAAACAAACTGGTGGTTTCCAGAGTAGAGATGGATGGATAGATGTGTGAAATAGGTAAAGGGGGTTAAGAGTACACTTATCATGATGAGCACTGAGTAATGTAAACATTTGTCAAATCACTATACTGTACAATTGAAATTAACATAACACTATATGTTAATTATACTTCGATAAAATAAATTTAAAAAGCACTAAAAAGAAAATAAAACTGTACAACCTGGAATACTCTACCCAGCAAGATTATCATTCAGAATTGAAGGAGGGCTAGAATTTCTTAGACAAACAAAAGTTGAAGGAGTCCATCACCACTGAATCAGCCTTACAAGGAAAGATAAAGGGAACTATAAATAAAAAGAAAGGATCATTCCCAGAAGTGAGAAAATTATGAAAGAAAAAAATTACTGGCAGAGGTAAATACATAGTAAAGATAGAAGATCAATCAAATAAAAAAAACTAGTAACAAGGTTATAACACAAAAGTAGTAACAAAAGTATATATAACAAATTTACTCAAGGGATACACAAAGTGAAATGATATGAAATATGACATCATATAAAGAAAACATGGAGAAGTGAGTCAATACTTAGTGTGTTTATAATGTGTTTGAATGTAAGGGATCATCTACTCAGTGTAGACTGCATACACATAGGATACATGAATGCCATGGTAACCACAAACCAAAAACCAAAAACCAAAATAGATCACACACACACACACACACACACACACACACACACACACACAGGAATTCAAGCATAACAGTAAGCAAATCAATAAAACCACAAGGGAAGAGAGCAAGAGGAGAAGAAAGGAACAGAGAATAATTACAGAAATCATCAGAAAACAACAAAATGGCAATAAATTCATACCTATCAGTTTTGTGTGCTTTTGTCACTCAGGGATATCTAAGCTCAAGTATAATTGAGTGTTATATTCCCCAGAGTGTTTACCAGAGAGGCCCTGTTCTTACATGACTCACCGACCTGCCATGTTTTGTGAGGCAACTCAGATAAAATACTCTTATAGTCATGCCACAGGATGGGCACCATTTAACTGGGTGTAAAGATTCTTAGAGCAAAATCCACATATGAGTGAAAACATATGATAACTGTCTTTCTCTGACTGACTTCACTTAGCATAATACCTTCCATTTCCATCCACATTGTTGCAAATGGTAGGATTCCATTCTTTCTCATTGCCAAGTAGTATTCCATTGTATATATAAACCACATCTTCTTTATCCATTCATGTGTGGAACTTAAGAAACTTAACAGAAGACCATGGGGGAAGGGAAGGGGAAAATAGTTTCAAACCGAGGGAGGCAAGCCATAAGAGACTCTTAAATACAGAGAACAAACAGAGGGTTGATGGCTGGGGAGCAGGAGAGAGGGGAAATGGGTGATGGGGATTAAGGAGGGCACTTTTTGGGATGAGGAGTGGGTGTTGTATGTAAGCAATGAATCATGGAAATCTACCCCCAAAACCAAGAGCACACTGTATACATATACACTGTATGATAGCTAACTTGACAATAAATTGCATTAAAAAAAGATTCTTAGAGCAAGAGAATCAGAGTGGCTACACTGTCTTCAAGGGCACAGTAATGTAATTCAAGTAATTCAAGTAATTCAAGGACAGACGTGCAACAATGCAAACAAGCGACAAAAGTGGGAAAGTTTATTAAAGCATAAAGTGTGCTCTCCAGATTTGAGAGTAGCTGAACTTGAGAAAGAGAGACAGACAGACAGACAGACAGTGACAGAGATACAGAGAGAGCATGAGATGTGTCCCTGGGGATCACATTTTTCTTTTTTATCAGCAGTGTTATATAGGGGGGTGGAATAATCATTAATTGGGTCATGGAAACAGGGTTCCATGTCTTTTCTTCCTTATTTGATCAGGAATTTCCTGTCATGACATCCACAATCTTTGGCCTGTCTGATCTGATCTGGTTTCTTGTGGAGTGCTGCCAAGACAGGCCTCTAACTTTCCCAATAGTTGATAGTTGATAAGGACATGACTTGCTTATTGCTGGTCTCCAGGTATCCTGTTAGAACATAACAAACTGCCGGCTCTAACACTCGGGTGGGGATTTTAGTATTATAATGAAGTAAATGTAGTTGTCTTTCATTTTGAGGTAATTTCATCGTCCATCTATGCAGGGATATGTTTAAACTTGTCTGGACGGTCTGGGCCTTGTCTTGTCAAGGCGAACACTATCACTTGAGGTGTGGTTTTGGTTTCCATATGCCTGAATTAAGATATAAGCTGGGAATAAGAGTTTAAGGGAAGATGTGGGACAAAGATAATTGAATACAATCAGGTGGGCCATAAAGGGCAGTTCTTGGGTTGTAGCTGGTGACAGTATCTGATAGCTAATTTTTTTATTCTTTCAGCTGTTTAAGGAGTGTAAGAGAAAGGAAACAAATGCGATTAAAAAGAATATTTTCTGAACTATGACTCTGGTGTTTGATATGTCCCAGATATTTGGTTAAACATTATTTATGAGTGTGTCTGTGATAGTGTTTCTAGATAAAATTAACATTTTTATTGGTAGAAAGAGTAAAGCAAATTGCCCTCCCCAATGTGAGTGGGCCTTATCCAACCCACTGACAGCCAGAGAGAACAAAAATACTGACACAAATGACCATCAACTGATGAATGGGAAAAAAAAATAAGTGGTATATATATTCAATGGAATATTACTCAGCCATGAAAAATGAATAAAATCTTGCAATTTGCAATGATATGGATGGAGCTAGAGTGTATTATGCTAAACAGAATAGGTCAATAAATACAATACCATATGATTTTACCCATATGTGGAATTTAAGAAATAAAACAGATGAACATGGGAAGAGAGGGTGAGAGAAAGAGGAAACCATAAAACAGACTCTCAACTGTACAGAACAAATGGGGCGTTGCTGGTGGAGAGGTGGGCTGGGGAATGTGTTAAAGTATCAATGGGTATTAAGGAGGGCAGTTGTGACGAGCACCAGGTGTTATATGTAAGTGATGAATCATTAAACTCTATTTGTGAAACCAATATTACACTAGAAGTTAACTAACTATAATTTCAATAAGAACTTGAAAGAAAAGAAATAGAAATTTAAAAAAAAGACTGAATAAAAAAATTCTTTCTTTCAGAACGTCTTTGTTCTTAAGGGTTTGAGAGCGAGGGAGAGAGCCTGCATGCACATGAGCAGCGGAGGGGCATAGAGAAAGAAGAGAAAGAATCCCAAGCAGGCTCTGCACTGTCAGCACAGAGCCTAATGTGGGGCTCAGTCTCATGAACTGTGATATCAAGAGTCAGAGTCTCAACCAAGTGAGTCACCCAGGTGCCCCCAGAATGTATTTGAGGTGAAACATCAATCTTCTCCTACCTCCAGACTCTGACTTGGACTGCAACTTGCACTGTCAAATCTCCATGTTCTCAGGACTTTAGACTTAGACTAAAACTATGCCATCAACCTCACTGGGTTACCATCTGTAGATCAAGGAAATTCTGAGACACCATAATAGCATAAGCCAATTCCTTTAAATAAATCGTATATATATATATATGTATATATATATGCATATATATATACGCATATATATATATGCATACCTCACTTTATTACACATCACTCTATTGTGCTTTGCAGATGTTGCAATTTTTATAAATTGTTTGTTGAAACCCTGCATTGAGTAACACTACTGGTGCAATTTTTCCAAGGGCATTTTCTCACCTCTTGTGTCTCTGTCACGTATAATAATCCTTACTATATTTCAAATGTTTCCATTATTATATCTTTAATTTTTATTTAATTAATTAATTTTTTTTTTTTACATCCAAGTTAGTTAGCATATAGTGCAACAATGATTTCAGGAGTAGATACCTTAATGCCCCTTTCACATTTAGCCCATCCCCTCCCACAACACCTCCAGTAACCCTCTGTTTGTTCTCCATATGTCAGAGTCTCTTATAGTTTGTCCCCCTCTCTGTTTTTAGATTACTTTTGCTTCCCTTCCCCTAAGTTCATCTGTTCTGTGTCTTAGAGTCCTCATATGAGTGAAGTCATATGATATTTGACTTTCTCTGACTAATTTTGCTTAGCATAATACCCCCCTAGTTCCATTCATGTAGTTGCAAATGGCAATATTTCGTTCTTTTTGATTGCCGAGTAATACTCCATATATATATATATATATATATATATATATATATATATATCTCACATATTCTTTATCCATTCACCCATTGACAGACATTTGGGCTCTTTCCATACTTTGGTTACTGTTGATAGTGCTGCTATAAACATGGGGGTGCATGTGTCCCTTTGAAACAGCATGCCTGTATCCCTTGGATAAATACCTAGTAGTGTAACTGCTGGGTCATAAGGTAGTTCTATTTTTAATTTTTTGAGTAACCTCCATACTGTGTAACAGAGCGGTTACACAAGTTTTCATTCCCACCAGCAGTGCAAAAGAGATCCTCTTTCTCTGCATCCTTGCCAGCATCTGTTGTTGCCTGAGTTGTTAATGTTAGCCATTCTGACAGGGGTGAGGTGGTATTTCATTATGGTTTTTATTTGTATTTCCCTGATGATGAGTGATGTGGAGGATTTTTTTTCATGTGTAGATTTGCCATCTGGATGTCCGCTTTGGAGAAGTGTCTATTCATGTCTTTTGCCCATTTGTTCACTGGATTTTTTTTTGGGGGGGGGGCTGTTGAGTTTGATAAGTTCTTTACAGATTTTGGATACTAGCCCTTTATCTGATATGTCGTTTGCAAATATCTTCTCCCATTCTTTAGGTTGCCTTTTAGTTTTGCTGGTAGTTTCCTTTGCTGTGCAGAAGCAAAGCTTCTATGCAGAAGCTTTTTATTTTGATTAGGTCCCAATAGTTCATTATTGCTTTTGTTTCATTTGCCTCTAGAAAAGTGTTGAGTAAGAAGTTACTGTGGCCAAAGTCAAAGAGGATTTTGCCTGGTTTCTCTGCGAGGATTTTGATGGCTTGCTGTTTTACATTTAGGTCTTTAATGCATTTTAAGTTTATTTTGTGTATGGTGTAAGAAAGTGGTCCAGGTTCATTCTTCTGCATGTCACTGTCCAGTTTTCCCAGACTGCTTGCTTAAAAGACTGTCTTAATTCCATTGGGTAGTCTTTCCTAATTTGTCAAAGATTAGTTGTTTATAAGTTTGTGGATCCATTTCTGGGTTTTCTATTCTGTTCCACTGATCTCTCTCTTTTTGTGCCAGTACCATACTTCCTTGATTACAGCTTTTAATACAGCTCGTAGTCTGGGATTGTGATGCTTCCTGCTTTGGTTTTCTTTTTCAAGATTCCTTTGGCAATTTGGGGTCTTTTGTGGTCGCATAAAAATGTTAGGATTGTTTGTTCTCGCTCTGTGAAGAATTCTGGTGCTATTTTGACAGGGATTTCATTGAATATGTACCTTGCTTTGGGTAGTATTGACATTTTGACATATTTGTTCTTCCTATCTAGGAGCATGGAATCTTTTTTCCATTTTTTTGTGACTTCTCCAATTTTCTTCATAAAATTTCTATAGTTTTCAGGTATATATTTTTCACCTCTTTGTTTAGATTTATTCCTAGGTACTTTATGATTTTTGGTGCAGTTGTAAATGGGATAGATTCCTTGATTTCCCTTTCTGTTGCTTCATTGTTGGTGTATAGGAATGCAACCAATTTCTGTGCATTGATTTTGTATCCTGTAACTTTGCTGAATTCATGGATCAGTTATATCAGTTTTTGTTGGAATCTTTTGGGTTTCCCTATAAAGTATCATGTCATCTGTGAGGAGTAAAAGTTTGACCTACTCCTGGCCGGTTTGGATGCCTATTTTATTTCTTTGTTGTGTCTGATTGCTGAGGCTAAGATTTCCAGTAGCATGTTGAATAACAGTGGTGAGAGTGGACATCCCTGTCTTGTCCCTTACTATAGGGGGAAAGCCCTCAGTTATTCCCCATTGAGGATGATATTAGCATTGGGTCTTTCATACATGGCTTTTATGATCTCAAGGTATGATCTTTCTGTCCCTACTTTCTTGACGGTTTTCATCAAAAAAGGATCCTATATTTTGTCTAATGCTTTTTCTCTGCATTTATTGAGAGGATCATGTGGTTCTTGTCCTTTGTTTTGTTGATGTGATGAATCACATTGATTGTTTTCTGGATATTTGACCAGCCCTTTATCCCAGGTATAAATCACACTTGGTCGTGGTGAATAATTTTTTAATGTATTGTTGGATCCGGTTGACTAATGTCTTGATGATTTTTGCTTCCATGTTCATCAGGAAATTGGTCTATTGTTCTCCTTTTTAGGTGGGACTTTGTCTGGTTTTGCACTCAAGGTAATTCTGGCTTCATAGAAAGAGTTTGGAAGTTTTCCTTCCATTTCTATTTTTTGGAACAGCTTCAAGAGAATAGTTGTTAACTCTTCCTTAAATGTTTGGTAGAATTCCCCTGGAAAGCTATCTGGCCCTGGACTCTTGTGTTTTTTTTTTTTTTTGGTGGGGGGAGATTTTTGATTAGTAATTCGATTTCTTTACTGGTTGTGTGTCTGTTCAAAATTTCAATTTCTTCCTATTTCAGTTTTGGTGGTTTATATGTTTCTAGGAATGTGTCCATTTCTTCCAGATTGCCCATTATATTGGAATATAATATATTGGCTCATAATATTCTTTTATTATTGTTTTTATTTCTGCTGTGTTGGTTGTGATCTCCTTTCATTCTTGATTTTATTTATTTGGGTTCTTTCCTTTTTCTTTTTGCTCAAACTGCCTGGTGGTTTATCAATTTTAATTCTTTCAAAGAACCAGCTTCTGGTGTCATTGACTTGTTCTACTTTTTTTTTTTTTTTGGTTTTGATAGCATTGATTTCTGTTCTAGTCTTTATTATTTTCTGTCTTCTGCTGATTGTTGGTTTTATTTGCTGTTCTTTTTCTAGCTCTTTAATGAGTAAGGTTAGGTTTGGTATCTGAGATCTTTCTTCCTTCTTTAAGAAGGCCTGCATTGCTATATACTTTCCTCTAACGACTGCCATTCCCATGTCTGAGAGGTTTTGAGTTGTGGTGTTATCATTTTCATTGGCTTCAATGTACTTTTTTTTTCTTTTTTTTTTATTTCTTTTTCAACGTTTATTTATCTTTGGGACAGAGAGAGACAGAGCATGAACGGGGGAGGGGCAGAGAGAGAGGGAGACACAGAATCGGAAACAGGCTCCAGGCTCTGAGCCATCAGCCCAGAGCCTGACACGGGGTTCGAACTCATGGACCGCGAGATCGTGACCTGGCTGAAGTCGGACACTTAACCAACTGCGCCACCCAGGCGCCCCAATGTACTTTTTAATGTCCTCTTTAACTTCTTGGTTATCCCATTCATTCTTTAGTATGATGTTCTTTAGTCTCCAAGTATTTGTCACCTTTCCAAATTTTTTCTTGTGGTTGATTTCGAGTTTCATAGTTTTGTGGTCTGAAAATATGCACGGTATTATTTCGATCTTTTTGTACTTGCTGAGGGATGATTTGTGTCCCAGTATGTGATCTATTCTGGAGAACGTTTCATGTGCTCTAGAGAAGAATGTATATTCCACTGTTTTAGGATGAAATGTTTTGAATATATCTGTTAAGTCCATCTGGTCCAGTGTGTCATTCAAAGCCATTGTTTCCTTGTTGATTTTCTGATTTGATGATCTGTCCATTGTTGTAAGTGGGGTGTTGAAGTGCCCTATTATTATGGTATTATTATCAATGAGTTTCTTTGTTTGTGATTAAGTGATTTATATACTTGGGTGCTCACACATTTGGCACATAAATGTTTACAATTGTTAGATCTTCTTGGTGGATAGACCCCTTAATCATGATATCATGTTCTTCATCTCTTGTTACAGTCCTTATTTTAAAGACTAAATTTTCTGATATAAGTATGGCTACTCTGACTTTCTTTTGGTGACCATTAGCATGATAGATCATTCTCCATCTGCTTACTTTCAATCTGAAGGTGGCTTTAGGTCTAAAGTGTGTCTCTTGTAAACAGCATATAGATGTATCTTGTTTTATTGTCCATTCTGTTACCCTATGTCTTCTGATTGGAGAATTTATTTCATTGCTGTTTAGAGTGAGTATTGAAAGATATTAATTTATTGCCATTATGTTTCTTGTAGAGTTGAGTTTCTGGTGGTGTTCTCTGGTCCTTTCTATTCTTTGCTGCATTTGCTCTTCTCCTTCTTCTTTTTTTTTAAATTTTTCTCCCCTCAGAGAGTCCCCCTTAAAATGTATTATGGGGCTAGTTTAGTGGTCACGAACTCCTTTAATTTTATTTTTATTTTTTTGGTCTGGGAAACTTTTAATCTCTCCTGTTTTGAATGACAGCCTAGCTGGATAAAGAATTCGTGGCTCCATATTTTTCCAATTCAGCACATTGAATATATCCTCCCACTCCTTGGCCTGTCAAGTTTCTGTGGATACATCTGCTGCAAACCTGATTTGTCTTCCCTTATAGGTTAAGGATTTTTTTTCCCCCTTGCTGCTTTCATGATTATTTCCTTGCCTGAGTATTTTGTGAATTTGACTATGATATGCTTTGTTGATGGTTGCTTTTTGTTGAATCTAATGGGAGTCTTCTGTGTTTCCTGGGTTTTGATGTCTGTGTCTTTCCCCAGGTTAGGAAATTTTTCCACTACGATTTGCTAACATAACCCTTCTACCCCTATTTCTCTCTCTTCCTCTTCTGGGACCCCTATGATTCTGATGTTCCTTTTTAATGAGTCAGTGATTTCTCTAATTCTTAAATTGTGCTCCTTTGCCTTAATCTACCTCTTTTCTAGTATCTGAACTCTGTGTTCTCCCTGACCAGCAATCAAGCACCTGTCCTTTGTCCCTGGCTGCCATCCACTCCCTGCTTTTACACTGTGACCAAGCTGTTAGGTTGCCAGGTGGCAACTTCGTCCTGAGTTTTATCTCAAATGCAGCTATTTTTCCCAATCCCTCACTTCTGAGGGACTGTGGCTTAGACCAGCTCAGATCCTCTGGGGTAAGGTCTCACCAAGCAATGGCCAGGTGCTAGCCACACTCAGGAACTTTCATTAGACCATGCTGCTGCTGATACCCAGAAACTGTCTGGGTGCCAGCCCACCCCAGAAAAAGTTCCTGTGATTGTGTAGCAGCAGCGTTTCAGGGATTATGGAAAATCATAACACACATCTGGCATCAGGCTTCCCCCTTAATGACCTTCTTTTAGCACCAGCAAATGAGATTGTTCTCTGGGGTCTTCTGGGACTGGGTGACCACACAGCCTCTACCACATATCCTTCCAGAAGTGTAACCACTTCTCTCCATGTGGCCTGAGAGCCTCCTGGAACCCACTCTGGTCCTGGGAATTTGCCTTTCTCACCAGAGCACCTCCAGGTATTGAACTGTGGAATTTCAAACCCCGTGTTTCCCCTGTTTATAGAGTCTTAATGGAATTTAAACCCTCTCCTTTCTCCTTTCTTCCTTTTTAGTTCAGTCTCTGTGGCTATTTTCACTTTTCCACTTTCTCTCCAGCTGCTTTTTTGGGAGGGGAGGTTTCCCAATGAATCCCCCAATCTCTGTCCTCTCTCCAGAAGCAAAAACAGCTCCCTGTCCTCCAAAGCTTCTCTCTCCCCCAATTTACCTCTCCACACCATGTACCTGCTGAGTTCTGTAGTTCAGGTTTTGCAGATTGTTGTGTTAATCCTCAAATCAGTTTTCTAGGTGTGCAAGATGGTTGAGTATTGATCTGGCTGTATTTCATGGATGCGAAATGCAAAAACAAACAAACAAAAACCTTCCATGCTGTTCCCTTCCATTACTATTACATTATTCATCATGACCTGTGATCAGTAATTTCTGATGTCAACTATTGTAATTTCTTACATGAACAATGGCCATATAACATGGCAAACTTAATAAATATTGTGTGTGTTCTGACTACTCCATAAACTGGTCGTTCATCCATCTCTGTCCCTCACTTTGGGCCTCCCTATTTCCAGAGACACAATAGTATTGAAATTAAGCCAATAGTATTTCAATAGTATTGAATTTCAATAGTATTAATTTCAATAGTATTAATTTCAATACTATGAATTACTATGAATACTATTAATTTCAATAGTATTAATTTCAATAGTATTGAAATTAATAATCTTGTAATAGCCTATTAGTGTTCAAGTTAAAGGAATAATTAAACACCTTTTGCTTTAAATCAAAAGCTAGAAACAATTAAGCTTAGTGAGGAAGGCATGTTAAAAGCTGAGATAAGTAAAAAACTAGACATCTTGCACCAAACTATTAGTAAAGTTGTATATGCCAAGAAAAAGTTTTTGAAGGAATTTAAAAGTGCTACTCCAGTGAACACATAAATGATAAGAAAGTGAAACGAACTATTGTTCCAAATGTAAAGAAGGTGATATATATATATATGAATATTACTCAGTAATCAAAAAGAATAAAATATGGCAACAATGTGGATGAAACTAGAGTGTATTATGCTAAGAGAAATAAGGCAGAGAAAGACAAATATCATATGATTTCACACATATGTGGAATTTAAGCAACAAAACAGATGAATATAAAGGAAGGAAGGACAAATAAAATAAGAAAAAAACAGAGAGGGAGGCAGACTATAGGAGACTCTTAGTTATAGAGAACAAACTAAGGGTTTCTGGAGGGGAGGTGGGGGGCATGGACTAAATGGGTGATGGGAATTAAGGATGGCACTTTTTGGGATGAGCACTGTAAGTGATGAATCACTAAATTCTACTCTTAAAACCAATACTACACTATATGTTAACTAACTTGAATTTAAATTAAAAAAAATAAAGAAAATTACCAGTCTTAAAAAAATTAGTAATTGTAGTAGAGGTAAACAAGCATTTATGATATATTTTTATTTTTGAATCATTCAAAAAATTCAGTTTAAAATTAACAGAGTGCTTCTTTTGGGGAATTTTCCTCATAAAATGTTCTTAATCCTGAACTAAAGGATTAAATTATTATTGAGGTTTACTTGTCTTTCTGCTTATCTCCACAGGAAGTCTCTACTTTCAAGGAACTCTTCTGTTGTCTTTGTTCTCTCCCAGAACCTAGTAGAGTACTTATAAGTTCTAAGAACTCGGTACATACATAATGTTTTGAAAAGTTCATTGTAAGTATTTCTTTGTACAGTTTTGGCATATTAAATGCTCTTTCTTTTAAAAAAATAAAGAAAGTGAAACAGGCTATTGTTAATATAAAGAAAGTTTTAGTGGTCTCAATCAAACCACCCACCCAACATTTCCTTAAAGCCTAATTTAGGGCAAGACCCTAACTCTCAATTATATGAAGGCTGAAAGAGGTATGGAAGCTGCAAAAGAAAAGTTTGAAGCTAGGACAGGTTGTTTCATGAAATTTAAGGAAAGAAGCCATCTCCATAATAAAGAAGTTCAAGTTGAAGCAACATGTGCTCATGTATAAGCTGCAGCATGTCATGCAAAAGATCTAAGTAACATAATTAATGAAGGTTGCTAACTAAGCAACAGATTTTCAATGTAGATTAAAAATATTTTATTGTAAAAAGATGCCATCTAAGACTTTTGTAGCTAAAGAGAAGTTAATGTCTAGCTTCCAAGCTTCAAAGGACAGGCTGACTTTTTAGGGGTTAACTACCTGGTGACTTTAAGGTGAAGGTAATGCTCATTTACCATTTCCAAATTCTAGGGACTTTAGGAGTTATGCTAAATCTACTATTCCTGTACTCTACAAATAGAACAACAAAGCCTGGGTGACAGCACTTCTGTTTATGAAATAGTTTATTGAATATTTTAAGCCCTCTTTTGAGAACTACTCCTTTCAAAATGTAACTGCTTATTGACATACATCCGGTGACCCAAGAGGTCTCTGATGGAGATGCACAATGAGGTTCATGCTGTTTTGTGTCTGCAAATACATGACCCATTTTGAAGCCCATAGATCAAGGAATAATTTTAAATTTCAATTCTTATTATTTAAGAAGTATATTTTGTAAGGCTATAGGTGTCATAGTGATTCCTCTGATGCATCTGAGCAAAATAAATTTAAAACCTTCTGGGAAAAATTTGCCATTCTAGATGCCAATAAGAACATGTATGATTTGGGGCTCTTGGGTGGCTCAGTTGGTTATGTGTCCAACTCAGTTTCAGCTCAGATCATGATCTATCAGCTTTGTGGGTTCAAGCCCAGCATTGGGATCTGTGCTGGCAGCACAGAGCCTTCTTGGGATTCTCCTTCTCTCCCTCTCTCTATCTGCCCCTCCTCCACTCACACTGTCTCTATTTTACAATAAATAAATAAACTTAAAAAAATAATATCATGTACAATTCATGGGAAGAGATTAAAAATATCAACATTAACAAGAGTTTGGAAGAAGTTGATTCCAAACCTCATGGATGACTTTGAGAGGTTCAAGACTTCAGTGGAGGAAGTAACTGCAGATGTGGTACAAAAGCAAGAGAACTAAAATTGGAAGTGAGGCCTGAATGGTGACTCAGTCAGTTGAGCATCCAACTTTGTCTCAGGTCATGATCTCATGGTTAATGAGTTGATCCCCACCTCAGGCTCTGTGCTGACAGCTCACACCCTGGAGTCTGCTTCAGATTCTGTGTCTCCCTCTCTCTCTGCCCCTCCCCTGGTCACACTCTGTCTCTCTCAAAAAAAAAACACATTAAAATTTTTTTAAAAAGAAGTGGAGCCTGAAGATGTGACTGAATTGCTGTAATCTTATGATAAAATTTTAACATATAAGGAGTTTCTTATGGACAAGCAAAGAAAGTGATCTCTTTTTTAAATATGAAATTTATTGTCAAATTGGTTTCCATACAACACCCAGTGTTTCTCCCAACAGGTGCCCTCCTCAATGCCCATCACCCACCCATCACTCCCTCCCACTCCCCATAAACCCCCAGTTTATTCTCAGATTTTAATAGTCTCTTATGGTTTGGCTCTGTCCCTCTCTAACTTTTTTTTCCCTTCCCCTCCCTCATGGTCTTCTGTTAAGTTTCTCAGGATCCACATAAGAGTGAAAACATAGGTTCCTCAAAAAATTAAAAATAGATCTACCCTATGACCCAGCAATAGCACTGGTAGGAATTTACCCAAGGGTTACAGGAGTGCTGATGCATCGGATGCTTTAGTCTTAAACCTGTTTAACCCATTGGTGCAAGCTCAGAGAATTCCTAAACTTATTCCCCACAGAAAACCATCAAAATACTACAGGAGAATACAGGCAATAACCTCTTTGACATCAGCCATATAAACTTCTTTCTAGATATGTGCCCCAAGGCAAGGTAAACAAAAGCAAAATAAACCTTTGAGACTTCATGAAAATAAAAGGTTTCTGCACAGTGAAAGAAAAAAAATGAACAAATCTAAAAGGCAACCTATGGAAGAAGATATTTGCAAATGACATAACATATAAAAGGTTATTATCCGGGGTGCCTGGGTGGCACAGTCGGTTAAGTGTCCGACTTCAGCCAGGTCACGATCTCACGGTCCGTGAGTTTGAGCCCCGCGTCAGGCTCTGGGCTGATGGCTCAGAGCCTGGAGCCTGTTTCCGATTCTGTGTCTCCCTCTCTCTCTGCCTCTCCCCCGTTCATGCTCTCTCTCTGTCCCAAAAATAAATAAACGTTGAAAAAAATTAAAAAAAAATAAAATAAAAGGTTATTATCCTAATATATATAAAGAAGTTACAAAAATGAACACCTATGGTTGCCTGGGTGGCTCAGTCATTTAAGCATCCAGCTCATGATTTTAGCTCAGGTCATGATTTCATGGTTGTGGGATTGAGCCCCACATTAGCGTAGAGCCCATTTGGGATTCTCTTTCTTCCTCTTTCATTGCCCTTCAACCACTAGCATGTTCTTTCTCTCCCTGTCTCTAAATAAATAAATAAATAAATAAATAAATTTTTTAAAAACTGTACACCTAAAAACAAATATTCTAGTTAAAAATGGAGAAAAGTCATGAATAGAAAATTTTCTAAAGAAGATAGACAGATGGCTAACAGACACATGAAAAGATGCTCAGCATCAGTTTTCATAAGGCAATCGAAAATCAAAACTACAATGAGGTATTACCTCACACCCGTCTGAGTGACTAATATTCACCACACAGAAACAACAGCTGTTGGCGAGGATGTGGAGAAAGGGGAAACCTCTTGCACTATTTGTGGGAAAGCAAACTGGTGCTGCCACTCTCAAAAATAGTATGGAGTTTCCTCAGAAAGTTAAAAATGGAAGTACCCTATGATCCAGCAATTGCACTACTAGGTATTTACCCAATGGATACAAAAGTACTGCTTTGAAGGGGCACATGCACACTGATGTTTATAGCAACATTATTTAAAATAGCCAACTCATGGAAACAGCTGAAGTGTCCATCAATTTATGAATATATATATATATATATATATATATATATGCTTTCATCCTGTGACTTCCCATTCTTATCCTTTTGTACTATCCTGGGGGTGCTTTTGCCTTGTTTACCTAATCTCGGATGGTTTAGTCTTAAGCCTTGTTAACCCATTGGTGCAAGTATGTACATATACATACACATAATGGAATCTTGCTATTTCCAATGATGTGGATGAAACTAGAGTGTATTATGCTAAGCGAAATAAGTCACTCAGAGAAAGACAAAAATACCTAATGATTTCACTCATACATTGAATTTAAGACACACGACAAAAGATCGTAGGGGTATAAAAGAGAGAGCCAAACCAATAAACATATTCTTAACTATAGAAAACAAACTCATGATTACCAGAGGGGAGGTGGATGGGGGAATGGGTGAAATAGGTGATGGGAATTAAGGAATGCACTTATTGTGAGCACCTTGTATTATATAGAAGTATTGAATCACTATATTGTACATTTGAAACTATTGTTAAACTGTATGTTAACTAACTGGAATTTAAGTAAAAACTTAAAAAAAATAAGGTAGCTAACCTCTAGCATTTGCTTAGTTCAAACCTGCAAATTCCAACTGTTCATTAATAGATAGAACTAGGGTGGGATGAGTGATTTCTAGTTCTAGAAATGGGGCCTAGTTGAGAGGGTGCAACATAAGTGCTGACTGATCAACTGCATGAGTCTCATAGTTTAAGGGAAGGAGTTGTGGAAGTAAATAATATAGACTGAAAAGCATTTCCAAGCTCAGGAAGGTTTAAAAAGCAAATATATACCTGATAGAGTTTGTTGTTGAAAGAGTTTCTTCCCCTCACTCCAGCAAGTCCACTTCTGTATATATCCCCAAAGTAAATAAAAACAAGATTTTTAAGAGATATATGTACTGCCATGTTTATTGCAGCATTATTAACAGTAGCTAAGATATGGAAACAACATAGATGCCCATTGACAGATGAATGGATAAAGAAGATGTAATGTGTGTGTATGTGTGTGTGTATTCATATGTATATCGATATAATTATACATGGATATTATATAATATAGTTATATATTAATGGAACATTATTCAGCTATGAGAAAAAATGACATCTTGCCATTTGCAACAAAATTGATAGTCTTTGAGTATATTTTACTAAGTGAGATAAGTTAAAGAAATACAAGTACCTTATGATATTACTTGTATATGAAAACTTAAAAACTCAAACTCATACAGTGAGTAAAATGTAGTTACTAGTGAATAGAGGGTAGTGGAGATAGAACAGATGTTGTTTAAAGGTACAAATTTGCAATGAGTAGTAAATAAGCTATAAAGATATAATACACAGTATAGTAAATATAGACAACAATATTGTGTTGTAATCAACAATTAGTAAAAGTAAAGGATAATGATGTAGCTGATATAGGTGCTAATTATTGCTACAATAGTAATCATATTACAATTTATCAGTGTATCAAATCTATCATTTACAAATGTTGTATATCTTAAATTTACACAATGTTACACATCAAATATGTTTTAATAATTTTTAAATGAAAGAAGTTCTTTTAGTAGCAAATTAGTAGCTAATACTGGGAAATGGGAAATAGGTAAGAACAAATAATTGATTCCATATATGCATTACTTTTCTCTGCAATAAACCATTTCAGATTTTGTTGGTTATTTCTACCATGGATTCTACCCTGGGGCCATTTAAACAAACAATAAAAATGGTATATGAGATAATAATTTGAAATAGAAATGGTTAAATGAATTGTTGCCTACTGTTCAACCTGGTCAAAGTTAGGTGGTTTACACTAAAAGTTGTTTGGTGCAGGAGTGGTCTTGTTTCTCTGAATGTGTGGGAAATCAGACATCTAGTGACTTTTATTCACTCAACTTGTCTTGACTCTCTCTGTATACCTGCTTTTACTTACTGCAAAATTGTCTCACCCACAAATGGCAGGTAGGCTTATTAACTGGAATGAAATCATCATTATGCTCCTTAGAGTGAGTTTGGGGCAATATTCACAGTGAGGTGGTTACATGTTATGACATCATGTCCTCACTCCACACGAAAGTTGATAAGAGTAGATATGGAATAGTACTGGGAACAACATTGATTATAAGGACTACTGGTAGGTGTACCTGGGAAGTGGCTGGTTTGTTCCAATTTTATACATGGGTAAAGAGCTTCAGACCAGGTAAATCAATCACAAAGTTATAAACATATGGTCTATCATAGATTCAGAGCAAAGACTTAAAACTTCTTGGTTATATACTGGATATAGAGAGGATGAGACAGACAGCTAATGACAGAACTGTTGCCTAGAGGAAAGGAGACAAATTTGGAGGTGGAAGTGGGGAACAATGCTCAGCAATCATGTGCACTTGAGAGGGTCTTCAAGGGAATGGGGTGGTAAGATAATAGCAAAACTTTATTCTCTGTAATCTGGGTGCTGACTTCTTGTGGAGTCATACCCATTTTTGAGGTTGTCATTTTTGTGAAGACTTATATCTGTTGGAACTTAAAAAAAATAACAGACATGTCTTAAGAATATCTGGCAAAATTTCTTAATACTGTTTGAATTCAAAAGAAGAAATGTGAATAATGGGTAGGAAGTAAAAGTAAATACATATCCAAAACAAGGAACAGTTAGGGTAACTCCAGAAACGGAAATAACTATACAGTTGTGAGCTAACTGTAACTAGAAGTGCTTAAGTGAAGACTACAAATAATCATCAGGGATCTTATAGATTGGTTGAATGGTTGGATAGATGACTTTTATATCCTCCTAACTCTAAGAAAATTTGATTATTAGGAAGTACATCTGATAAAAATAATACCATTCTGGATTCATTAAAGCAGCATGTAGTAACCACTAAATAGTATCCATATTCCCATGTCTCATAGTCCATTCTTAATCCTCTTTTTAATTTGATTTTTTCACTATCAATTGGAAAAGCTAAACATCCTCTACTTCCTGAAACACTATTTGTATTTGACTTCTGGAAAACTAATCTTTCCTGAGTTTCCTCTTACTTTTCTTATTGCCTCATCTCAGAATCCCTCTCTGGATCCTCCTTATCACTCCAACTTCTAAATATTGGAGTACCACAAACTTAAATCTTTGTATATCTTGAATTTTCTATTTACAAATACTTTCTAAGTAATGCCCAGGATAATTTCATTGAATATAATCTATGTTCTGATGCCTCCTAGATTTATATTTCTTGCCAGACTTTGCCCTGAAATTCTGATTCATATATCCAGTTACTTTCTTAGCATTTCCAATTGCATCTCTCATATATCTCAAAAGTAATGTGTCCTTCCACTATCAGGAATATGGACCATGTATACTTTCCCCTATTTGTCCTACTAATTGACACTAAAAAACCTGGATCTTATATATAAAAAAAAATGTAAGGAGACTCTGCATGGTGGACAAAAGTGTCAAATCTGCTATCAGCCTCAGGACTTGAGGAAGTTATATGGTGATAAGTTCAGATAGTTTTTGTTTGTTTGTTTGTTTGCTTGTTTGTTTTTGGCTTCCTGTAGCCTAGAATTGAAAATAAAGAAGCCAGTAACGGAAACACTAACAGGAACAGACAAAAAAAACAAAAACAAAAACAAAAACAAAAAAAAACAACAAAAAAAAAACTTGCTCTCTCTAGTCAAATGACCATGAAGTGACAGAATAATAAAATATAAAGTAATATTCATGCTATTTCAGCCACGTGCCACAGAAAACATCCTGTGGCCTTACGCTATCCACATAAGCAAAAGTCAAGTTAAAAGCCTAGACTTAAACTCTCAAGAGGTTATAAGGATCCCTAACACACTAATGGAGGAGAAGGGATGTACCTAATTGTCCTTTGAATCCCTATGGATACATGCCTAACCACCCTTGCTTTGTGTGGTTCAAGTCTCATGCCCTAATTTGAGGTTTAATAATGTATTTATTTCTTTAGCAGTGACAGAAAAGTAGATGGATGGTGTTGGAAAAATTTAGATATCTAGATCCTATTTCATTCAAAACAGTCAATGTAGCTAGCTTCTCCACTTACTGCCATATTTAAGAAAATGTTTGAGATAGCCTTGAACCTTTGTCCTTTTTAAAAATTAGCTTCTGAGTGGGTGTATCCTTTTGAATATCCTTGGTGTTGATAAATCTTTCTCCTTGGTGTTGATAAATCTTTCTCCTAGGAAAATAGACTTGAACTTTTGGAAACAACTGCGTGGGATAAAGAGTTTTGCATATTAAATTATATGGGAGCTCAAGCTGAGTAATACAGCAATGGGTCAAAGATAAGTTTAGCAGAAAGTAACGTTAATGTCTTTTTGGCTCTGACTGTAATTTCCAAAGGGAAGTTTTGAGAAAGTTCACAGAATATAGTGTAGCCTATCAAAATGACTACGAAGAGGAAGGCACAAAAGTTTGACTTCTGTGTGTATATGTAAATGTGTTTCAAATTTCTTTATTACACATCCTTAGGTTTTGTAGCGTTCTTCCTTAAACCTCAGCATTCTATCTGCATGCAAAAAAGATACTGCGCCTGGAAAGAAATTAATTTTCTATGGAAAATTTTTTCAAGCAGATTTTCACATTTTATGTTATCTTTTCTTACCAACTTTTCTCTACATGGACACACATAATATGGCATGAACACTTTCATGTATATACATTTTTTAGTATTGGACAATTTTGTAGTGCTGGAATATGCTAATGCCATCTTTGAAAGGAGATATGTAACTTATATGTGTCTAGAATTTTTAGGTAGTACTATTGCTTTTCTAAGTGGTGAATTTAATAAAAATTATGTTTTCTAAAATTGTTCCTATAGGTGAGATTATTTTTGGACTGGATACCATGAAAATACTTGATTATTCTCTGTTGACTGCTCTCCTGTATAATTGGATAAAATAAAGTTTGTCTTTCTTATGACCAGAAGAGGGCACTAGTGGTTCTTAAGTCAGGAACTTCAAGGTAAAGAGCTGAGGGGAATTTTGAGAGGCCTTTTTTTCATTTCCAGCATTTTCTCAACTTTTATGTGAAACTTACATTTATTACACATATGGATAACTTAGCAAGGGAACTTTACAGGGTCCAATAAAAATACTTCCGTATGTCAAGTATAAGGAAGAGCTATTACATAATTCATTAAAAGCTCAGCAATCTACAAATTTGCTAGAGTGGAAATCAGGTTAGGTCTCAGAGCCTCCCTGAAGTTATGCCTTGTTTTGGAGGGACTGAGAAAAGCATCTGGGAAACCTTTCCTCAGCTGGGCTAAATGGCAAGAGGCATCAGAATACTTTAGAAAGAAAATAAACTGTAAGCATCTTAAATATTACGCAGGCTCTGAGTATTAGATAACAACTTAGACTCAGTAGAGAAATTACTGGGTGAGAAAAAGCTGCTATTTTTTTTAAAGCAACTTTTCTGTGTTTCAGGTGTTCAATTTATATTTCAGGACTACATTTCTAAATGGGTGCCAAAATCAGAGTGTATTTTATTTGACTGCCACTATTAACAGAGTGGGAACACTCTTATATCCCAGTCAATGCAAAATTATTAGGGTAACACAGGGTTTAGGAATAGCAGCCACGTGGATGGATGGTGGAATTCATGAGACAAAAAAACCTACCAAACTTACTGGTAAATTTCACTTCATTGTCAGATCACCTCTTTGATTAGCTCTATCCAAATAGTTGTGTGAAAAGGCAAATACTTGACACACAAGAAATGCATTAAAAACTTAATTATGGGGCACCTGGGTGGCTCAGTTGGTTAAGTGTCCAACTCTTGGATTAGATCAGATCATGATCTCATGTTTTGTGAGTTCAAGCCCTGCATGGGGCTCTGTGCTGACAGTGCAGAGTCTGCTTGGGATTCTCTCTCTCTGCCCTTCCCCACTTCCTCTCTCAAAAATAAATAAAAATAAATTTAAAAAATAGTTAATTATATGATTTAATAAGCTCAAGAAGGAGTAATTTATAATATGGATAAGTTTTTTTTTGTTTTGTTTTGTTTTGTTTTTTTATGTGGGGAAAGCAGAAGGGAATGAACACTTCACGAAGTCATAAGGTCTCAGAGGCTGAGTGGACTCAGGGCAGCCTGGTGTAACAGGAACACATTTGTTGTCTAGTAATAGATTTGAGTCAGTGGTTGGAGAAGAATCCAAGATAACTTGTATTTACTTTATTGTTGTTCTAGTTTCTCTCTCCAAAATTGTCCTGCACAGCACCACCTCTTGGGTACCATCTAATGCGATTTTTCATTATCATATTTACTCTATTTTCATTATGATATAAATTTGAGCTGGGCTTCATTTTGACACGGTACCACATTTTAAAAGTCGTTTGCCTAAGTGATATTTGTCTCAAAAAAATCCTAGAGTAGGACTTCCTATTGTGGTTAATTTGTGATGCGAAAGATTAAAAAATTATTTTCACTTATTGTGCTTATTCTAACATACATAAACTTATTTTTTGGTATCCTCTGGTATTCCAAAAGTATTTGATGGCATAAGTCCCTAAACAGAAGCTTAGATGAGATTAAAGATACTTAACTGAAGCTTAAACGATTGCTTTTAACATTTCAAATTTTAAATTATGCTGAGTCTTTTAGGAAAAGCAATTTGAGCATTTTAAGAATTACTAAGGAAGCTTATTGACTCACAAAAGTTAAAACTTTTTCTATTGTCACTCCTATATATCTCTAAACTTAGATTTCATGAAAAATAGTTAATCAATACTGATTACAATTATGATGGATTTCTGAGGAAAGATTTTAACTGCAATTGGCCAATTATGATTTTACAGGGCTTTTAAATATTCTTAAAATAAAAACCAAACAAGCAATATTATGTAGATAGTAAGTATAGTAAGTAATCATGATCAGAACACTTATATGCACCTTGCTATATTATTAATTATGCTATTACCATATGTTGTAAACTAAATGCCTGTCCTGCCTACTGGGATGTTGTGAGGTCACAAGAAAAAAAAAATGGATATAAATGCATTGGCAAATAAAAAGCACTGTAGCATATAAAAGGACTGCTGTTTCTGTTCAGGTCTTAAATAGTCTATCTATCAGCCAAAGATTGCAAGATGTAGTTAATCTTAAGGAGACAGAAAAACAAAACATTTAAATTTGGATTCATATTTGTGTGATAGACACCTTTGAGACTATAGTTAGCAAGACTATAAACTGACATATGTGTGAGTTCTACAAATACCATTCTTGCTAGATTTGATTCTACAGTATAGAAAAATATTGCTATAGCAACAAAATCATTTGTGAGTACATGTATGACAAAGGAAGGGCCATCATGGAAATTTTATGAGAACAAACTTAATACACTGAAATAAGATCCATGCTTCTTTTTGTGAGACCTAATAAGCATAAAGAAACAAGTATACATCCATTGTAAGATTTTGCTTTCAAATTAGCTTCATTTCTTGTCTTTGGAAGTTTCCAGTTACTGAGAAATATTATATATATATTGGTGCCATAGAAGAGGTGCTAATATTAACCAACTCCAATGCATACCTTCCTGATTGATAGCCTGAGGCTGCATGAGTTTGTGTTGACCATTTACAAGTAGCTCTGTTAAGACCTATGTGCAATCTCTGTAGATGTACAGCCATTAATCACAGCCATCAGCAGACCTTCTGGAGTGCTTTACAGTGGCTTTTAATGTATGTTTTGTTAATTGGAAGTTGTAGTGGTGCTGTAAATTACCAGATGAATAACTACTTTGGTGCTCACTGCCTGAGGAGGAAAAGGCCTCTAAATATTCTTCTGGAAGGTCAGTTAAAAATATTATTATTATTATTATTACATAATAATAATATTATTATTTGCTTCTAAGCCCTCCAAGACTAAAATTTCTTCCATGTTTTTTAATATAAAGATGGCCCCAAATGATGTAAATCATATTTTTTATTAATATTTCCCCAAACCTATATTTAAAATGGTGTTCTTTCTTCTACTCTGAGTTGTTGTTTAATGCCTTTCTGTTTGTAGTTCCTTGACAAAGACCACTTTTCTTGCCTCTCAGATGGCTCTTGAAGAGATGTTTATGTCCATTATTCAAAACATTTTTTGTAGTGTAACAGAGGCATAATCATCACAAAATCTGACAAAGCATCCACCATAATCAAAGAAACAAATCTTGGAGTCTGGCCACCTTCCTTAAGTTTCAAGAACTTTGTTATCATTGAGGTCCTTTTGGACCTTAATACACAAGCATACAGGATGGATATTTTCAAAATGGCTTTAAGCTTCTAGTCAAAGGCAATATTATCAGACACTTAGCACCAGAATATTGGTAATATTAATTCAGACATTGTGAATAATGCTTAAAGAATAACTAATATTAAAATCAGAAATCTGCAATAACTTGAATAAAAGATAATAATCTGTGTTTTCCACATGGTAAATAGTACTAGTATTATGTGGATTTGGGGACTTCAGCCATCATTCAAAGGGGGACTTATCAAAGGACAATAATATGCATCTATTCCAAAGTACTTGTGTTTGATTGTTATAAATTACTATCACTTTACTAGACTTAGTTTTACCATTAATTAATATATGAAGACACAATTTATAGTATTTCTCATACCAACAGATTTTAATGTGTTATTTTCCCATATATAATAAACAGAAATGTTGGAATATTTCATACATGATAATTTTAGATATGTTTTAGCACTGCTATTTACCAGTAATTGAATCACTTTTTTTAGAAACGAATATTTTTCCTACCTCTTTACTTTCCATTTATTTTTAAGTCTCTATATAGGATAGTATCAAATAATTACATGAAAAAGATCCAGTTTGATTAAAACCCTACTGAAAACTACTTACCAAAGTTATGATTTGATTATGTTTCTTAAAAAATGATTGCAGTAAAAAAGTATGTTTCCCCCTATATGTGTTTTACTTGTTTAGCTGATGTTCAAGAGGGCTCAAGTGATATTCAGTGATTTGTGGATAAAGGTAATATCATCTACTCATCCTACTAACTTTAAACCTTAGAGAAAGAAGACAGGTTGTATCATAGTAATAAAATAACAAAACATAAAACTTGTTTTAAACATGATAATACTGTGCCCATAACTGTTAAGTTATATTTGTGTCCCCTATCATTTTTCTTTCTGTGTATTTTTTACCTTTTTTCTCTTCATGTTTCATGAAGAGAAAACATGTCTTCATGTTTTTTTTTCTGAAGTTTTCATTTAAATTCTCCTTGGTTAACATACAGTGTACTTAGTTTAAGATGTAGAATCTAGTGATTCAACACTTCCATACAACACCTAGTACTCCTCAAAACAAGTCTCACTCTCTTCTTAGCCACCTATATTGTAACTGATGTAAAGATGTCCTCTGATTGACCACGGCTGCCTTTTTTCAGGCAGCTAAAACTGATCATCTGTCTCAAAATTTCAATGTTGGTTCTTCGAATCCATGAGCATGAAATGGTTTTTTTTCCCCATTTCGTTGTGTCCTCTTTAATTTCTTTCATAAGTGTTTTATAGTTTTCAGAGTACATATCTTTTACTTCTTTGGTGAGGTTTATTCCTAGGTATCTTATGGTGTTTGGTGCAACTGTAAATGGGATCAATTCCTTGATTTCTCTTTCTGTTGCTTCCTTTTTTTGTGTATACAAATATAACATATTTTTTGTACATTTATTTTGTATACTGCAACATTACTTAATTTGTGTCTCAGTTCTAGTACTTTTTGGTGGAATATTTCAGGTATTCTACATAGAGTATCATGTCATCTGAGAATACTAAGAGTTTGACTTCTTCCTTGCCAATTTGGATGACTTTTATTTCTTTTTGTTGTCTGAATCCTGAGGCTAGGACTACCAGTACTATGTTAAATAATAATGGAGAGAGTGAACATTCCTGTTTTGTTCCAGACCACAGAAGAAAAGCTCTCAGTCTTTCCCCATCGAGGATGACATTAGCTGTGGGTCCTTCATATATGGCCGTTATTTATGATGTTTAAATGTTTCCCCATCACTACTCTGTTGAGGGTTTTTTATCAAGAATGGATATTGGACTTGGTCAAATACTTTTTCTAAATCTATTGAGAGGATCATATGGTTTTTATCCTTCCCTTTATTAATGTGGTATATCATGTTGATTAATTTAAGATTATTTAAATATTCTTGCAGAACGAGAATAAATCACACTTGAGTGTGGAAAATGATTCTTTCTATGTACTTTTGGATTTGATTTTCTCGTATCTTATCTAGAATTTTTGCAACAATGTTCATCAGAGATATTGGCCTATAATTCTCCTATTACCTGGGGTCTTTGTTTGATATTGAAATCAAAATAATGCTGGCCTCATAGAATGGGTTTGGAATTTTTCCTTACATTTCATTTTTTTGGAACTGAGAAAAATAGGCATTAACTGTTTTAAAAATGTTTGGTAGAATTCCTCTTGGAAGCCGTCTGGCCTCTGACTTTTGTTTGTTGGGAGATTTTTTATTTGTGATTCAATTTCTTTGCTGGTTTTGAGTCTGTTCAAATTTTCTATTTCTTCGTGTTTCAGGATTGGTAGTTTATATGTTTCTAGAATTTATCTGTTTCTTCCATATTGGCCATTTTTTTGGCATATAATTTTTTTATAATATTCTCTTATAATTGTATTTCTGTGGTGTTGGCTGTGATCTATTCTTTTTCACTCGTGACTTTATTTATTTGAGTCTTTTATATTTTCTTTTTGATAAGTCTGGCTAGAGGTTTTTCAATTTCATTAATTCTTTCAATGAACAAGCTCCTAGTTTTATTGATCTGTTCTACTGAATTCTTTTGTTTCTGTATCACTTATTTCTCCTCTAATACTTATCATTTCCCTTCTGCTGGCTTTAGGATTAATTTTCTGTTCATTTTCTAGCTTCTTTAGGTGTAAGGTTAGGTTGTGCAATAGAGATTTTTCTTGCTTCTTGAGCTAGGCCTGATTGCTCTACATTTCCCTCTTAAGACTGCTTTTGCAAAACCTTCCCAAAGGTTTTGAACTATCATGTTTGTATTTTCATTTGCTTGGTTTTTTTTAATTTCTTCTTTAATTTCCTGGTTGATTTATTAATTCTTTACTACAATGTGTTTTTTTTTAATGTCCATGTATTTGTGTTCATTCCAGTTTTTTCATGTGATTGACTTCAAGTTTAAGAGTGTTGTGGTCAGAAAAGATGCATGCTATGACCTCAATCTTTTTGTATTCTTTGAGGCCTTATTTGTGACCTAGTCTGTGATCTATTCTAGAGAATGTCCCATGTGCACTTGAAAAGAATGTTTATTGTGCTGCTTTAGGATGGAATGTTCTGAATGTATCTGTTAAGCCCATCTGGTCTAGTGTGTCATTCAAAGCCATTGTTTCCTTGTTGATTTTTTTTTCCTTAGGTGATCTGTCCATTGATGTAAGTAGGGTGTTAAAGTCCCCTACTATTATTGTATTATTATCAATTCGGTCCTTTGTAATTGTTATTCATTGTTATGCATTTTGGTGTTTTCCAAGTTAGGGGCATGAATATTTGCAACTGTTAGATCTTACTGTTGGATAGTCCTCTTTATTATGATATTGTGCCTTTCTTCACCTTGTGTTAAAGTCTGATTTAAAATGTAGTTTATCTGATGTAATTCTTGCTACCATGACTTTCTTTTGACATCCATTTGCATTATACATGTTTCTTCATCCTCTCATTTTCAATCTGCATGTGTCTTTAGGTCTAAAGTGAGTGTCTTGTAGGCAAAACATAGATGGATCTTGTCTTGTTGTTGTTGCTTTTTTTTTAATCCATTCTGATACCCCATGTCTCTCAATTGGAGTAGTCTGTCCATTTTCTTTCAGAGTGATTATTTGTAGATACAAATTTAGTGCCATTATGTTACCTGTTAAGTCATTGTTTCTGGAGATTTTATCTGTTCTTTTCTAGTCTTTGTCACTTTTGACCTTTCTTACCCTCTCAAAGAGACCCCTTTATAATATTTCTTGCAGAACTGTTTTAGTAGTCATGAACTCCTTTAGTTTCTGTTTATCTGGGAAACTCTTTATCTGTCTTTCTATTCTGAATGAAAGTCTTGCTGGATAAAATATTCTTGGCTGCATATTTTCCCATTCAGCACATTGAATATATCATTCCACTACCTTTTTACTTGTCAAGTTTCTGTGGATAGATCTGCTAATCTTATTTGTCTTCCCTTGTAAGTTAGGTATTTCTTTTCCCTTGCTCCTTTCAGTATATTTTCCTTATTTCTGTATTTTCCAAATTTTGCTGCAAT
This sequence comes from Prionailurus viverrinus, assembly GCF_022837055.1. NCBI lineage: Eukaryota > Metazoa > Chordata > Mammalia > Carnivora > Felidae > Prionailurus > Prionailurus viverrinus. The sequence continues at coordinate 59,756,308 of NC_062579.1, forward strand.
ATGTCTTGATATTGGCCTGCTTTTGTTGATTTTGATGGGAATTCTATATGCCTCATGAATTCTGTTTCCTTCTTCAGATTAGGGACATTTTCAGGTATAATTTGTGGAAATAATCCTTATACCGGTTTTCCTTCTATTCGTCTTCTGGGACTCCTATTGTATGAATATTATTGTGCTTTATGGAGTTTATGAGTTCCCTAAGTCTACATCTGTGAGCCTTTATTTTTCTTTCCCTCTTCTTTTAAGCTTCATTATTTTCCAGTTTTATCTTCTACATCACATATTCATTGCTCTGCTTCTTCCATCTTTGTTGTCATTACATTCAATCAGTTTCACATCTCAGTTATAGCATTTTTTAAATTTTGATCTGATTTGCTCTTAGGTCTTTTATCTCTGTGGTAAGGGACTCCCTCATATCTTCTATGCTTTTCTCAATCCCAGCTAGTATTTTTGTTTTAAATTTTTCATCAAGCAGATTACTCTTATCATTTTTAATTAGATCCTTGACTGACCTTTTCTTGCTCCTTCTTTGGGGATGAATTCTTCTGTCTTGGCATTTTGACTAGGTCTCTCTGTTTGTTGGGGAAGCCTGCTATGTTTCTAACTCCTGAGAATAATGGCTTTATGAAGAAGAGGTCATATACTTTCCAGGGCCTGGTGCTTCAGGATGTGTTTCTGGTGTATGCTGTGTGCACTCTGTTGCTGTGTTTCAGCTTCTCTTTCCTTCAGGTCAGTCCTCTGCAAAATTTCTCTTTGCCTGCAATAGGGAGTGTTTGGACTTTGTTGAGAGTGCAGTGATTTTTAACTAGACTTGCTATACTCTGCTTGTTAAAAGAGGTCAGATCCTATTTCCACTAGAGCTGAAGCTTTTCAGAACTCTATAGTTAGTAGACTTGGTGCACATGGAGTACCTCTGTCCCTATGCTAAGGAACGGGGCAGCACAATGATACCCACTGGCTCTTTTGTCCCCTGAGAAGTAATTCCCTATCTACCAGATGCACTCCAATAAGGGAAAACTGCCTTCCAGTGCATCCCAGGGGATCCTCAGATCAACCATTCTGCTCATGGGACTCTGCCCTTCTTCTCCATGGAAGCATCACTGTGCCCAACAGGTTCTAAGCCAACTATGGCATGGAGTTCTAAAACTCCATTGCTTGAGCTCCACTAGCTGTAAAAACTCACAATAATCATCCACTCTTATTTCATCAGTCAATGCTTTTGGGTAAGTGTTTTTCTTGTGCAATCACATGTGCACGGGTCTCTCTCTCTCTCTCTCTCTCTCTCTCTCTCTCCTCTCCATGATCAGGGCTTCCTCCATTGTGCAGCACGTATGATTTTTCCCCCTAATATCATGTCTCTGTACCACCTACCTTCCAAAATGTGGTCTCTTCTCTCCTTCTAGTTGTGCAGCTCATTCTCTCAATCCTCAGATTGATTTCCTTGGTGTTCAGAATGATTTTATATTTACCCAGCTGTGCTCAACAGATAAGGCAGGCATAGGCTCCTCCTAATACTCTGTGATCTTAACTTACTAGTCAGGTGTTATCTTTTAAAATATGATCACCTATGGCTACAGGTGATCCTCTTCAGGTATCTTTCACTATTTGGTGAAAGACTGAACTAAGGGCCATAGTTTAAAAATGTTTTAAACCCCGGGATGATCCTCAAACGTTTTTTTAAATAAATTACTTCCTAAAGCAATTCAAGAAAAGCAAATAAAATTTCACATTGTCTCTTTCCAAATCCAGAACTCTTGTTTATTTATCCTTACTTTCCTGTGAATAGATATTGCCTTCCTGTTGTTATCTTTTGAATTCTAAGAACTGGGCTTGGATTTCTCCTTCGTGGGACATTCAGGTTGTTGGTTCATTCTTTGGCCATCTAGAGGAGTGACTCCAGATCTTATAAAGAGAGTATCTTTTGCACATTCTTCAAGGAAACCTCTTAAATCCAAAAAGTGTTTGCAATACTGCTAATACATACTTATTGTGTCTGGCTAAAACCAGAACAAGATATTTGAAAGGATTTAATAAATCTATGATCATATATTTTGTCAAATTGAAAGCTGATATTTAGAGCCTGATAGGATTTTTTTGGTATACTAAATTTTGGTATACTAAATATACCCAGAGGGATAAAAATGCATTATAACATATGTGCATGGGTGTGTCAGTCCTTTGACATGATTTAAGCAGTATCCTAATGCCGAGGAATTAAAAACAGCTGACTGTGTTTCATAAATCTAGTCTTTACAGGCCTTTGGATGTGGTTTCAGAAACAATTCAAAGTCCATAAATCATTTTACCAGTCCCAAAACTTCCTCTATTTTTCTCAAAAAGCTTGTAAGTATTGTGGAAATTCAGGCCTTAAAGGAACAAAATGTCTTAAGAGCTTTTTGTGTGTGTGTGCCTTTGAGATATAAATGTTGTAGTGGTCTTCTCCAAAACTATTATCTAGATCAACTCTTTAATATGAAAATTTTAGGAGGGTAATTATTATTAAAAAATAAACAAGATCAGACTGGTGTGTGGTTTATATACACAATGGAATACTACGTGGCAATGAGAAAAAATGAAATATGGCCTTTTGTAGCAACGTGGATGGAACTGGAGAGTGTGATGCTAAGTGAAATAAGCCATACAGAGAAAGACAGATACCATATGGTTTCACTCTTATGTGGATCCTGAGAAACTTAACAGGAACCCATGGGGGAGGGGAAAGAAAAAAAAAAGAGGTTAGAGTGGGAGAGAGCCAAAGCATAAGAGACTGTTAAAAACTGAGAACAAACTGAGGGTTGATGGGGGGTGGGAGGGAGGAGAGGGTGGGTGATGGGTATTGAGGAGGGCACCTTTTGGGATGAGCACTGGGTGTTGTATGGAAACCAATTTGTCAATAAATTTCATATATTTTTTTTTTAATTTTTTTTTCAAAGTTTATTTATTTTTGGGACAGAGAGAGACAGAGCATGAATGGGAGAGGGGCAGAGAGAGAGGGAGACACAGAATCGGAAACAGGCTCCAGGCTCTGAGCCATCAGCCCAGAGCCTGACGCGGGGCTCGAACTCGCAGACTGCGAGATCGTGACCTGGCTGAAGTCGGATGCTTAACCGACTGCGCCACCCAGGTGCCCCTAAATTTCATATATTAAAAAAAACATTAAAAAAAATAAACAAGATCAAGAAAGGTCATTTGGAAATTGAGTTGTTAAGGAGAAATACAAATTTTAAGTGTCTTCACATATATTAAAAAATGACCTAGTTATCTGAACAGGTAACCTTAATTTATTTCATCTATCAAAAAAAGACAACTTAGATTCAAATTACTTTATAACTGAGTTTCATACATAAGTCATGGCAGTAATTTTTAAACAGAAGCTTTAAGGTCTCTGCATTTGTCTGTATGTGTATATATGTATGTATGTATGTACATGTTTTATAAGTGTGGTATTTTCTACTTCCAGATGGTATTGCCACTTTAAAATGTAAACGAGCTCTGTTGAATTGGTTCAATCAATGCTTATATAAATTATGACACATAAAAATTCTTAGAGAGGGGTGCCGGGGTGGCTCAGTCAATTAAGCATCAGACTTTGGCTCATGTCATGATCTCACAGTTCATGAATTTGAGCCTTGTGTCAGGCTCTGTGCTGACAGCTCAGAGCCTGGAGCCTGCTTTGGATTCTGTGTCTCCTTCTCTCTCTGACCCTCCCCTGATCATGCTCTCTCTCTCTCTCAAAAATAAATAAACATTTCAAAAATTAGAAAAAATTCTCAGAGATATAAGAGAAACTAATGCAAATATTTTCAAGTCCATGTCATCTGGGATAATCTTCAGAAATAAAGCTGGTTTGTTTGTTGATTTAATTAAAACAGATATGTCTTCAGAGGTGCCAACATTGAATATGCACATAAAACAACTTTTATTCTATTAATTTACTAGTTCAATTTATGTCATATCTGTTGCAATTGTCACCAAAATAACTTAAAATATCTTATTTTTGTCTAATATCTCATAATGATTTCATAGGTAATCTAAACATAATTGTAGCAAGCAAATGATTTAGATATGTGTAATAAGATTTTATAAATAAATTATTTGGAAAAAATTATATTTTATGGTATGTGTATTTAAAAATATACAAAATCCAGTGAAGAATTGGGCAGAAGACATGAATAGACATTTTTCCAAAGAAGACGTCTAGATGGCCAACCGATACATGAAAAGATGCTTAACATCATTCATAATCAGGGAAATACAAGTCAAAACCACAGTGAGATATTACCTCGCACCATTCAGAATGGCTAAAATTAACAAATCAGTTAACAACAGATGCTGGCAAGGATGTGGAGAAAGGGGAATCCTACTGCACTGTTGGTGGGAATGAAAACTGGTGCAGCCATGCTGGAAAAGTGTGGAGGTTCCTCAAAAAATTAAAAATAGAACCACCCTGCTATCCAGCAATTTTACTACTAGGAATTTATCCAACAGATACAATGAAGGGGCACCCCAATGTTTATAGCAGGGCTATCACCAATAGACAACTATGGAAAGAGCCCAAATGCCCGTCAACTGACAATGGATTAAAAAGATGTGATATATGTATATATCTTTTTTACATTTTGTGTTTATTCACTTACCATACAGCATTTAAGAGACTCAAATTATGAATAAACATTGTTGGGGAAAATTTTTATAAAATTGCTAAATCTACCAGCAATGTCTGACATATCAGGTCCAAAAACTTTTGGAAAACTATTTTTGCTCTCAGCGTCCACAGATCTGGACGTTTGAACACCTGCAGTTGGACTTCATTCAAGTGACAGTACAGGTTATTAATATATACTTTTTATTACCTATTTTTTATTGGTTGAAGCTTTCCTCTGGTGCAATGCTGATATGGTTACACTGGCATGGAAAGTGTAAGAAAATATGTTTCCTCCAATGATCGAGGAACTCTAAAGGAAAATCTTGTAAATTCATTAGCATGATCACTGTCCCTATTATCCCCAACCAGTAGGCAAGATTGAGAGAACTAATGGAATCCTCAAACTTAAAATTTCTAAACTTGCTGAAACTACTGGATTTATGTGGCCTATAGGTCTGTGGTCTTTGCTCTTGCTGATTGTTTACAGTACTCCCTGTGGAAAATGTAAGCTCACTCCATAGGAGATAGTCACTGGCAACTAATGTATATTGGTAAATAACCTCCTGCTAATCTTTTGTTGACTCATGCTAGTATGATCAGTTACTGTAAGTCTGTAATGTCTTATGCTCAAGCTTATCATCGAGAGGTTAAAGAAGTCTTCCAAGATTCCAATATAAAATATTCTGTTGCTCACAGTCCAAAGCCTTGTGATTGAATATTCTGGAAACATCATCAGAGAAAGACAGCTCTTGAGCCCCATTGAAGGACCTTACTAAGTGCTCCTGAGGGACACTGTTACTATATTAGATGGTATTAAACCTTGTGTACATATAACACAACTGAAGCAGGCTTCAGCTGACATCTGGCCCTGTCCTGGAGACATCTGAATCAAATACATGAGGAAGAGATGTAGTTGAAATCAAGATAGACTGCTTCCACACAGGACAGTTGATCAGGATTTTATGCTTCAAATAAACATGAATCCTTTTCTCTTTCTTTTGCTTTCCTTTATTCTGGCATTGGCCTAGAAATATAATATCCTCATGTATATCTTCCAGGCAATTCATAAGGGAAGTAATCTCTGGGATCTAGAACAACCTTTTATTTTAAGCTAGGAGAAAATCTAACTACATTCCATTAGTCGACTCCTGAATTTATATCAAGTTGGAAAGGACCAAGCAAGAAGCTTTTATGATTCAGGATTCACTTCTTTTGGCAGAGTCCCTATTTACCTGGTTAAGAATACATGTCAATGAGGCTATAATCAGGAACATCTTAATTCTTGAAATTATTACATAATGTGCTGCTAAAGCAATAGTGGCCCAGAAAATATCCTTAGACTCTCTGGTGAAAGATGTTCTTAAAATGCATAGCCCTTGACTATATTTTAGCTGAGTAAGAAGGCAACTGTCCTATTGCCAATGCCACTTCCTGGGTCAAAACTTCAGGCAAAGTTGAAACTCAGTTACATAAGATTCCTCAGGAAGCCATTTGACTTGGAGGGGAGACTCCTTCAATGGAATCTTTCATGACTTATTTGATTTTGGTTGGTTTGGGTCTTGGTGATTATGGCTCTGAAGTGCAATCTGAACATTGAGAAGTATCCTGCTTATAATCTCTCTGGTGTGCTGTATTCTATCAAAAGCTTTGAATGCATGCCTGCAGCCACTAACTATGAAGCAGATGATATCCATCAAACTAGAGCATCAGAGAAGCAAATAAAATGACTAACTTAAAGAATGTGAACCTGAAGCTGTACTTTGTGAATATCACAGAAGTGAAGCAAAAATGTCAGGACCTATGGATACCACACAAAGGAACAATAAAACTTCAAGAACTTCAGAGAGTTAGCTGATAGTGGTGCTAAATGCCTTAAATTTTTATTATATCTCTCTTATTTATCATTTAAGTGAGACTTGTAATAAAAAAAGAATTGTTAAAAATAGTCCCAAAATGTAGTCACTTAAGCCAAGTCACCAAACCTGGGCTTAATACCTAACATAATGGCAGTTTCAACCTCTCCCAGAAATGTCGTCTCAACTGATCAGTCAGGAATTTTTTGATCAGCATTGAAGTAATTTGCCATATGGGTCCTCTTCATTCCCCAAAGAAAGATACTTTCTTTTCTTTGTCTGATAACTTCTTACCCTACTATCCTTATTTTTTATGAACATAATTTATTATCAAATTGGCTTACATACAACACCCAGTGCTGATCCCAAGTGCCTTCCTCAATACCCTCAATACCCATTGCCCATTTTCCCTTCTCCCCCACCCCCATCCACCCTCAGTTTGTTCTCTATATTTAAGAGTCTCTTATGGTTTGCCTCCCTCCCTCTCTGTAACTATTTTCTCCCCTTCCCTTCCCCCATGGTCTTCTGTTAAGTTTCTCAAGATCCACACATATGAGTGAAAACATATAATATCTGTTTCACTCAGCATAGTACCTTCCTGTTCCATCCACATTGCTGCAAATGGCATGATTTAATTCTTGCTCATTGTCAAGTAGTATTCCATTGTATATAAAAAACACATCTTCTTTATCTATTTATCAGTTCATGGACATTTAGGCACTTTCCATAATATGGCTATTATTGAAAACACTGCTATAAACATTGGGGTACACATGCCCCTATGACCTTACTCTCCTTCTTATAACAACCTTCCATTTTTTACAACTGCTGGGAGCTTCCCCGTGTTTGCTAGATGGGATGCTGCCTGATTCACAAATTACTTAATAAAGCCAATTCAATCTTCAAATTTATTCAATTGAATTTTGTTTTCTAATAGACCTTAAGCAAGTTAATTAACCTAATCTCAGTTTTCTTATCTGCAAATTGAAATATCTACCTTGATTATCATTATCACGATCCATATATTCATCATCAGCAGGTTTTTTTCTTTTTTTTTTTTTAAAGATTTTTTTTTTAATTTTTTTTTCAACGTTTATTTATTTTTGGGACAGAGAGAGCATGAACGGGGGAGGGGCAGAGAGAGAGGGAGACACAGAATCGGAAACTGGCTCCAGGCTCTGAGCCATCAGCCCAGAGCCTGACGTGGGGCTTGAACTCCCGGACCGCGAGATCATGACCTGGCTGAAGTCGGACGCTCAACCGACTGCGCCACCCAGGCGCCCCAGCAGGTTTTTTTCTATTAAAAAATATGGTGGTCCTAGAGGTCCAAGCACAATCACATTGAACCAATGACAAAATTTCTAATTAGTAGCCTATATTTCAATATGAGTGTGTAACCCTAAATAAGGATTTGAGAAAATAACATAGTCCTATAATAAAATTGAATATTATTTTCAAATTTATGGCATATATTCCCAAAACAAGTTAAACATTTAATTCTCCAAGAGCTAAAACATGTAGTAAAAGAGCAGAAAAATGGTTTACTGGTTCTCAGGAGTAAATTTGTACAGTATTTATAGAAAACAATTTGAAAATATAAATTAAAAGTTTATTAATGTTTATAAACTTTGGCCTACTAATTCCCTTTTTATCACTCTACCTTAAGAAAATTGTCATAAATATATTCACAAACCTGTGGTTTTAAAATAGTAAACAATTCATAAACAATCTAAATATTTACCAATATAAGAATAATTAAATAACTTAAAATATACTAATATAGTTGAACATTATAATTATAAAAGCATGGTGTTAAATATTTGCAGATATGAAAAATGTCATATTGTTACTTGAGGTTATAAAACAGTATATGTAAAATGATCTTAGTTTTATAAAACTTAAACAAGAGCATTTATACATTTTTAAATAGACACACACAAAAGAAATCTTACGGGGTTAACTTACATGTCTATATCTATGTGATAGGATTTCTAAGGATTTTTATATATGCACCTTTCTCCATATTCAAAGTTTTTTACTCCAAATATACATTTGTGCAATAATCAGAAAAAGGATAACCTTACAACAAAGGTATAGCATGCAGAATTTGTGTCGTGCCAGAGTTTGCTCACCAGATGCTTCATCTGTTCTTTGTTGCTATATCCAAGTGCTAATAATTATTAATCTCAACTGTAGGCTGCAAAGTTAATCTTCTAGGACAGGAGTCACAGAACAACCTAGATACAGGAGTGATAGTTAATTTCAGTATAACCAATGAAATTAGTCTGTCCATAGGGTGCAGTTTCAGAGAGCGTTAATGTGTAAACCCATTACTGGCAATTACTAGTCATGTACTTTAGAGAAAATCACTTTTCTTTCCTAAGCCTCATTTTTCCCCATCTGTAGAATAGAGCGATCATATATCTCATTTGGTTGTTGTGAAAATTATGTGACATTGCATTGTAAAGCATTTAGCCCAGAGCCTAACAAATAGTAAGTGTTCAATAAATGTAATCTATTGGCTATTATTGACTGTATTTGCTTGTTGGGCTTGACTTTTTCTTTTCCTGTACCCGCATTATAATCTAGCTCAGCATCTTTGTAAATAGGAGGCATTGAGAAAAATTATGCTTTAATCAATTATAGACAGGCAGTGCCATGAAAAAAAAATGAAAAACAAGCACCATCCTGAGAAACAAAATATGTGAATCACCATTATTTCCATATTTTCAATTTCCTGTGTGACACTAGGCAAGCTATTTCTCATTTGTAGACTTCAGCTTTACTTTCTTCTTATACTGAAGGTGACAGGTAACATCAGTAGAGATTTTCTTACATCCTTGCCAATTTTGAAATTTTATAAAACCTTGGTTTCTGACACTCCCATCTGCCTTTACTGTGAAACTAGTTTTTACCGGCCTCTTGCCTGCTTTCCATCTGTTGCTGACTCTTGATCTGCTCTCATACTAGACATTGATGTGTGCCATACAGCCTGTTTGCATGGCTGCTGTCCCTGGTAATGCATCAGCCCCTCCTTAATCCCCTTTCTTGTCTTGATCATTGAACCCCTACCTGCTCATATTCAATGTTGAAAGATGTACAAAACATTGTGAAAGGAGCAGTATGTTGAGGCCACATCAATGGTGATAATATAGATATATATCTTGGTGCTCCTAAGACTGACTTTCCCTGATTCCCAAAGTTTTCTCATTATATTAATTAATCTCAACTACTAATGTTTCCAGAAAAGATCTTAGCATTCTGGGAAATAAATCTTCCAAGGAAGCAACTCCTTTCTCCTGAACTATGCTCAGCATACCTACCACTTTTGTGGGTTTCCTTCATTCCACTTCTAGTGTAGCTACAGAACACACAATCCCTTTCGATTCCTACTTGTTTGTAATGAGTTCTGTAAGGAGGTTATTCACTATTGTCGTTTTGTTATTAGGATCATTTTTTTTGTGGAAAAATGAAGTTTAAAAACAAGTCTCTATGTGCAGACAAGCCCAATTTTTTCTGCCAAATTTGAGTGTAAACTCAAAGATTCATTTTTGCAAGTAGAGTGCTTGCTTTTATTTCTGACTAATGCAAATTGTCTAAAGTAGAAAATAAATTGTATTGTGAGGTAGTTATAAGCACACTAATTCTTTTAAAAAGCTTTGCTTTTTTATAAATATTACCTTAGGTAGAAAAAGCTAGTTTTGTCACTTTTATAATGTTCTTTGGAATAGCTGATCAACACGCAATCACTTACAGTTGGTCCATGCTTAATCTAATTTATTTCACATCAACCTAAATGATCAATGGAATCATATTGGCCATATATAGATTTAACTGTTGATCTAATGCAAGTCAACTAGAAAATATTTGATAATGCTTTACAGATAGAATTTCTGTTTGTTTATGAAGTCTGTAAGAAAAAAAAACACATCAGATTCCATAAAATCCTTTCTTACCCCGAACCCTTCAGTTATAAAATAGCTTTAAAAAAAATCTCACTGTGGAACACCTGGGTGGCTCACTTGGTTGAGCAATGACTTTGGCCTAGGTCATGATCTCATGGTTTGTGAGTTTCAGCCCCGCATCAGGCTTGTTACTGTCAGCACGGAGCCTGCTTTGGATCCTCTGTTCCCTTCTCTTTCTCTGTCCCTCCCCTGCTCATTCTCTCTTTCCCAAAAGTAAATAAAACATTTTTTAAAAAACTTTAAAAATGTCTTACTGGAAGACATGAGAGTTTCTGGTAAAACACTTCCTGTACTGGGGCGCCTGGGTGGATCAGTTCACTGAGCATCTGACTGGATTTCAGCTCATCTCATGGTCTCATAGTTGGTGAGAACGAGCCCCCACATCAGGCTTTGTGCTGATAGTGTGGAACCTGCTTGGGATTCTCTCTCTGTATCTGCCCCTCTCCTGCTCTCTCTTTGTCTCTTGGTCTCTATGTCTCTCTCTCTCAAAAGTAAAGGAAAAACTCAGGAAAAAGAAGCTTCCTTTACCATTATGTTAAACTGAACAGAATTATAGGCCTTCATTCAGGTGTTTGTAAGTATATGATAGCAAAACATTGCAGAGATGTAATCTAAGTTACTGGGAGTTGGGAAGACTATTTTCTCTTGATTTTCTTGCCATGTTCTTCACAACAGTCTCCAAAACAAACCTTGACTTTCTAGACTTGGCTTCTTATTTCTATGTGTCCCTAGTATAATATAGCATATATATATATATATATATATATATATATATATATAATGAAAAGTCAATAGTTCTTTAATGATTTATTTCTACAATTTCACACCTCACATGTATAAAGTATAATATACTATGAAAGGAGGATGCAACTGTTTGGTTTATTGCAAGGCTTAAGTTCTGTTGTTAATATAAGGCAGGTTTTTCTAGGAGCCCTTGCATGATCAGAAACTCAGCCATTAGCAAGAAGCACAGAAGATCAGGCCTAAGTAAATCAAATTATTTTAGACCAGAATGTCATAATCAAATAGTCCACAACAGTGGTTCTCAAATATTATATTTTAACAAATTACTGTTATTTATAAAAAGTTTAGATTAATAGTCTTCAATGTTAGAAATTCTGACTGACAATAAATTTTGAGTAAGATTTAGGTATTTATTTTAAAAAGCACATGCAGGAGATTATGATGCTTTTTTTTTCTGTACCATATTTTGAGAAAAAATATTTTATTCTTTTAAAACTAGTTTAAATAACATTCAATCAGGATAAATAGCTTAATTTTTACATTAAGAGTTGTGTCACATTAAAGCAACGAGGCACTGGCACCCACCCTACCAATTGTTTTCAAACTTCAGGGCACATCAGAATCATCTGCAGTGTTTCTTTACAATTGTGAGATTCTGGGACTGAATCTCAGAATATGGAATTCAGTAAGGTTAGTTAGTGTTGGGCCCAAAAATCTATAGGTCAATGCAAGTGATCAGGGTACCTTTTTGGAAAGACACTGTTGTCCATGCCTTTTGTTGAATGGGAGCTGGGAGCAAGTATAGACGAGAAAACAGCTACAAAGTGCAACTTCTCACTAATCTAATAAATAAGCGGGTGTTAGAGCCAAAAGGCAAGGAAATGTATTGATTTAAAGAAATGGCTTTTGGGACACCTGGTTTGCTTAGTCAGTTAAGCATCCAACTCTTCATTTTGGCTCAGGTCATGATTGTCTGGTTTGTGAGATCAAACCCCACGTTGGGCTCTGCACTGACAGTATTGAGCCTGCTTGAGATTGTCCCTCTCCCTCTCTCTCTGCTCCTTCCTCACTCACTCTCTCTCTCAAAATAAATAAATGAGCTTTAAAAAAAAGAAAGGGCTTTTAAGAAACTTACTTCAAATGCAGATCTGAGACTATCTGAAGTTAGGGAGGATTTACGTAAAACCCCAAGGCCTGTTGGCAGATTATACAACCCCAGTGGTGCTGCCTTACTCCAGGATCATTGTGGGGGATTTCTGCATGAAGATTCACAAAAGTCTTATCAAATAATTTAAATATACTCTGGTCTGGGGTCTGCATGTGGAACACGATCCTCAAAATTGGGTAAAGACCTTATGTTGGAGGATTAGGGTGTCATTCAGATTGAGAAGAAATAAAACCTTCCCTTCTGCCCATCTGCTGGGCCAACCACAACAGCTTTCCTCATGACCAAGCAACCTACCCCAAACCCCTTCCAGCTTTGGCAGCCAGTGATCACTATTCAGCAAAGGGAGATGGAGGCACCCAAACCGGATGCCTTGTAAATTCAAGCATAAAGGACATGGCAGGCCAGACAAATATGTGCAAAAAATGATGGATTTTTGGTGTAGTCTAAAGGACAGTTACTAAATGCCATGCTTCAGCACATTTACTAAGGGTAACTCAGAGGCTCTCCAGTGAAGATTAGGTTGCCAGCTATAGCAAATAAAAATACAGGATGCCCAGTTAAACTTATATTTCAGACAAGAAACAAATAATTTTTAGTATAAATATGTCCCATGCAATATTTGTGATGTGACATTTGATTCTAAAAAAATATTAATATTTTTTACTTTGAATTAATTTAATTACTTTAAAGCCAAAAACAATGACATAAATAAACAAAAATGTATTTTTTTAATTATACAGCAATGTAACATAATAAATATTTTCTGTAAATGAGCCAAATTTTATTTTTTTATTTGAAATTTTAAGGCAAAATGACTCTACCATAGCCTTAGAGTTATATCATTTTGGAGACCAAAACAATATGATTATGTTCTAATTTGCCATTTCTTATTTATTTTGGTAAAATTTTTCAATTAAAAGTATTAAATAAGTTCAAGAAATTCTGAATCGCACCAGATTTAGACAGTAACATTGTATAAATCTTTTATTTTCTGCTCTCTCAGCTGTAAGAATGGAATACTTGTGAGGATGTACTTAGGGCTTGTAAACCTCCTAGCAATTATCAAAAAATAAAGTGTTTAAAAATAAAAGTGTTGCTTTTATATTTTCAAGAAACATAAATTGCCCCCTTCCCTTTATCAGGACGTAGGCAAATAAGTTTATTAGCAAACAAATGCATGTTTAATTGTGAAAGCATGTCTATCTTTGGAAGAAATATTTGTTAAAAGTGCTCTGAATATATATATATATATATACACACACGCATATCTCCTGGGGAAAACGTCCTGGCCAGCATACCCAATGCCCAATTTTGAGGTAATTTTTTTTCAGTAAAAAGAAATACTGTTTGTTTTCACTCTCATTTTTAATTTTTTTTTCTATGTTTATTTTTGAAAGAGAGAGACAGAGTATGAGTGGGGGAGGGGCAAAGAGAGAGGGAGACACAGAATCCAAAGCAGGCTCCTGGCTCTAAGCTGTCAGCACAGGGCCCAACACAGGGCTTGAACTCACAAACCGTGAGATCATGACCTGAGCCGAAGTGGGACACTCAACCGACTGAGCCACCCAGGCGCCCCCCATTTTTAAAATTTTATTTCCAGTATGGTTAACATACAATTTTATATTAGTTTCAGGTGTACAATACAGTGATTCAACATTTCTTTTTTTTAAGTTTATTCATTCAATTTTGAGAGTGAGAGAGGGAGAGAGAGAGAGAGAGAGAGCACAATCAGGGATGGGACACAGAGAGAGGGAGACACAAAATCTGAAACAAGCTCCAGGCTCCAAGCTGTCAGCACAGAACCTGATGCTGGACTCAAACCCACAAACCATGAAATTATGACCTGAGCCCAAGTTGGATACTTAACCCACTGAGCCACCCAATCATCCCTAGTGATTCAACATTTCTATATATTACTCAGTGATCATCAAATTAATTGCACTCTTATTCCCCTTCACCCATTTCACACCTCCCTCAGACCACCTCCCTATTGATAGTATAGTTCTTTGTTCTGTATAGTTCTGTATAGAGTCAACAGACTCTTTTGTTTATTTTTTTCCCTTGTTGATTAATTTTGTTTCTTAAATTCCATATATGAGTGAACTTATATGGTATTTTATTTTCTCTGATTGACTTACTTCACTCAGCATTATACTCTCTAGATACATCCATGTGATTGCAAATGGCAAGATCTCATTCTTATATATGACTGAATTATATTCCATTTCTTGTATATACCACATCTTCTTCATTCATTCATCTATTGTAAATAATGCCACAACAACAAGCACAGAGGTGCATATAAACTTTCAAATTAAGGTTTTCATATTCTTTGAGAAAATGCCCAGTAGTGCAATTACTGACTCAATGGTAATTCAATTTTCATTTTTATGAGGAACCTCCATACTGTTTTCCACAATGACTCCACAAGTATTCATTCCTACCAACAGTGCACAAGGGCTCTTTTTTCTTCACATCCTCATCAACACTTGTTGCTTCTTGTTGTTTTTTTTTTTTAAATTTTAGCCATTCTGACAAATGTGAGGTGATATCTCATTGTGGTTTTTTTGACTTGCATTTCCCTGATGACTAATGATGCTGAGCATCTTTCAATGTATTTGTTGGCTATCTGTATGTCTTCGGAGAAATGTCTATTCATGTCTTCTACCTATTTTTATCTATCTATTTATTTATTTATTTTAACGTTTTATTTATTTTTGAGACAGGGAGAGACAGAGCATGAACAGGGGAGGGTCAGAGAGAGGGAGACACAGAATCTGAAACAAGCTCCAGGCTCTGAGCTGTCAGCATAATGCCCAACGCGGGGCTCGAACTCACGGACTGTGAGATCATGACCTGAGCCGAAGTCGGCCGCTGAACCGACTGAGCCACCCAGGCGCCCCTCTTCTACCTATTTTTAAATGGATTATTTGTTTCTTGTGTGTTGAGCTGTATAAGATCTTTATATATTTTGGAAATTAACCCTTCATCAAATATATAATTTGCAAATACCTTCTCCCATTTAGTAGTGTCCTTAGTTTTCTGAATTGTTTCCTCTCCTCTGAAAAGGTTTTTAATTTTGAAGTAATGACAAAAGATGATTTTTTTTTCTTTTGTTCACTTGCTTCAGGAGACATGTCTAGAGAAATCTTACTATAGCCAATGTCAGAGAAATTACTTCCTGTGTTTTCTTTTAAGACCTTTATGGTTTCAGTCTTACACTTAGGTCCTTAATCCATTTTGAGTTTATTCTTGTACATAGTGTAAGAAAGTGATCCAATTTGATTATTTTTTACATATAGCTATCCAGTTTTGCCAGCACCATTTGTTAGACTATCTTTTTCCCATTACATATTCTTTACTCCTTTGTTGAAGATTAATTGAACAGATAATTGGGGATTTATACCTGGGATTTCTATTCTTTTCCATTGATCTATATGTCTATTTTTGTGCCAGTACAATAATGTTTTTATTATTCTACACCTTTGCAGTATCTTGAAATCTGTTATTATGAAAGCTGCCACTGTGTTTTTCCTTTTTAAGGTTTCTTTGGCTCTTTAGGGTTCTTTTGTGGTTCCATACTAATTTCAGAATTATTTGTTCTACTTCTGTGAACAATGCTATTGAAATTTTGATAGGGATTGCATTAAATATGTAGATTCCTTTGGATAGTATGGATATTTTAATAATACTTGTTCTTCCAAATAATGAGCTTGAAATATCTTTCTATTTGTTTGTGTTGTCTGCAATTTCTTTCATCTATGTTTTATACTTTTCATAATATAGGTCTCTCACTTCCTTGGTTAAGTTTATTCCTAGGTATTTCATTATTTTTGTTGTAATTATAAACTTGATTGTTTTTTTATGTCACTTTCTGGTGGTCTATTATTGGTGTAGAGAAATGCAACAAATTTCTATACATTTATTTTATATCCTACAGTCTTACTGAATTCATTTATTTTTTCTAGTAGTTCTTTTGTTGAACTTTTAGGGTTTTCTACATATTGTATGATGCTATCTGCAAAGAGTGAAAATTTCATTTCTTTCTTACAATTTGAATGTATTTTTTTCCTTTTCTGATTGCTGTCACTAAGACTTCTAGTACTATGTTGAATAAAATTGGTGAGACTGGATATCCTTGTCTAGTTCCTGACCTTAGGGGGAAAGCTGTCAGCTTTTTACTACTGAGTATGATGTTCACTGTGGTTTTTTCATATATGTTGCTTATGATGTTGAAGTATGGCCCCTCTAAACCTACTTTGTTGAGAGTTTTTAATCATGATTGTATGTACTACATTGTCAAATGATGTTCCTGCATCTATTAAAATAATAGTATGCTTTTTATCCTTTCTCTTCTTCATGTGCTATATCACATTAATTGATTTATTTATATTGAACCACATCCTGGAGATAAAGCCCACTTGATCATGTTTAATATTTTTTATTATATTTTGGATTCAGTTTGCTAATATTTTGTTGAGGATTTTTGTATCTATGTTCAACAGAGATATAGGCCTGTAGCTCCATTTTTTGGTGAATGTCTATCTGGTTTTGATATCAGGGTAATGTTGTCCTCATAGAATAAATTTGGAACCTTTCCTTCCTCTTCTATTTTTTGGAAATGTTTTAGAAGAACAAGTATAAACTATTTTTTTTTAATTTTTGGTAAAAGTTACCTGTGAAGCCATCTCCTCCTGGATTTTGTTTATTGGGAGTTTTTTTTTTCATTATTGATTCCATTTCATTGCTGGTAATCAGTCTCTTCAAGTTTTCTATTTCTTTCTGATTCAGTTTTAGGAGGTTATATGTTTCTAGATATTTATCTTGTTATTACTCCTTGTATATTTCTGGCTTTGTTTACTTGAGTCTTCTCTCTCTCTCTCTCTCTCTCTCTCTCTCTCTTCTTCTTCTTCTTTTTGAGATGGGCCTGGCAGAAGATTTATCAGCTTTTTAAAATTTTTTCAAAGGACCAGCTCCTGATGTCATTGACCTATTCTATTTTTTTTAGTTCCAATTTTTTTATTTCTGTTCTAACATTTATTATTTCCTTCCTTCTACTGGTTTAGGTTTTGTTAGTTGTTCTTTTTCTATAACCTTTAGGTGTAAGATAACGTTGTTTATTTGAGAGTTTTCTTGCTTCTTGAAGTAGGCCTGTGTTGTGTTTTTTTAAAAATTTATTTACTAGAGACAGAGGGAAGATGGCGGCGTATGAGGACACTGGGCTCACTGCGTGCCCTGCTGATCACTTAGATTCCACCTACACCTGCCTAAATAACCCAGAAAACCGCCAGAGGATTAGCAGAATGGAGTCTCCAGAGCCAAGCGCAGACGAGAGGCGCACAGAAGAGGGTAGGAAGGGCAGCCAGGCGGTGCGCGCTCCACGGACTGGCGGGAGGGAGCCGGGGCAGAGGGGCAGCTCGCCGGCCAAAAAGAGCCCTCGAGTCTGGCTGGAAAAAGCGGAGGGGCCTGACGGACTGTGTTCCATCAGCAAGCATGACTTAGCCTCCGGGAGGTCATAAGTTAACAGCTCTGCTCAGAAAGTGGGAGGGCTGCAGGACAAAGGGAGGGAGAGCTGCTGAGCCCCCGGATGACAGAGCTGTTTGGTGGGGAACAAAGGCACTCACCAGCGCCATCTCCCCCGTCCATCCCCCAGCCAAAATCCCAAAGGGAACCAGTTCCTGCCAGGGAACTTGCTCGCTCCGAGCAAACACCCAACTCTGTGCTTCTGCAGAGCCAAACCTCCGGCAGTGGATCTGACTCCCTCCCACTGCCACAGGGCCCCTCCTGAAGTGGACCACCTAAGGAGAAGCGATCTAAGCCTGCCCGTCCTGCCCCCGTGCACCTTGCCTACCCACCGCAGCTAATACGCCAGATCCCCAGCATCACAAGCCTGGCAGTGTGCAAGTAGCCCAGACGGGCCACAACACCCCACAGTGAATCCCGCCCCTAGGAGAGGGGAAGAGAAGGCACACACCAGTCTGACTGTGGCCCCAGCAGTGGGCTGGGGGCAGACATCAGGTCGGACTGCGGCCCCGCCCACCAACTCCAGTTATACACCACAGCACAGGGGAAGTGCCCTGCAGGTCCTCACCACTCCAGGGACTATCCAAAATGACCAAGCAGAAGAATTCCTTTCAGAAGAATCTCCAGGAAATAACAACAGCTAATGAACTGATCAAAATGAATTTAAATAATGTAACAGAAAGTGAATTTAGAATAATAGTCATAAAATTAATCGCTGGGCTTGAAAACAGTATAGAGGACAGCAGAGAATCTCTTGCTACAGAGATCAAAGGACTAAGGAACAGTCACGAGGAGCTGAAAGCGCTTTAAACG
This sequence comes from Prionailurus viverrinus, assembly GCF_022837055.1. NCBI lineage: Eukaryota > Metazoa > Chordata > Mammalia > Carnivora > Felidae > Prionailurus > Prionailurus viverrinus. The sequence continues at coordinate 59,775,019 of NC_062579.1, forward strand.
AAATGCAAAACAAAAGGGAAATGACGACAGCTTGGATTGAAGAGGCAGAGGAGAGAATAGGTGAACTAGAAGATAAAGTTCTGGAAAAAGAGGAAGCTGAGAAAGAGAGATAAAAAAAATCCAGGAGAATGAGGGGAAAATTAGAGAACTAAGTGATACACTAAAAAGAAATAATATACGCATAATTGGTATCCCAGAGGAGGAAGAGAGAGGGAAAGGTGCTGAAGGGATACTTGAAGAAATTATAGCGGAGAACTTCCCTGAACTGGGGAAGGAAAAAGGCATTGAAATCCAAGAGGCACAGAGAACTCCCTTCAGATGTAACTTGAATCGATCTTCTGCACGACATACCATAGTGAAACTGGCAAAATACAAGGATAAAGAGAAAATTCTGAAAGCAGCAAAGGGTAAACGTGCCCTCACATATAAAGGGAGACCTATAAGACTCGTGCTGAACTCTCTTTTGAACCTTGACAGGCCAGAAAGGATTGGCACAAGATCTTGAATGTATTGAAGAGAAAAAATATGCAGCCGAGAATCCTTTATCCAGCAAGCCTGTCATTTAGAATAGAAGGAGAGATAAAGGTCTTCCCAAACAAACAAAAACTGAAGGAATTTGTCACCACTAAACCAGCCCTACAAGAGATCCTAAGGGGGACCCTGTGAGACAAAGTACCAGAGGCATCACTACAAGCATAAAACATACAGACATCACAATGACTCTAAAACCGTATCTTTCTATAATAAAACTGAACGTAAATGGATTAAATGTGCCAACCAAAAGACATAGGGTATCAGAATGGATAAAAAAACAAGACCCATCTATTTGCTGTCTACAAGAGACTCATTTTAGACCTGAGGACACCTTTAGATTGAGAGTGAGGGGATGGAGAACTATTTATCATGCGACTGGAAGCCAAAAGAAAGCTGGAGTAGCCATACTTATATCAGACAAACTAGACTTTCAATTAAAGGCTGTAACAAGAGATGAAGAAGAGCATTGTATAATAATTACAGGGTCTATCCATCAGGAAGAGCTAACAATTATAAATGTCTATGCGCCGAATACGGGAGCCCCCAAATATATAAAACAATTACTCATAAACATAAGCAACCTTATTGATAAGAATGTGGTAATTGCAGGGGACTTTAACACCCCACTTACAGAAATGCACAGATCATCTAGACACACGGTCAATAAAGAAACAAGGGCCCTGAATGAGACATTGGATCAGATGGACTTGACAGATATATTTAGAACTCTGCATCCCAAAGCAACAGAATATACTTTCTTCTTGAGTGCACATGGAACATTCTCCAAGATAGATCATATACTGGGTCACAAAACAGCCCTTCATAAGTTTACAAGAATTGAAATTATACCATGCATACTTTCAGACCACAATGCTATGAAGCTTGAAATCAACCACAGGAAAAAGTCTGGAAAGCCTCCAAAAGCATGGAAGTTAAAGAACACCCTACTAACGAATAAGTGGGTCAACCAGGCAATTAGAGAAGAAATTAAAAAATATATGGAAACAAACGAAAATGATAATACAACAATCCAAATGCTTTGGGATGCGGCGAAAGCAGTCCAGAGAGGAAAATACATTGCAATCCAGGCCTATCTCAAGAAACAAGAAAAATCCCAATTACAAAATCAAACAGCACACCAAAAGGAACTAGAAGCAGAACAGCAAAGGCAGCCTAAACCCAGCAGAAGAAGAGAAATAATAAAGATCAGAGCAGAAATAAACAATATAGAATCTAAAAATCTGTAGAGCAGATCAACGAAACCAAGAGTTGGTTTTTTGAAAAAATAAACAATATTGACAAACCTCTAGCCAGGCTTCTCAAAAAGAAAAGTGAGATGACCCAAATAGATAAAATCATGAATGAAAATGGAATTATGACAACCAATCCCTCAGAGATACAAACAATTATCAGGGAATACTATGAAAAATTATATGCCAACAAATTGGACAACCTGGAAGAAATGGACAAATTCCTAAACACACACACTCTTCCAAAACTCAATCAGGAGGAAATAGAAAGCTTGAACAGACCCATAACCAGTGAAGAAATTGAATCGGTTATCAAAAATCTCCCAACAAATAAGAGTCCAGGACCAGATGGCTTCCCAGGGGAGTTCTACCAGACGTTTAAAGCAGAGATAATACCTATCCTTCTCAAGCTGTTCCAAAAAATAGAAAGGGAAGGAAAACTTCCAGATTCATTCTATGAAGCCAGTATTCCTTTGATTCCTAAACCAGACAGAGACCCAGTAAAAAAAGAGAACTACAGGCCAATATCCCTGATGAATATGGATGCAAAAATTCTCAATAAGATACTAGCAAATCGAATTCAACGGCATATAAAAAGAATTATTCACCATGACCAAGTGGGATTCATTCCTGGGATGCAGGGCTGGTTCAACATTCGCAAATCAATCAACGTGATACATCATATTAACCAAAAAAAAGAGAAGAACCATATGATCCTGCCAATCGATGCAGAAAAGGCCTTTGACAAAATCCAGCACCCTTTCTTAATAAAAACCCTTGAGAAAGTCGGGATAGAAGGAACATACTTAAAGATCATAAAAGCCATTTATGAAAAGCCCACAGCTAACATCATCCTCAACGGGGAAAAACTGAGAACTTTTTCCCTGAGATCAGGAACACGACAGGGATGCCCACTCTCACCGCTGTTGTTTAACATAGTGCTGGAAGTTCTAGCATCAGCAATCAGACAACAAAAGGAAATTAAAGGCATCAAAATTGGCAAAGATGAAGTCAAGCTTTCGCTTTTTGCAGATGACATGATATTATACATGGAAAATCCGATAGACTCCACCAAAAGTCTGCTAGAACTGATACAGGAATTCAGCAAAGTTGCAGGATACAAAATCAATGTACAGAAATCAGTTGCATTCTTATACACTAACAATGAAGCAACAGAAAGACAAATAAAGAAACTGATCCCATTCACAATTGCACCAAGAAGCATAAAATACCTAGGGATAAATCTAACCAAGATGTAAAAGATCTGTATGCTGAAAACTACAGAAAGTGTATAAAGGAAATTGAAGAAGATATAAAGAAATGGAAAAACATTCCATGCTCATGGATTGGAAGAATAAATATTGTCAAAATGTCAATACTACCCAAAGCTATCTACACATTCAATGCAATCCCAATCAAAATTGCACCAGCATTCTTCTCGAAACTAGAACAAGCAATCCTAAAATTCATATGGAACCACAAAAGGCCCCGAATAGCCAAAGTAATTTTGAAGGAGAAGACCAAAGCAGGAGGCATCACAATCCCAGACTTTAGCCTCTACTACAAAGCTGTCATCATCAAGACAGCATGGTTTTTGCACAAAAACAGACACATAGACCAATGGAATAGAATAAAAACCCCAGAACTAGACCCACAAGCGTATGGCCAACTCATCTTTGACACAGCAGGAAAGAACATCCAATGGAAAAAAGACAGTCTTTTTAACAAATGGTGCTGGGAGAACTGGACAGCAACATGCAGAAGGTTGAAACTAGACCACTTTCTCACACCATTCACAGAAATAAACTCAAAATGGATAAAGGACCTGAATGTGAGACAGGAAACCATCAAAACCTTGGAGGAGAAAGCAGGAAAAGACCTCTCTGACCTCAGCTTTAGTAATCTCTTCCTCGACACATCCCCAAAGGCAAGGGAATTAAAAGCAAAAGTGAATTACTGGGACCTTATGAAGATAAAAAGCTTCTGCACAGCCAAGGAAACAACCAACAAAACTAAAAGGCAACCAACGGAATGGGAAAAGATATTTGCAAATGACATATCAGACAAAGGGCTAGTGTCCAAAATCTATAAAGAGCTCACCAAACTCCACACCCGAAAAACAAATAACCCAGTGAAGAAATGGGCAGAAAACATGAATAGACACTTCTCTAAAGAAGACATCTGGATGGCCAACAGGCACATGAAAAGATGTTCAACGTCGCTCCTTATCAGGGAAATACAAATCAAAACCACACTCAGGTATTACCTCACGCCAGTCAGAGTGGCCAAAATGAACAAATCAGGAGACTATTGATGCTGGAGAGGATGTGGAGAAACAGGAACCCTCTTGCACTGTTGGCGGGAATGCAAATTGGTGCAGCCACTCTGGAAAAGAGTGTGGAGGTTCCTCAGAAAATTAAAAATAGACCTACCCTATGACCCAGCAATAGCACTGCTAGGAATTTACCCAAGGGATACAGGCGTACTGATGCATAGGGGCACTTGTACCCCAATGTTTATAGCAGCACACTCAACAATAGCCAAATTGTGGAAAGAGCCTAAATGTCCATCAAGTGATGAATGGATAAAGAAATTGTGGTTTATATACACAATGGAATACCACATGGCAATGAGAAAAAAATGAAATATGGCCTTTTGTAGAACGTGGATGGATCTGGAGAGTGTGATGCTAAGTGAAATAAGCCATACAGAGAAAGACAGATACCATATGGTTTCACTCTTATGTGGATCCTGAGAAACTTAACAGGAACCCATGGGGGAGGGGAAGGAAAAAAAAATAGGTTAGAGTGGGAGAGAGCCAAAGCATAAGAGACTGTTAAAAACTGAGAACAAACTGAGGGTTGATGGGGGGTGGGAGGGAGGGGAGGGTGGGTGATGGGTATTGAGGAGGTCACCTTTTGGGATGAGCACTGGGTGTTGTATGGTAACCAATTTGACAATAAATTTCATATATTAAAAAAAATAAATAAAAAAAATAAAAATTTATTTACTTATTTCGTTTTGGGAGAGAGAGAGAATGAGATAAAGATAGAGATAGAGGTAGAGTTGAGAGAGAGAGAGAGAGAGAGAGAGAGAGAGAGAGAGAAGGAGGGGCAGAGAGAAAAGGAGAGAGAATCCTAATCAGGCTTGGCACTTTGAGACCAGAGCCAAGTGCAAGGCTCGAATGCACAAACTGTGAGATCATGACCTGAGCTGAAACCAAGAGTTGGATGCTCACCCCATGAGCCACCCAAGTGCCCTAAAATAGGCCTGTGTTTTTATAAATTTCCCTCTTAGTACAGCTTTTGCTAAATCGCAAAGATTTTAGAATGTTGTGTTTCATTTTCATTTGTTTCCATGCATTTTTTTTTTGTTTCCTGTTGGATCCATTCATTGTTTAGTAGCATGTCACTAAATCTTTATGTAGTTCTGCTCTTTCCAGATTTTTTCTTGCGTCTGATTTTTGGTTTCATAGCATTGTGGCTAGGAAAGATGCATGGTATAACTTTGATCCTTTTTAATTAATTGAGGCTTATTGTGTGGCCTAATATATGATCTACTAGAGAATGCTCCACGTGCACTTGAAAACAATGAGCACTCTGATGTTTTAGGATGGGAAGTTCTGAATATGTCTGTTAGATTGATCTGGTTTAATGTATCATTCAAAGCCATCGTTTCTTTATTTTCAGTTTGGATGTAGGTGGGGTGTTAAAATTTCCTAGTATTATTATATTACTATTGATTACTTCCTTTGTGTTTGTTTTTAGATGCTTTATGTATTTGGGTGCTGTTATGTTGGGTGCATAAATATTTATAATTGTTATATCTTCCTGCTGGATTATTCCCTTTATGACTATACAGTGTCCTTCTTTGACTCTTGTTACACTCTTGCTTTAAAATCTATTTTGTCTGTTATAAGTATTGCTACCCTGGCTTTCTTTTCACATCCATTTTCATGGTAAATACTTCTCTATCCCTCCTTTTTTACTCTGCATGTGTTTGTAGGTCTGAAACAAGTCTCTTGCAGGCAGCATATTGATGGGTCTTGTTTTTTTAATGTTTTATTTATTCTCGAGAGAGAGAGAGCACAAGTGGGGGTGGGGCAGAGAGAGAAGGGGGACAGAGGATCCAAAGTGAGCTCTGTGCTGGCAGCAGTGGGCCTGATATAGGGCTCGAACTCATGAACCATGAGATCACGACCTGAGCTGAAGTCAGAGGCATAACCAACTGATTCATCCAGGTGCCCTATGGGTCTTCATTGTTTTTATCCATGCCATCACCTTATGGCTTTTGATTGGAGTGCTTCATCCATTTACATTCAAAGTAATTATTGATAAATATGTACTTATTCGCAATTAGTTACTTGCTCCATGGTTGTTTTTCTCATTCTTCTGTTTCTTTCCTCCCTCATGATTTGTTGGCTTTCTTTAATGATATACTTAAATTCCTCTGTCTTTATTTTTTTACATGTTTATTACTGGTGCTTGATTTGAGATTATTGTTTTGTTTGTAAATAATATCTTCTACAGATAGAGGTCAATATTAAGTTGGTAGTCGCTTAGGCTTGAACCTATTCTTTACTCTTCTCCCCCCAGAGTTTATATATATGGTGTCATACGTTGCATTCTTTTATTTTGAAAGTTCTTTGATTTTTGATAAAATACTTACTTTTACTGATTTTGTGCTTCCTACATCTCTTACTCCTGCTTATGGTCTTTCTTTTTCACTCAACAAGTCTCCTTTCACATTTCTTTTAGAGCTGATTTAGTGGTTATGAATTTCTTTAGCATTTGCTTTCCTGTGAAAATCTATCTCCTTTTATTCTGAATGATAGACTTTCTGGATAGAGTATTCTTGAGTGCAGATTTTTTTTTCCTTCAGCCTTTTGAATATATTATGCCACTTCCCTCTGGCTTGTATTGTTTCTTCTGGAAAATCTACCAGTAGTCTTATGGGGTTTCCCTTGTATGCAACTGTTTTCTTTTCTCTTGATGCTTTTACAATTCTCTCTTTATTGTTACATTTTACCATCTTAATCACTATGTGTGTTGGTGTGGATCTCCTTGTGCTGATTTTAGTGGGGGAATTCTGTGCCTCTTGGATCTGGATTTCTGTTTTCTTCCACAGGTTTGGGAAGTTTTCATCTATTATTTGTTCAAAAAGTTTTCTACCCCCTTTTCTCTCTCTTCTCCTTCTGGGATCTGTATATGTGAATGTTATTCTACTTGATGTTGTCACTGAGTTATTTAAGTTTATATTTATTTTGTAAAATTTTTTCACCTACTCAACTAGATTGTTTTCCATTACTCTGTCATCCAAGTCGCTTATCTATTCTTCTGCTTTCTCTAGTCTACTATTTATTCTATCTAATGTAATTTTAATTTCATTTATTAAGTTACTTATCTCTGATTTTTTAAATGTTTTCTATCTGTTTGTTAAGGGTCTCAACAAGGTCCGCCACTATTTTCTCAGGTCTAGTTATTATCTTTGTGATCATTACTTTAAATTCTCTATCAGCATATTATTTACCTCCATTTTGCTTAGGTCTGTTGCTATGATTTTGTCTCCCCCCCCCCCTTAGGAGATGTGTTCCTTTGTATTCACTTTTGTCTAACTCTCTATGACTTTCTCTGTGTTAGGAAAGTCAGCTATGACTCTCGTTCTTTCAAGTAGTGGCCTTATGAAGAAGAGGTTCTGTAGTGTCTTGCAGTGCAGTGCCCCCATTCACCAGAACCTGGTACTTCAGGTGTGTCTCTTATGTGTGTTGTATACTCCTGTTGTAGCTAATCCACTGTTTTTCTTCAGTCCGGTGGTCTGCAATGGTTCAAATGTGAAGTGTTTTCTCCCTGTGCTCTTAGTGGGCAAATCTGAGGCAGCTTTGGGCTTAAGTTTAGTCAGACCAGGTGTTTTCCCAAGATGCAATAGTTGCAAACTGCAGGGCACTTTCCTTGTTTTGTCATCTGAGATGCTTTCATTAATGTGTAGGGACTACAGTAAGACCAACTGTCTGCCCCCAGACTGCTTGGGCCACAGTATCACTGGTTTTTGTGGTTATCTTTCCCTCTCTGTGGGTAAGAGTCACTTTGGTGTGGTGATGGCCCCTCTCTGGACTGCTTGCATATGACCAAGCTTGCAGTGTTGCTTTCAATGGGCTTCAGTGAAGAACACATAGGAGGAGGTGGATCTGTGGATGTGCAAAGGGGTAGGAGGCATGGTTTTAGCAAGGTTTGTGCTGGACTTCTGCCAGGGGATAACTGTAGTTGAGGCATGGCTATAAGGGTTGGACTCACAGAAGCATGGATTGGACACACAGTGTTAGCAAGTTAGGTAGAGAGTGTTGGCACTGTTCTGGTTCCCACAAGTAGATATGTCTTTATGCTGGGAAGTGGAGGAGGGAAGTGGTTCCACCAGCTCCTTTGTTGCTGGAGAAGCCTCCCAAGGACACCTGTCCCTCCAGCATGTGCTCTGAGTTTAGTAAACATATGTCCCTCCCATATACACCAGGTTGTTTTCAAAATGCTGCTTCCATGCTGTATTTCCATGAGGCTCTTTTTTGTGTTATCTCTTTAAGGGTAGGGACTCAGTTTCCTCTCTCTCTCTCTAGGCTTTCCCAGACCTGAGCCAGCTGATTTTTAAAGTTCTAGGTTTTAATTACTGCTAATTGTAACTAAAAACTTGTAAAATTTGTCTCCTCTGGTTTTCAAAGCCAAATATTATAAGGATTCATCTCTCCTGTGTGGGCTTTTCTGCCCATTTAGCTCCTGACTATTTCTATGCCATTCTTTCCCTCTTTTATGTGGCCTCTTCTCTACATTTAGCTGTAAGGATTTTTTTTTCTGCCAGTCTTTGGGTCATTTCGTGGGTTATTTACACTGATGTGGGTGTTATCTGGTTGTATCCAGGGATGAGGTGAGCTTAGAGTCCTCCTACTCTGCCATCTTCCCTAGAATATCATACATATTTTAAATATTTAATGCTGCAATAATCACCATTGCCAATTAGATGTGTGAAAATTGCAAACAAGAGAAGATAAGAAATCTTGAGGAATATCTCTCAGCTGTCCAGTATCAAGAAAATAAAGGCAATGAACCTTACAATTCTTCTCAAAAAAAAAGAAAAAAGAAAAAAAGAAATGTACACCAGATATTAACTTTCTTGACTTGCTTTCTTTTAATATTCATGCTTATGTGTCATGAACATTTATTTTCTTTTTCCTCAATGGAAGAATTATTTTATCCTGTCTAAAGGTGACTTCTGCACTTTGATCACCACCTTCTGCACGTTTGTGTTAAATATAGCTTTTTTTCTATATCTTTAGCATGATTTTTTCTTCAACCCACTTCTTAAATGTACTCAACTTCATTTATCTTCAAATACTTCCCTTTAAACATATCTCTACCTCAAGCTATTACTGTTTATTCCTTCATCCATTACTACTACAGTTTCTGTGAGAGAAGCTTACATATACTTTGTCTCTTGTTTACAACTTCTATCAACCCATTCTATACACTGGTAGCCTCACCATACCACAGAAACTGTTTGAACAAAATTTATCAGGTCTGTTTCTTGGTATTTTATTTTTTACATAAACTTCCTATTTTTTTAGATTTCTTACATGTCAATAATCAAAGAATAAAAGCTACACAAAAACACAAATATTAGAAATAACATTCATATACCTTCTACCTACATTCATCAATTGTAAACAATTTAGTCTTTATCTCTTTACCATTAAATATTTCAAACTGTATTTCTTTAGGAAAAATGTTTTATTGCAAACACTCACTACAGAAATCAACTTAAGTAAACTGGAAGTAGACATAATAGTTTATTCTTTGTCTGTCAAATTTGTCAGTTGACCCAATATCTTAATTTTTTTTTCTCCTGAAGCAAAAGATTGAGTCTAAGGACAATTATTGCATTTAGTTTTCATGACATTTTGGTCTTATTTAATCTAGGTCATTTCCATTGCCCTTCATTGTCTTATATTAAACTAACATATTTGTAGATTAATAGACTGTTCCTTATCTGGGGTTTGTGTGATATTTCGTTTTGATTAGATTCAAATTATGCATTCTTATCCAGAATACTTTATAGGGCTTATTGTGTCCTTCTCAGTATATACCAGTCTGGAGGTCCAAAATGCCTATCTCTTCCTCCTTAGTAATGTTAATTTTTATCATTTGGTCAAGGTGTTATCCAATTTCTCACTATATAATTATTGTGATGTTTTCCGCCTTTACAACTAATAGCAATCTTTGGGGATACATTTAAGATCATGCAAATATTCTGCTACTTGTCAAAAATTTCCTCTAGATTTAGCATATATTAAATATTATTTTCTTATCCAATCTTTGTTGTGATGGTTACAAGAAGATGATCTTGCAACTCCAGATCTCCATGTACATTTATCAGTCAGCGTATGCATTTTATACTAAAAAATTTTCTCAACCCCTGATATTTATCAAACAACTTAGTTTTCTATTTATTATTTGGACAGATTCATGAATTAATGTTTTCAATATATTATAATTCATCATCATATTTAATTATTTTGGTGGTCATATTTTTCTAGACTTGACCAAGTGGACCTCCTTTTAAGCCAGCTATGGTGTGTGTGTGTGTGTGTGTGTGTGTGTGTGTGTGTATGTGTGTGCGTGTGTGTGTATCAGCCCTATCATTTTTTCAGTGCTTCCTTAATGTATGTCATATTAAGACTTTTTTTTCATTTTAAGATATCTTTTACCCACCATGACACTGTAATCAATATTATTCCTAGGACCTCTACTTCTTTGTAGGGAAGAATGATAGTAGAGACCAATATCTGGGTGCTGGGTGTGCTTGTTGCAACTGGGATACCTTTGTTTCTTGGTTCATTAAGTAATACTATATTCTTTTTGATTAACAAATCACTTTAATCACTATAATATTTGATATTATTTACTATCCTTTCCTTGAAACATATTATTTTATTGGCCTCTATAACATGATTTTTTTCCTGATATTTTTTCTTTTTGTACTTGTTCTTGGTTCCCTTTTCAAATTCCCTTTTTCAATGGCCTGCCCCTATTTCCCATTACTAAAAGTGTGTCCCAAAGTTTCTATTCTTGGTTATGTTCTCACTATATTTGTTAATTTTAGTTATATCCATGTCTTACAATGTCATTGATATATTCATCAATATCAAGTGATTTATTATCATCTAATAGCTCTTTCTGGAACTATACACTCATATTATCAAACACCAAATTTAACACATCTATTTAAATTTCCTGCAAATATCTCAATCCCACCATGTCATAAAATACCTTATTATCTATCAATCTCCACTACCCTTCCCTCTAAAGAGCAAACTTCATACATTTCTTCACTTATTTCACCTATAGTTTTTTCATTTATCTAGTCTACCAAGATGCCTAGGAATAATCACTAACTTTTTTCTCTTCTTCTTTTTCACCATTCAATTAGTTACTAAACTGAACAGATTCTCTACCTCCTAAATAATTTTGTAATCTTGTCCATCCTCTTCATTCCTAATGTAAATTCCCTTTCCTCTCTTCTTAATGATCTATTTCAGTGGTTTCCTAATTAGTCACTTTGATTCTTATCTTTCCCTTTAATCCTGTACATTGCAGCCAGAGTGATCTTCTAAGGCATTAATCTGATGAGGATACTTTTCTGTATAAAAATTTCTATGACTACTTATGGCACTAGAATGGTATGATTTTTTTCAGGCTTGTCTTTTGCCATTATCTCTTACTATTCCCGCATTCTACATCAGAAGACTTATTTTTTTTAACTGAGAAAATATGTACACATATTTACATAGAGTCAAATGCCTAAATCCTAACTATACATTTTGATGAATTTCTACAAAACTATACATCTGTATAATCATCACCCCAACTTTTAAATTCTAAGCTGCATTGGTAATCACTGTCCTGATTTCCATTATCAAATATTATTTTTAAAATCAAATATTAGTTTTTGCCTGTTCCTGACTTTATATAAATGAAATTATCCCTGTTGTGATGTGTACCACTAGTCCATTATTTTTTTTTTAATTTCTGAATAAAAGTCCATTGTATTAATATAAAATGGTTTGTCCTTCCTTTTACTGGGAGGTAGTTGGGTGTTTTTCAGCTTTGGATTATTTTAAAGTTGCAAAGAAAATTCTCATACAAGTCTTTTTGTGGACACATATTTATTTTATAGGTATGTACCTAGAGGTAACAGCTAAGTTATAAAGTAGGGATACATTTTTCTTTATATGAAACTGCCAAACTCTTCTCCAAAGGGTCTGTGCATATTTACATTCCCACCAGTAAATTATGAGAGATCTCCGAGTTCCTAATCCTTATCAGAGTAGCTTCTGTCAAAGTTTTTAATTCCTATCATTACAGTGACTATATGAAGACATCCAACTGTCATTTTAATTTTCATTGCTTTATTCATTAATAAAGTTCAACACCTTTTAATGCAGTCTTTGGTCATCCCTAATTCTTATTTTGTGAAGTGTTTGTTCAATTTTTATACATATTTGTACAGGATGGCTTGCAAGTTTGTTATAGATTTTTACAAGCTATTTATATACATTTATATATTCTAGAAACGTTTTCTTTTGGATATATGCATCATAAATATTTTCTCCAAGTATATAGATTTTTTAAAATATTTTTTCCTTAGCTTTATTGAGGAATAATTGACAAAATAAAATTGCAGACATTTATTTATTTTTATTTTTTTAATGATTATTTATTATTGAGAGACAGAGAGAGACAGAGCATGAGCAGAGAAGAGGCAGAGAGAGGAGGAGACACAGAATCTGAAGCAGGCTCCAGGCTGCGAGCTGTCGGCACAAAGCCCGACGTGGGGCTTGAATTCACAAACCGCAGATCATGACCTGAGCCGAAGTCATCCGCTCAACCGACTGAGCCACCCAGGCGCCCCAAATTGCAGATATTTAGAATGTACAATGTGATGAGCTGATATATATATATATATATATATATATAGGGAGGCAAAACATAAGAGACACAGAGAAAATTGAGAGTTGCTGGTGGGGGTGGGAGTGGGAGAATGGTTTACATGAGTCACATGCATTAAGGAGGGAATTTTTTTGGATGAGCACTAGTAAGAGAAGAATCACTGGGTCATACTCCTAAAGCGAGAACTAGATTGTATGTTGATTAACTTGAATTTAAATTAAAAAAAAGTGTATACAGTAAAGAAAAATAACAATTTTTCAAATATAGAATACAGTATTAACTATATCATTATGGTATACATTACATCCTCAGAACATATTCATAACTGGAAGTTCATCTTGTATAATTTTCAGTGTACAGACCTTTTCTCATCTTGCTTAAATTTATTCCTATTTTATTGGTTTTGGTCCTGTTGTAAGTGGAATTGATTTATTTCTTTTTCAGATAGTTTATTGTCAGCATATAAAAACACAGCTAATTTTTATGGTTATTTAATATCCTGCTGCTTTACTGAAATTTCATATTAGGTTTAATCATTGTTTTGTTGTTGTTGTTGTTTAGAATTTTCTATATAGAGTGTCATGTCAGAGGCCAATAGAATATGGTACTACTTCCTTTTTTATTTGTATGGTTCTAATTCTTTTTATTCCTTAAGTATTTGGACTTGCTTCCATTATTATGGTTAACAGAAGTGGCAAAAGTGGCCATGCTTGTCTTGTTCTTGAACTTGGAAAAAATTAGTCTTTACCATTAAGTATAATGTTAACAGTGGGTATATATACATTTCATTGACATACTTAAACACAGTGTATGTTCTTTATATTGTTCTATTCAAATAAGATTGCCTAGTATTTTGTTAAGAATTTTTGCATCTGTGTTCATGAAGGATATTGGACTATATTTTATTTTATTGTAGAGTCCTTTTCTGGTTTTGTCATCAGGGCAATAATGGATTCATAAAATAAGCTTTCTCTTTAATATTTTAGATAATTTTGAGAAATATTGGTATTAATTTTTCTTTGCATGATTAGTATATTTCACAATTGAAGCCATCTGGTCCTGTATTTTTCATTGTTAGATGATTTTTTATTAATGATTTTATGACTTTAATTCTTTTTAAATATAATTTATTATAATATTGGCTAACATACAGTGTGTAAACTATGTTCTTGGTTTTTGGGGTAGATTCCCATGGTTCATCACTTACATAAAACACCCAGTGCTCGACACAACAAGTGACCTCCTCCATGTCCATCAACCATTATCCACTCTCCCTCACTCCCCAGTCAACCCTCAGTTTGTTCTCTGTATTTAAGAGTCTTTTAAGTTTTGCCTCCCTCCCTCTCTGTAACTATTTTTTCCCCTTCCCTTCCCCCATGGTCTTCTGTTGAGTTTCTCAAGATTCACATATGAATGAAAACATATGGTATCTGTCTTCCTCTGACTGACTTATTTAACTTAGCGTAATACCCTCCAGTTACATCCACGTTGGTGTAAATGGCATGATTTCTTTCTCATTGCCAAGTAGAATTCCATTGTATATATAAACCACATCTTTTTTATCCACTCATCAGTTGATGGGCATTTAGGCTCTTTCGATAACTTGGCTATTGTTGAAAGTGCTGCTATAAACGTTGGGGTACATGTGCCCCTATACATCAGCATTCCTATATACTTTGGATAAATTCCTAGTAGTGTTTTTGTTGGGTCGTAGGGTGGTTCTATTTTTAAGGTTTTGAGGCACCTCCACACTGTTTTCCAGAGCGGCTGCACCAGTATGCATTACCACCAACAGTACAAGAGGGTTCCCACTTCTCCATATCCTCACCAGCATCTGTAGTTTCCTGAGTTGTTCATTTTAGCCCCTCTGACTGGTGTGAGGTGGTATCTCAGTGTGGTTTTGATTTGTATTTCCCTGATAATGAGTGATGTTGAGTGTCTATTGGCCATCTGAATGTCTTCTTTGGAAAGTGTCTATTCATGTCTTCTGCCCATTTCTTAACTGGATTATTTGTTTTTCAGGTGTTAATTTTGGTAAGTTCTTTATAGATTTTGGATATTAACCCTTTATCCAATATGTCATTTGCAAATATCTTTTCCCATTCCATCAGTTGCCTTTTAGTTTTGTTGATTGTTTCCTTTGCAGTGTAAAAGCTTTTAATCTCGATGAGGTCCCAATAGTTCATCTTTGCTTTAAATTCCCTTACCTTTGGAGATGTGTCAAGCAAGAAATTGCTGTGGCTGAGGTCATAAAGATTGTTGCCTGCTTTCTCCTCTAGGGTTTTGATGGTTTCCTGTCTCACATTTAGGTTTTCATCCATTTTGAGTTTACTTTTGTGTATGGTGTAAGAAAGTGATTTAGTTTCATTCTTCTGCATGTTGCTGTTCACTTCTAGCACCATTTGCTAAAAAGACTGTCTTTTTTTCCATTGGATGTACTTTCCTGTTTTGTCAAAATTAGTTGGCCATACATTTGTGGACCCAATTCTGGGTTCTATATTCTATTCCATTGGTCTATGTATCTGTTTTAGTGCCAATACCATGCTGTTTTGATGATTACAGCTTTGTAGTAGAGGCTAAAGTCTGGGATTGTGATGCCTCCTGCTTTGGTTTTCTTCTTCAATATTACTTTGGCCATTTGTGTGTTTTGTGATTCCATACAAATTGTAAGATTGTTTGTTCTAGCTTCAAGAAGAATGCTGGTGCAATTTTGATTGGGATTGCATTGAATGTGCAATAAATGTTGCACTACCCAATGTGCAATCAAGATTGCTTTGGGTAGTATTGACATTTTAACAATTTTTATTCCTCCAATCTATGAGAATGGAATATTTTTCCATTTCTTTGTGTCTTCTTCAATTTCCTTCATAAGTTTTCTGTACTTTTCAGCATACAGATCTTTTACATCTTTGGTTATGTTTATTCCTAGGTATTTTACAGTTCTTGGTGCAATTGTAAATGGGATCAATTTCTTGATTTCATTTTCTGTTGCTTCATTATTTGTTTATAAAAATGAAACCTATTTCTGTACATTGATTTTGTACCCTGTGACTTTGCTGAATCCATGTATCAGTTCTAGTCACCTTTTGGTGGAGTCTTTTGGTTTTCCATGTAGAGTATCATGTCGTCTGCAAAAAGTGAATGATTGACTACTTTGCCAATTTGGATGCATTTTATTTCATTTTGTTGTATGATTGCTGATGCTAGGATTTCCAAAACTATATTAAACAGAAGTGGTGAGAATAGACATCACTGTCGTGTTCCTGATCTCAGGGGGAAAGTTCTCAGTTTTTCCCCATTGAGGATGATATTAGCTGTGGGCTTTTCATATATGGCCTTTATGATGTTTAGGTATGTTCCTTTTATCCCAAGTTTCTTGAAGGTTTTTATTAAGAAAGTATGCTGTATTTTGTCAAAGGCTTTTTCTGCATCTATCGACAGTATCATATTGTTCTTAGCCTTTCTTTTATTAATGTGATGTATCACATTGATTGATTTGCAGATATTGAACCAACCCTGCATTCCAGGAATGAATCCCACTTGATCATTGTCAATAATTCTTTTTATACATTGTTGAATTTGATGTGCTTGTATGTTGTTGAGAATTTAAAAAAAAAATTTTTTTTTCAACATTTATTTATTTTGTTGAATAAATAGAGAGAGAGAGAGAGCATGAACGGGGGAGGGGCAGAGAGAGAGGGAGACACAGAATCGGAAACAGGCTCCAGGCTCTGAGCCATCAGCCCAGAGCCTGACGCGGGGCTCGAACTCACGGACCGCGAGATCGTGACCTGGCTGAAGTCGGATGCTTAACCGAGTGCGCCACCCAGGCCCCCCGAGAATTTTTGCATCCATGTTCATCAGGGATATTGGCCTGTAATTTTCCTTTTTTGTGGGGTCTCTATCTGGTTTGGGAATCAAGGTAATGCTGGCTTCATAGAGTGAGTCTGTAAGGTTTTCTTCTATTTCTTTTTTTTGGAGCAGTTTGTGAAGAATAGGTATTAACTCTACTTTAAATGTTTGGTAGAATTCCACTGGGAAGCCATCGGCCCAGGACTCTTCTTTGTTGGGAGATTTTAGATAACTGATTCAATTTCTTCACTAGTTATGGGTCTGTTCACATTTTCTATTTTTTTTTCTTGTTTGAGTTTTGGTAGTGTGTGGGTGTCTAGAAATTTGTCCATTTCTTTCAGGTTGTGCAATTTGTTGGCATATAATTTTTTTTAGTATTCTCTGATAATTGGTTGTATTTCTGAGGGGTTGGTTGTGATAAATACATTTTCATTCATGATTTTATCTATTTGGGTCCTCTCTGCTCTTTTTGAGAAGTCTAGCTTGGGGTTTATCAACTTTGTTTATTTAAAAAAAAACAGCTCTTAGTTTCTTTTTCATTGATCTGTTCTACTGGGTTTTTTTAAATTCTATATTGTTTATTTCTCCTCTGATATTTATTATTTCTCTTCCTCTGATGGCCTTGGGGTTTCTTTGTTGTTCTGCTTCTACTTCCTTTAAGTGTGCTGTTAAATATTGTATTTGGGATTTTTCTTGTTTCTTGAGTTAGGCCTGAATTGCAATGCATTTTCCTCTTAGGACTCCCTTTTCTGCATCCCAAACAGTTTGGACGGTTGTGTTTTCATTTTCATGTGTTTCTGTATATTTTTAAATTTCTTCTCTAATTGCCTGGTTGACCCATTCATTTTTTAGTAGGATGTTCTTTAACCTCTATGAATTTGGAGGTTTTCCAAACTTTTTCCTGTGGTTGACTTCAAGTTTCATAGCTCTGTGATCTGAAAATGTGCATGGTATTATTATAATAATTATATTTTTTGAAGGCTGTTTTGTGATCCAGTATGTGATCTATCTTGGAGAATGTTCCTTGTGCACTTGAGAAGAATGTGTATTCTGCTGCTTTGGGATAAAAAGTTCTGAATATATCTGTCAAGTCCATCTGGTCCAGTGTATCATTCAGGGCCTTTGTTTTTTTATTGATTTTCTGTCTAGATGAACTGTTGTAAGTGGAGTATTAAAGTCCCCTGAAATTACCACATTCTTATCAATAAGGTTGCTTATGTTTGTGATTAATTGTTTTACATATTTGGGGGCTCCCATATTTGGCACATAGACATTTATAATTGTTAGCTCTTCCTGATGGATAGACCCTGTAATTATTATATAATGCCCTTCTTCATCTCTTGTTACAGCCTTTAATTGAAAGTCTAGTTTGTCTGATATAAGTATGGCTACTCCAGCTTTCTTTTGGCTTCCAGTAGCATGGTAAATAGTTCTCCATCCCCTCACTCTCAATCTAAAGGTGTCCTCAGGTCTAAAATGAGTCTCTTGTAGACAGCAAATAGATGGGTCTTGTTTTTTGTTCATTCTGATACCCTGTCTTTTGATTGGAGCATTTACTCCATTTACATTCAGTGTTGTTATTGAAAGATAAGGATTTTGAGTCATTGTGTTATCTGTAGGCTTCATGCTTGCAGTGATGTCTCTGTTCCCTTGTAGTCTTTGCAACATTCCACTCACAGAGTCCCCCTAAGGATCTCTTTTAGGGCTGGTTTAGTGGTGATGAACTCTTTCAGTTTTTGTTTGTCTGTGAAAAGCTTTATCTCCCCTCGATTGTGAATGACAGGCTTGCTGGATAAAGGATCCTTGGCTGCATATTTTTCCTATTAAACACATTGAAGATTTTCTGCCACTCCCTTCTGGCCTGCCAAGTTTTAGTTGATAGGTCTGATACTACTCTACCCTTATGTGTCTACCCTTGTAGGTTAGGGCCCATATGTCCCTAGTTGCTTCCAAACTTCTCTATTTACCTTTGTATTCTGCCAGTTTCTCTATGATATGTCATGCAGAAAAACGATTCAAACTATATCTGAAAGGAGTTCTCTGTGCCTTCTGGATTTTGATATCTGTTTCCTTTCCCAGATTTGGGAAGTTCTCAGCTATGATTTGTTCAAGTATACCTTCCACCCCTTTCTCTCTCTTCTTCTTCTGGAACTCCTCTGATACAGATATTATTATGATTCATTGAATCACTTAGTTCTCTAATTCTCCCCTCATTGTCCAGAATTTTTTAATCTTTTTCTCAGTTTCATCTTTTTCTATAATTTTATCTTCTATTTCACATATTCTCCCCTTTTCCTCTTCAATCCTCACTGTCACTGCCTCTAGTTTATTTTGCATCTCATTTACTGCATTTTTTATTTCATCATGACTATGTTTTAGTTCCTTGATCTCTGCACCAAGACTCTCTGCTGTCTTCTATGCTTTTTTTCAAGCCCAGCAATTAATCTTATGACTATTACTTTAAATTCTTGTTCAGTTATAATTTATATCTGTTTTGATCAATTCTTTAGCTTTCATTTATTCCTGGAAATTCTTTTGAGGAAAATTCTTCTGTTTCATCATTTTGGTTAGCTTTCTGTCCCTTATGTGTTTTTAAAAGTTTGTTATGTGTCCTGCATCTGTGAGAACTACTATATTATAGAGGGGTCATACACTGTCCAGGGCCTGGCCCTTCTGGAGATATTTTATGGAGTGTGTTACTTGCTCTGCGTTGTTGTGACTCTGGTTGCCTTATCTCCCTACTCTTAGTGATGTTTTGGACCCCCCACCAGGTGTGCTTTGAGTTTTTCATTGAAGAAGCCCTGGAAAAGAAAACAAACAAACAAAATCAGAAAAAAAAAACACCAGGTACAGCAAAACAATGGGGTGAGGGCGTTGTTGATGGAAAAGGCCTTATCTCATACAAAGAGAGAAATGACAGGGGTGGGAAAAATGAAAAGTAAAAGAGAAACTATATGGTTTAATCCAGAGAGAGAGAGAGAGAGGAAAATAAAGAAGGAGATATAGAACAGATATAAAGAGAATAGATTAAACAAATCAACATCCAGAGTAACCAGACTGGAGTAGGGAAGAAATAAAAAGCAGAAAAGGAAGGAAAAAAATATATAATAAAATTTGTCCAAGAATTAAATCAGGTAATGCAAAACCGGTGTCAGTGCTGGTCTGGAGGAGGGTCTGTCTGGTTAGTCAGCATCAATCCCACTCCAGTAGAGATGCAGTTACCAGGTGGGGAGGGGTGTGGTTTGGTGTAGGCAGGTCCCTCCTCTACTGTGGTCCCACTATCCATTCCATGAAGCCCCATTTTTTTCCGTTTTGGGGAGAAAAATGGCAATACCCCAGTCTCTCCTCCATGGGCCAGGTGTCCCAAACCACTCTGTTCGGGCTGCCCTCACAGTGCCGCAGGAGTGAATGAGGTGGTTTGTCCCACTTTGCAGACTCCCAAGACTTCTTGGCTCTCAGCTGGCTATTCTCCTCCCCAGGTACACAAAAAGTTCAGCCAGCCTGTCTGGAGAAAGACCTGCAGTTGGCAATTGGATCTTTGTCCATCCCCATCTGTGGTTTTTAACCTTGTCCAGATACAAGTCCTAAGCTTCCCCACCCTCTCTTTCTCTTCCCTTTGTTTCTCCACAGAAGGGGGTCCCTCTCATCCATGCCTATGTGGCCTGTTTTATCTCTCCCAGTTTGAAATCACACAACAATGGCCCACCATATTGCCCCTGTGGGCCCCTGGAGATATCTTTGTCACTCTGCAACCCAGATTCTTGGAATTCAAAGTCCTTTGGCGTCAACTCTGCTTTGTTTGAGGGACGAGGGAACTTTGGTTCCCCCTATATCTCTGCCATGTTGGATCTACCTCCTCTATTACTTAACTTCTTATTGACCTATTAAGATTTTTATTTCTTCATGATTCATTCATGACAAATTGCATATTTTAGTAATGTATTTCTTTGTTTTAGATTATCAAATTTATTGAAATATAAATGTTCATAGTAATCTCTTATTTGTGTGCTATTTGCTGCATTGTTTCCTCTTTTATTTATAATTTTATTTGAGTCATCTCACTGTTTTTCCTATTTAGTATGATTACAGGTTTATTGATTTGGTATATATTAAAAAAAAATTCAGAGGTGCCTGGGTGGCTCAGTCGGTTAAGTGTCTGACTCTTGATTTTAAATCATGTCATGATCTCATGATCTGACAGCACAGAGCTTTCTTGGGATTCTCCCTCTCCCTCACCCCACCCCAACTCTTGCACCCTCTCTCTCTTAAAATAAATAAACATTTTAAAAAATCTCAATTTTATTAACATTTTTCTTTTTTTAAGTTAGTTATTTAAATTGAAATTAGTTAACATACAGTGTAGTATGGCTTTCAGCAGTGAAACCCAGTAATTCATGACTTACATATAACACCCAGTACTCATCCCAACAAGTGCCCTACTTAATTCCCATCACTCATTTAGCCAATATTCTCACCCACCACCCCTCAAGAAACCCTCACTTTATTCTTTGTATTTAAGAATCTCTTATGGTTTGACATCTTCTCTTTTTTATCTTATTTTTCCTTCCCTTCCTGTATGTTCATCTGTTGTGTTTCTTAAATTCCACATATGAGTGAAATCATATGATATTTTATTTCTCTGACTTATTTTGCTTAGCATAATCCACTCTAGTGCCATCCACATTGTTGCAAATGGAAAGATTTCATTGTTTTTCATCACCAATAACTGTGAAAAAAAAAAGGTTGTTTGGTATGATTTCAATCATCTTAAATTTATTAAGAATTTTTTTTACCTAATACATAATTTATAGGAGAATGTTCTATGTGTGCTTAAGAAGAATATGTATTCTGCTGCTGTTGGATGGAATGTGTTGTATACATCTGTTAGGTCTATTTGGTGTTTACTATCTTTAAGGTCCACTGTTTCCCTATTGACTTTTCTGTCTGGTTGGTATAGTCATTGTTGAAATGGAGTTTTGTATTTCCCTACTATTACTGTGTGCTATTTCTGCATTTAGGCTTGTTAGTAATTCCTTTCTATATTTAGGTACTTTTATGTTGTGTACACAAAATTTCTAATTGTAAATTCCTCTTTAAGAATTGAACCCTTTTCATTGTAAATTACCTTCTTTGTCGCTTGTTACAGTTTTTGACTTGAAGTCTATTTTGTCTAATGTAGGTATAACTATTTCTTCTCTCTTTGTAGAATATCTTTTTACATCCCTTTATTTTCAATCTGATTTTTAAGCTGAAATATATCTGACAGGCAGCATATAAGAGAGGCTGTTGTTGTTGTTAATGTAGCCACTCTGAGTTTTTTTTAATTGGAGAATTTAGTTCATTTACATTTCAATTAATTATTGGTAGTTTAGAACTTATTATTGCCATTTTGTTTGATGTTTCCTATAGCTTTTTTATGGTTGATTCATTCTTGTATCTTGGTATTTTCCTTTCTGATTTGATTATTTTTATAGTGGTATGTTTGTTGTTTTTCTCTTTATTTCTCATGTGTCTATTATAGGCTTTTGCTTTCTAATTGCAATGAGGATTGCATGAAACATCTTATAATTATAACATGCTATGATAAACTTTATTTCAATTACATATAAAAGATCTGTGGAGTTAATTTCTGCTCCACATATTATGTTTTTGATTTTGCAATTCATTTTATATTGTATATCCACTAACAATATGTAGCTTTATTTTTTAATACTTCTCTCTTTTAACCTTTATACAGCAGTCAAAAATGATTTACATACCACCATTGCAGTATTAGAGCACTAAGAACTCAAGTATATATTTACTTTTAACAGTGAATTTTACACCTTTATATATTTTCATGTCACTAGTTGATATCTTTTTGTGTTTATTTATTTATTTTTTTTAGCCTGAAGAACTCCCTTTAGCATTTCTTATAAGACAGTCCTAGTAATGAATTAATCCCATCAACTTTTGTTTGCCTTAGAAAGCCTTTATCTCTCCTTCGTACCTTTTTTTTTTTCCATGTTTTTATTTCAATTCCAGTTAGCCAACATACAGTGTAATATTAGTTTCATATATAGAATGTAGTGATTCAACACTTATATACAACACCCGGTGCTCATCACAAGTGCCCTCCATAATCCCCATCACCTATTTAACCCATTCCCCGCCCACCACTGCTCTGGTAACCAACCACCAGTTTGTTCTCTGTATTTAAGAGTCTGTACCTTGACTTGCCTTTATGTCTCATTTTTCCTCCTCTGTTCCTTTGTTTTGTTTCTAAAATTCCACATTTGAGTGAAATCATATGGTATTTGTCTTTCTCTGGCTTATTTTACCTAGCATGAAAAGATGTTCAACATCACACATCATCAAGGAAATATATATCAAATCTACAATAAGATATCACCTCACACCAGTCAGAATGTGTAAAATTAACACATGAAACAATGGTTGTTGGTGAGGATGCAGAGAAAGGGGAAACCTCTTACACTGTTGGTGGGAATGCAAAACTGGTCCAGTTGCTCCTGAGAACAGTATGGAGATTCCTCAAAAAGTTAAAAATAAAACTGTACAAAGATTCATCAGTTGCTCTATTATGTATTTACCCAGAAGATACAAAAATACTATTTCAAAAGGATACAAAAGTACTAATTCAAAAGGATACATGCACCATGATATTTATAGCAGAATTATCAACAATAGCCAAATTGTGGAAAGAGCACAAATGTCCATCAACTGATGAATGGGTGTCAGATATAAAAACAATTAAATATTGCCATTTGCATTATTTTGGATGGAGTTAGAGAGTATTTTGCTAAGCAAAATAGGCACATACATGTCCTTCATATCTTACGGAAAACTTTCCCAGATAAAATATTCTTATTTGGCATTATTTTTCTTTCAACACTTTGAATGTATCAACCTATTATCTATTGGCCTGCAAGTTCTCTGCTGAAAATCCATTGTTAACGTTATGCTGGTTCCCTTGTATTTGATAAGTCTTTTTTCCTCTTGATGCATTGAAAATTGTCTCTTTTTCTTTACTTTTTGAGATTTTATTATAATGTCCTTGAAGTCCTATTTGGGTTTGGTGACTTTTGAGCTCATGTACATGAATATCTATCTCCAGATTTAGGAAGATTTTAGGCATTACTTACTTAAATAAACTTTCTGTCCCCCTGTTTTGTTTTCTATTTCTGGGTCTCCTGTATAGAAATGATCCTATGTGGTCACTTTTAATCGAGTCTCCTAAATCTTTAGGTTGTTTTAACTACTTTTCATTCTTATCTTTGTTTTTCATCTGAGTGAACAATTTGAAGAGATCTATATTCACGTTCATAGTTCTTCAACTCCCTGATTTATGTCTCCTATGGAAACTTTCTATTATATTTTCTTTTCAATGTTTTTTTTAATTTATTTATTAAAATTTAAGTTAGTTAACATACAGTGTAGTATGGGTTTCAGAAGTAGAACCCAGTGATTCATTTCTTCCATATAACACCCAGTTCCCATCCCAACAAGTGCCCTCCTTAATGCCTGTCACCCATTTAGACCATCCCTCAACCCATATCCCCTCTTTCATTAATCATATTATTTATCTCCACAATATCTACTTGGTTTTCTATTATTTCTTTTTGTTTAACTTCTCCTATAGTTCATGTAACTCTTTGTTTAAGCTTTCATGGTTTTGTTAATTTGTTTACCTGTGTTTCCTTGAATCTCATTGAACTCTGTTAAATTAATTATTTTGAATTCTTTCTCAGGCAATTTGTGTATATATATATATATATATATATATATATTTGGGGTCAATTATTGTAAGGGTATTGCATTCCTTTTGTGGTGTTGAGTTTCCTAGCTTTTGCTTTTAATGGCTTTTAATTAATAGCTGCACATTTTAGTAAGCAGTCATCTTACTTCCATTCTTTTAAGACTAGTTTTATTGAGGAAAGACTATCACCTGCAAGTGGTTGTGAAGGTTCTGGCTGGTGAGAGCACATCAACTATTTTTCCTTAGAAGGCACAGTGTCATAGTCTTTGTGTAGTTCCATCAGTACAGGTCAACATCACTGAGGACTGCAGTGGTCTTCAGTGGCCATATCTGCAGATGTATGTGATGGCAGTGGTGACTAAGGTTGTTGTCTTTAGTGACAAAGGCTGCTGTGGCATCCTCTTTTATGTCCATAGGAAATAGTTCTAGCTGAGGAGATACTGTTTAATTGTTCATTTGGCTCACTGGCACTTAGAGTGGCAGCATAACAACTCTAAGACTGCTTTGGGTAGTATCGACATTTTAACAATATTTGATTTTATAATCCAATGAGCATAGAATATTTTTCAATTTCTTTGTGTCTTCTTCAGTTTCTTTCATAAGCTTTCTATAGTTTTCAGCATATAGATTTTTCACCTCTTTGGTTAGGTTTAGTCCTAGGTATTTTACTCTTTTTCATGCGATTGTAAATGGGATCGATTCCCTGATTTCTCTTTCTGTTGTTTCATTGTTGGTGTATAGGAATGCAACCGATTTCTGTGCATTGATTTTATATCCTGCAACTTTGCTGAATTCATGGATCAAGTCTAGCAGTTTTTTGGTGGAATCTTATGGGTTTTCCATATAGAATATCATGTCATCTGCAAAGTGTGAAAGTTTGATTACTCCTTGCCGATTGGATACCTTTTATTCCTTTGTGTTTGATTGCTGAAGCTAGGGCTTCGAATACTAGGTTGAATAAGTGGTGAGAGTGGACATCTCTGTCGTGTTCCTGAACTTAGGGGGAAGCTCTCAGTTTTTCCCCATTGGGGATTACATTAGTGGTAAGTCTTTCATATATGGCTTTTATGATCTTCAGGTATGATCCTTATATCCCTACTTTCTTGAGCGTTTTTATCAAGAAAGGTTGCTGTATTTTGTTAAATGTTTTTTCAGCATCTATTGAGAGAATCATGTGATTCTTGTGCTTTCTTTTATTGATGTGATATATCACATTGATTATTTTGTGGATATTGAACCAGCCCTGCATCCCAAGTATACAACCCACTTGGTCGTGGTGAATAATATTTTTAAGTATTGTTGGATCCAGTTGGCTAGTATCTTATTGAGGATTTTTACATCCATGTTCATTAGGGAAATTAGTCTGTTCTCCTTTTTAGTGGGATCCTTGTCTGATTTTGGAATCAAGGTAATGCTGGCTTCATAGTATGAGTTTGGAAATTTTCCTTCCATTTCTATTTTTTTGTAAGGGCTTCAAAAGAATAGGTGTTAATTATTCTTTAAATGTTTGGTAGAATTCCCCTGGAAAGCCATCCAGTCCTGGACTCTTGTGTTTTGGGAGTTTTTTTTTTTATGACTAATTCTACTTCTTTACTGGTTATGGGTCTGTACAAACTTTCTATTTCTTCTTGTTTCAGTTTTGGCAGTTTATATGTTTCTAAGAATTTGTCCATACCTTCCAAATTGCCCATTTTATTGGCATATTGTTGCTCATAATATTATCTTACAAACTAATTAGGGGGGTTATCAATTTGGTTAATTCTTTCAAAGAACCAACTCCTGGTTTCATTGATCTGTTCTACTGTTTTTTGTTTGTTTGTTTTTGTTTGTATGTTTGTTTTTGGTTTGATAACGTCTGCTCTAATCTTTATTATTTCCTATCTTCTATTGGTTTGGGGATTTATTTCCTGTTCTTTTTCCAGTTCTTTATGGTGTAAGATTGGGCTGTGTATCTGAGACCTTACTTCCTTCTTTAAGAAGGCCTGCATTGCTATATACTTCCTTCTTATGACAGCCTTTGCTGCATCCCAGAGGTTTTGGGCTGTGGTGTTATCATTTTAATTGGCTTCCTGTACTTTTTGTTTGTTTGTTTCTTTCCTTGCTGGTATTTTTTTTATAATTTAACTTTATTTTTTTTTTATTTTTTAAGATTTACATCCGAATTAGTTAGTATATAGTGAAACAATGATTTCAGGAGTAAATTTCTTAATGTCCCTTACCCATTTAGCCCACCCCCACTCCCACAACTCCTCTAGCCACCCTCAGTTTGTTCTCCATATTTATGAGTCTCTTTTGTTTTGTCCCCTCCTTGTTTTTATATTGTTTTTGTTTCCTTTCCCTTATGTTCATCTGTTTTGTCTCTTAAAGTCCTAATATGAGTGAAGGCTTCCTGTACTTTTTAATTTCCTTTAACTTCTTGGTTAGCCCATTCATTCTTTAGCAGGATGTTCTTTAGTCTCCAAGTATTTGTTGTCCTTCCATTTTTTTTCTTGTGTTTGATTTCGAGTTTCATAGTATCATAGTATGAACATATGCATGGTATGATCTTGATCTTTTTGTACATTTTGAGGGCTTATTTGTGTCCCAGTATGTCATCTGTTCTTGAGAATATTCCATGTACACTCAGGAATAATGTTTATTCTACTGCCTTAGGATGAAATATTGTGAATATTTGTATTAAGTCCATCCACTCCAGTGTATCATTCAAAGCCAGTGTTTCCTTGTTTTCTGTTTAGATGATCTGTCCATTGCTGTAAGTGGGGGCTTTACATCCCTTACTATTATGGTATTATTATCAATAAATTACTTTATGTTTGTGATTAACTGATTTATATATTTGGGTGTTTCACGTTTGGAGCATAAATGTTTACAATTGTTAGATCTTCTTGGTAGATAGACCCCTTAATTATGATATAATGCCATTCTTCATCTCTTGTTACAGTCGTTATGTTAAAATTTAGATTGTCTGATATAAGTATGGCTACTCTGGCTTTCTTTTGGCGACTATTAGCCTGATAGATGGTTCTTCATACCCTTACTTACAATCTGAAGGTGACTTAAGGTCTGAAATGGGTTTTGGAAACAGCATATAGATGGATCTTGTTTTCTTTCTTCTTCTTCTTCTTCTTCTTCTTCTTCTTCTCCTCCTCCTCCTCCACTTCCTCCTCCTTATTACCTCACAAGTTTCTCTTTATTTGCAGCAAGGAGATCATGGGGAAGGATTTTCAAATCTCATAAGCAGGGTCTTTTTATTAGAGTTTGGGATGGATATGCAGAGAAGGTATTAATATTATAATGAAGCTCAGATAACTGTCCAGAATTTTCTAATTAATTGTTTAAGCACAATTGTCCTTAAATACTTCTTTTCCTGTTCCAGCAATTCATTAGTTTCTATAAGATGAAACTGACAATCAGAAGCTTCTAAGAGAATCTTAAGTTCAGGGGGTCTATCCCGAGGTCAGGGGGTCAATGAGTGTCTCCAACATGCTATGAAGGCTCACACATGAGCTGTGTCTTTCCACAATTTCAGCGTTACTTGATCATAAAGCAAGATTAACACAATTGTCAAGCAGGTTCAGGGTTACAAATTCAATGACATTTCACTACACATTGAACTTGGCTTCATACATGTCACACAAATACCATGTGAAGCACAATACCATGTCACACATCAAGCAACATACAATAAAGGGTAAGAAGTTAACAAAGCCAAAGCAAAGTCAGTCTGAGCACACAGCTGAGATGAAGATTCTGTTGGGTCCGGGTCAGCTCTCAGTGCTTACTGCTTATCATGTTCATGCAGTGAAGGATTGGTTATACTCAGAGATCAGTCAGGCAGAGCCTGCAAAGGCAGTTGTCTTTTTGATGTGGTCAGACGTGAAAGGGTCAGCTTCCAGAGAGTCTGACAGTTCCAGTCGTGGGCCTTTGCAGGTCTTCTTTGGTTCTGTTGGTTATCAGTTCTGGGTGTCATCAGCCTGTGCTGGATTTGGTGATATCTGGTCATAGCTGTAACACCCTTGTCTGATTAGGTCACTGCTTGACATGAGTCACTGCTTCACGTGAGTGACTCCATTTTGCTCTCTACAAGGGACCTTACCCCTGACAGGATCAAATGCAAGTTAGCCCTTCCCCTGATTCTTTCCCCCCTGAACTAATAGATAGCCCTTTATGAAATGCAAATGTTGTAGTAATGGATGCAACCTTCATTCCTAATCCTCTCCAGAAGAATTATGGTAAGAAGGAAGGTGATGGGGCACCTGGGTGGCTCAGTCGGTTGAGCACCCGACTTTGGCTCAGGTCATGATCTCACCGTCTGTGAGTTCGAGCCCCGCGTTGGGCTCTGTGCTGAGGCTCAGAGCCTGTGCTCAGAGCCTCGAGTCTGCTTCGGGTTCTGTGTCTCCCTCTCTCTCTGACCCTCCCCCATTCATGCTCTGTCTCTCTCTGTCTCAAAAATAAATAAACATTAAAAAATTAAAAAAAAAGAAGGAAGGTGATATTTCACAGGCAATAGTACCTTCTATGTATGGTTTTGGTTTTACTTATTTGGGGTTTATTTTTTAAAGCGTTTTCAAAGAACGTTCACCAACTCCATGTGATAATATCCCCACATCAGCTTGGTGAGCTATTCAGGAGAGTATTGCTGCATCTTCTTTTTTTCCACTTTCAAAAATATTATACTTTTTAAATATAATTTATTGCCAAATTGTCTAACACACAGTGTGTAAAGTGTGCTCTTGGTTTCTGGGGTAGATTTCCGTGGTTCATCACTTACATACAAGACCCAGTGCTCATCCCAACAAGTGCTCTCTTAAATGACCATCACCCATTCTCCCCCACTCCATCCACCCTCAGTTTGTTCTCTGTATTTAAGACTCTCTTATGGTTTGACCTCTCCCTCTGTGTTTGTAAATAATTTTACCTTTCCCTTCCCCCATGGTCTTCTGTTAAGTTTCTGAAGAGATGGATCTTGTTTTCTTACCCATTGTGTTATCCTATGTCTTTTGATTGGAGTGTTTAGTCCATTGACATTTAGAATGAGTACTGAAAGATATGAATTTATTTCCATTATATTGCCTGTAGAGTTGGAGTTTGTGGTTGTGTTCTCTGGTACTTTCTATGTTGCTTTTGGTCTCTCTCTTTTTTTTTTCATAGTTTCTCCCCTCAGAGATTACCCCATAACATTTCTTGAGGGCTGGTTTAGTGGTCACTAAGTCCTTTAGTTCTTGCTTTTCTGGGAAACTTTTAATCTCTCCTTCCATTTTGAATGTTAGCCTTGCTGGATAAAGAATTTGGGGCTTCACATTTTTCTGTTTCAGCACGTTGACTATATCCTGCCACTCCTTTCTGGCCTGCCAATTTCAGTGGCTAGGTCTTCTGTGAACCTGATCTGTCTTCTCTTGTAGGTTAAGGACTTTTTTCCCATGCTGTTTTTATGATTCATTCCTGGCCTGAGTATTTTGTGAATTTGACTATGAAATGCCTTGTTGATGGTTGGTTTTTGTTGAATCTAATGGGAGCTCTCTGTGTTTCATGGATTTTTATGTCTGTGTCTTTCCCCAGGTTAGGAAAGTTTTCAACTATGATTTGTTCCCATAACCCTTCTACCCCTTTTTCTCTCTCTTCATCTTCTTGACCTCTATGATTCAGATGTTATCCCCTTTTAATGAGTCACTGAGTTCTCTAATTCTTATATCATGCTTTTCTTTGCCTTAGTTTACCTCTTGTTTTCTGCTTCATTATTCTCCATAAGTTTGTCTTCTGTATTGCTGGTTCACTGCTCTGCTTCATCCATCCTTGCCACAATGCCATCCACTCAAGATTGAATCTCAGTTATAGCATTATTAATTTTGTCCTGACTAGATTTTACTTTATCTCTGTAGAATGGGATTCTACGCCTTTTTTTAACCCCAGATAGTATTCTTATTATTGTGATTCTAAATTCTGGTTCAGACATCTTGCTTGTATCTGTTTTGATTATGTCCCTGGCTGTCATTTCTTCCTGTTCTTTCTTTTGGGGTGAATTCCTTAGTTTTGTCATTTTGAAAGACACAAAAGAATTAATTAAAAAAAATTAAAATTAAAAACAACTCACAAAAAAATCAAATAAAGGATGTGTTTTGGTCTGGTTGTTGAAAGAAGCTTGATAGAATAGAGAAAAACTGGAAAGAAAAGAAAAAAGTGGAGAATGTATGAAAATTAGAAAAAAATGAATACAATAACAGAATAAAATGAAATGATGAAAGTAAAATAGAGTTTTTAAAAACTTCAAAATATTAAAAATTATAGTAAAAAGTAAAGAAATTTTTTTATATAATTAGATAATAATTTTTTTCTCTTTCTGTATTCAATAATAAGAAAAGAAAAAAGAAAAGAAAGAAAAATTGAATAGATGGACCAGCAAAAATAATTAAATACGATTGAAATTACATCCAGTTTCCCCTAGAAGTCAAACTTTGAAGCACTGTGTAGTCAATAAACTAAGCCAGCAGAGAGACTTGTGGTGATCCTGTAGAGTGCTTTTGGTGCAGTTGGGCAGGACTTGGTGTAACAGCTCTGTCTGCACTAGATGGCACTGCTTAGTTTCCTGGGGTGGATATTTGTGGCCCTTTTAGGTGTGTATGCACATGTGTGGGAGGGGTGGCAATGGTATTACTCAGCTACCCAATCTTTAGTATCAGGACTTTAGTCTTGCCAACTGGCAATCAAGCACCCCTCCTTTGTCTCTGGCTTCCATACTCTCCCTGCTTCTACTCTGTCCATGACCAAGCCATCAGCCTGCCAGGAGACACCTCTCTCCCAGGTTTTATCTCAGATGGGGCTGTTTCCAAACCCCTCACTTTTGAGGACCCTGCAGCTTTCACTCCCTCAGACCCTCTGGAGGAGGGTCTTGCTAAACAATGACCAGGTGCTGGCCTCCCCCGAAGAATGTTCGCAGGACCATGTTTCTACAAATTCCCAGAGACTGTGGCTGGGTGCCAGCCTGCCCCAGAAAAACTGTTCCATTGTGTAGCAGTAGCATTTCAGGGATTATCGTTAATCACAACACACATCTGGTGCCAGGCTTCACTCTTAACATCCTTGTTCCAACAGCAGCGAATATGGCTATTCTCCAGAGTCCACTGAGACCTTTGCCTATGGGGAGGCCACACAGCCTCTACCAAGTATCCTCCAGCAAGGGAACCACATATTCCCACGTGGCCTGAAGACCCCTCTGATCTTGATGTACACTCTTGGGGATTTGCCCTTCCCACCAGAGCTCCACTAGGTATGGGGCTGCAGACATTCAGACTCTGTGATCCCCTATTTATAGAGTCTTCATAGAATTTAAACCCTCTCCTTTCTCCTTTCTTTTTTGTACAGTCCTTTTCTTCTTTCTCCCTTTTTTTTCAGTCCACTCTTTCTGTTTCTCTCCAGTTACTTTTCAGGGGGAGTGCTTTTCTTGTACTCTCCCCCCATCTCTGTCCTCTTTCCACAAGCAAAAACAGCTTCCTACCCTCCGGGGCTACTCTGCCCCCCAGTTCACCTCTCTGCACTGCATACATGCCAAGTTCTGTGGCTCAAGTTATGCATATTGTGTTAATCCTCAAATCAGTTTTCTAGGTGTGCAAGATAGTTTGGTGTTGATCTAGCTGCATTTCAGGGAGGAGAGATGCAAAAAAAATTCCATGCTGCTCTGCCATATTGGCCCCTCTAGGTGTTGTATCATTGAAAAAAATATTTTGGATACTATCCTTTAAAGGATATGTCATTTGCAAATATGTTCTCTCATTTAGTAGGTTAGCTTTTAGTGTTGTTGATTGTTTCCTTTGTTGTGCAGAAGCTTTTTATTTTGATGTAGTCTCAAAAGTTTGTTTTTGTTTCCCTTGCCTCAGGAGACATACGTAGAAAGATTATGTTACTGTTGATGTGACAGAAACTACTGACGTACTTTCTTGGATTTTTATGATTTCAGGTCTCCCATGCAGAAAGAGAATGGTACAGTTACATTCTTTTGCATATAGTTGTCCAGTTTTCCCAACATCATTTCTTGAAGAGACAGCTAGTTTCTTATTGGATATTCTCTCCTGCTTTGTTGAAGATTATTGACCATATAATTGTGGGTCCATTTCTAGGTATTCGGTTCTGTTCCATTGATTTATGTGTCTATTTCTGTGCTGCTACCATACTGTTTTGATTACTACAGCTTTATAATATAAGTTTAAGTCTAGAATAGTGATACCTCCAATTTTTTTTTCTTTCTCAAGAATTCTTTTGCTATTCATGGTCATTTATGGTGCCACATAAACGTTAGGATTACTTATTACAGTTATGTGAAACATGTATTGGTATTTTAATAAGGATTGCATTAAATGTGTATATTGCTTGGGGCAATTTGGAATTTTTGACAATATTGGATCTTATAATGTATTAGCATGAAAAAATTTTCCATTTGCTTGTGGTATCTTCAATTTCTTTCATCAGAATTTTATGGCTTTTGAAGTATAGGTATTTCACTTCCTTGGTTAAGTTTATTTCTAGATATTTTACTCTTTTTGATGCAATTATAATATGATTTTTGTCTTTATTTTCTTTCTGCTTCATGATTAGTTTATAGAAATGCAACAGATTTCTATACATAAGTTTTGTATCCTATGTCTATACTGAATTCACATATCAGTTCTAGTAATTTTTTGGAGGAGTCTTTAGGGTTTTCTATGAATAATATCATGTTATCTACAAATAGTGTGGGTTTTAGTTCTGTAAAAATGTGGATGCTTTTTTAAAATTTTTGTTGTCTTATTGATTTGGTTAGGACTACCAGTACTATGCTAATAAATATGGTGACAGCAGAAATCCTTATCTTGTTGCTGACCTTAGGGGAAAGCTCTTTTTTGTCAAGTATAATGTTCCTTATGTTTTTTTTTTTTTCTTTTCATATAAGGCTTTTATTTGTTGAGGTATATTCCCTCTAGACCTGCTTTGCTGAGGATTTTTTATTATGAATGGATGGTGACTTTTGCCAAATGTTTTTTTTTTCTGCATTTACTGAAATGATGATACACTTTTTAATCTTTCTCTTACTGATGGGATGTACCACATTGATTTGCAAATAGTGGAAAATTCTTGCATCCTGAGAATAAATCCCACTTGATTGTGGTGAATGATTATTTAATGTATTGGGTTAATGTATTAATGGATTTGGTTTGCTGACATTTTGTTAAGGAATTTTTACATTTGTGTTCAATATAGATATTGATCTATAGTTTTCTTTAATTGTGGCGTCTTTATCTTGTTTTGGTATCAGGCTAATTCTGGCCTCATAGAATGAATTTGGAAGTTATTCATCCTTTTCTATTGTTTGGAATTATTTGTGAAGTATAGGTGTTAACTCTTCTTGAAATGTTTGGTAGAATTGCCTGTGAAGCTGTCTGGACTTGGACTTTTGTTTGTTGGGGGTTTCTTGATTACTGATTCAATTCGTTTTTTGATATTCAGTTTGTTAAATTTTTCTATTTTTCCTGTTTCACTTTTGGTAGATTATTTATAGAAATATATTCAGTTTTCCAGGTTGCCCAATTTTGTGGTATGTAGTCTTTCATAATATTGCCTTAAATTGTTTTTCTTTCAGTGGTGTCTGTTGCTATTTCCCTTCTTTCATTTGTGATTTGGTATATTTGAATCCTGACCCTTTTCTTTCTTTCTTTCTTTCTTTCTTTCTTTTTCTTCTTTCAAGTCTGGTGTGAGTTTTATCAATTTTCTTAATCTTTTCAAAGAATATGATCCTCTTGTCACTGATCTGTTCTACTGTTTTTGTTTGTTTTTTTAGTTTGTATACCATTTACTTCTGCTCTGATCATTATTATTTCCTTCCATCTCCAGTTTTGGAGTTTTGTTTGTTATTTTTCTTTTTCTAACTACTTTAAGGTGTGAAGTTAGGTTGTTTATAAAGATTTTTCTTGCTTTTTGAAGTAGGTCTGTATTGCTATGAACTTCCCTATTAAAACTGTTTTTTCTTCATCCCAAATATTTTGGAAATTTTAATTTGTTTCTATGTCATTTTTAAATTTTTTCTTGGATTTCTTGTTTGGCCCATTCACTGTATAGGAGCATGTTCTTGAACTCCCTTGTATTTGTGCTTTTTCCAGATTCTTTTTTTTTTTTGTGGTTGATTTCTAGTTTCATAGTATTGTGGTCAGAAATTATGCATCGTATTAGTTCAAACCTTTTGAATTGATGGGGCTTGTATTGTAGCCTAATACGTGGTTTATTCGGCAGAATGTTCCATGTACACACAAAAAGAATGTGCATTCTGTTTTTTTTTTTCAGGATGGAATGTTCTGAATATATATGTTGCATCCATGTGGTCCAGTGTTTCATTCAATGCAACTGCTTTTATGTTGATTTTCTATTTGGATGATATGTCCATTGATGTAAATGGGGTGTAAAAGTACCCTGTTATTATTGTATTATTAATAATTAATTTCATTATATTTGTTATTAACTGTTTTGTGTATTTGGGTTCTTCCATGTTGGGTACATAAATATTTGAAATTAAATCCTCTTGATGGACTTTTCCTTTTATTACAATGTAGTATCTTTCTTTGTTTCTTGTTACAGTCTTTCGTTTAAAATCTAGATTTTCAAATATAAATATTGCTACTTTGGTTTTCTTTTGCATCCATTTGCATGATAGATGTTTCTCCATCCTCTCACTTTTAATCTTTAGGTGTCATTAGGGCTGAAATGAATCTCTTGTAGTTAGCATATAGATGGGTTTTGTTTTTTATCCACTGTATTACCTATGTCTTTTGATTGGAGATTTTAGTCCATTTACCTTCAAAATAATTTTAATAGTTATGTACTTATTGCCATTTTGGTATTTGTTTTGTGGTTGTTTGTGTAGCTTTTATTTGATTATTCTCTTGCTCTCTTTCACATTTTATTGGGTTTCTTTAGTAATATACCTGTGTTCCTTTCCCTTTATTCTTTGCATAGATATTACTTGTTTTTTGATTTGTCATTTAAATTAGTATTGTATATAAAATCTTAAAAAAACTAATCTCAAGATGGTGGCGTAGGAGGACGCTGGGCTCACCTCGTTGTGCTGATCACTTAGATTCCACCCACACCTGCTTAAATAACCCAGAAAACCACCAGAAGACTAGCATAATGGACTCTTTGGAGCCAAATGTAGACAAGAGGCCCACAGAAGAAGGTAGGAAGGGCGGCGAGGCAATGTGTGTTACACAGACTGGTGAGAGGGAGCTGGGGCAGTGGAGGGGCAGCCCACCAAGAAAGGCAGAGCCCCCAAATCTGGCTTGCAAAAGCTAAGGGGCCAGACTGGGTGAGTTTTGACAGCCAGTGGGACTTAACATCTGGAATGTTAAAAGTCAACAGCTCTGCTCAGAAAGCCAAGGGTGAGAGGACACCAGGAGGGAGAGGTGTTGAGCCCCGGAAGACCGAACTCAGCTGGGCTGGGAACAAAGGTGCTGGCAAGTACCATCTCCCTCTCCCATCCCCCAACTGAAATCCCAAAGGGAACCAGTTCCCCTCACTAAACTTGCTGGCACCATCTAAACACCCAATGCTGTGCTTCTGTGGATCCATCCCTCTGACGGGTCTGACACCCTCCCGGTGCTACAGGGTCCCTCCCACAGGAGACCACCAATGGCAAAGGGAGCTAATCCTGTCCCTCCCACCCTTGTGAACCTTGTGGATCCACCGCAGCTAATAAGCAGCACCACAAGCCTGGCAGTGTGCAAGTAGCCCAGACAGGGGCCACACCACTCCACAGTGATTTCTGCCCCTGGGAGAGGGGAAGATAAGGTACACACCAGTCTGACTGTGGCCCCAATAGTGGACTGAGGACAGACATCGTGTCTGACTGAGGTCCCATCCACCAATGCAAGTTACTCCAGACAGCACGGGGGAAGTGCCCTGCAGTTCCACGCCACCCCAGGGACTATCCAAAATGAGAAGACGGAAGAATTCTCCTCAAAAGAAACTCCAGGGAATAGTGACAGCTAACAAAATGATCAAAAATGATTTAAGCAATATGACAGAACATGAATTTATAATAAAAGTCATAAAATTAATCGCGGGACTTGAAAAAAGTATAAAGGACAGAAGAGGATCTATTGCTACAGAGATCAAGGGACTAAAAATAGTGGTGAGAAGCTAAAAAAATGCTATAAATGAGGTGAAAAATAAATTGAAGTTTACTCAGCTCAGATTGAAGAAGCAGAGGAGAAAATAGGTGAATTAGATGATACAATTATGAAAAAAGGAGGAGCTGATAAACAGAGTTAACAAAAAATCAGGAGTATGAGGGGAGAATTAGAGAACTAAGTGATGCAAACAGAAGAATATCCATACAATACAAATTCCAGAAAAGGAAGTGAGAGAGAAAGGTTCTGAAGGTGTACTTGAACAAGTCATAGCTGGAACTTCCTGGTTTGGGGAAGGAAAAATTCATTGAAATCCAAGAGGAACAGAGAACTACATTCAGATGTAACTTGATTCGATCTTCTGCACGACATATCATAGTGAAACTGGCAAAGTACAAGAATAAAGAGAGAATTCTGAAAGCAGCTAGGGATAAACACGCTCTAACATATAAAGGGAGACCCATAAGACTAGTGGCAAGCCTATCTACTGAAACTTGGCAGGCCAGAAAGGAATGGCAGGAAATCTTCAATGTGATGAACAGAAAAAATATGCAGCCAAGAATCCTTTATCCAGCAAGTCTGTCATTCAGAATAGAAGGAGAGACAAAGGTCTTTCCAAACAAACAAAAATTGAAGGAATTCATCACCACTAAACCAGCCCTAAAAGAGACCCTAAGGGAGATTCTGTTAGTGAAATGTTTCAAGGACCACAAAGTACCAGAGACATCACTACAAGCAGGAAACCTACAGACATCACAATGACTCTAAACCCATATCTTTCCATAATAACACTGAATGTAAATGGATTAAATGCTCCAACCAAAAGACATAGGGTAACAAAATGGATAACAAAACAATACCCATCTATTTGCTGTCTACAAGAGACTCATTTTAGACCTGAGGACACCTTCAGATTGAAAGTGAAGGGATAGAGAACTATCTATAATGGTACTGGAAGTCAAAAGAAAGCTGGAGTAACCATACATATATAAGATAAACTAGACTTTAAATTAAAGGTTGTAACAAGAAATGAAGAAGGGCATTATATAGTAATTGCAGGGAATATCAATCATAAAGAGCTAACAATTATAAATGTTTATGCGCCGAATATGGAAGCCCCCAAATATATAAAACAATTAATCACAAACATAAGGAACCTTATTGATAAGAATGTGGTAATTGCAGGGGACTTTAATACTCCACTTACAACAATGGGTAGATCATCTAGACACAGGATCAATAAAGAAACAAAGGCCTTGAATGATACATTGGATCAGATGGACTTCACACATGTATTTAGAACTCTGCATCCCAAAGCAACAGAATATACTTTCTTCTCGAGTGCACATGGAACATTCTCCAAGATAGACCACATACTGGGTCACAAAACAGCCCTTCATAAGTATAAAAGAATTGACATTATACCATGCACACTTTCAGACCGCAGTGCTATGAAACATGAAATCAACCACAGAAAAAACTCTGAAAAACCTCCAAAAGCATTGAGGTTAAAGAACACTGTACAAAAGAGTGGATGGGCCATTCAGGCAATTAGAGAAGAAATTGAAAAATATATGAAAACAAATGAAAATGAAAATACACCAATCCAAATTTTTTGAGATGCAGTGAAGGTAGTCCTGAGAGGAAAATACACTGCAATCCAAGCCTATATCAAGAAACAAAAATCCCAAATACAAAATCTAACAGCACACCTAATGAAAATGGAAGAACAGCAAAGACACCAAAAACCCAGCAGAAGAGAAATAATAAAGATAAGAGCAGAAATAAACACTATAGAATCTAAAAAACAGTAGAGCAGATCAATGAAACCAAGAGTTGTTTTTTGAAAAAATAAACAAAATTCATAAACCTCTAGCCAGGCTTCTCAAAAAGGAAAGGGAGATGACCCAAATAGATAAAATCATGAGTGAAAATGGATTATGACAACCAATCCCTCAGAAATACAAGCAATTATCAGGGAATACTATGAAAAATTATATGCCAACAAACTGGACAAGCTGGAAGAAATGGACAAATTCCTCAGCACCCACACACTTCCAAAACTCACACAGGAAGAAACAGAAAACTTGGAAAGACCCATAACCATAGAAGAAATTGAATCAGTTATCAAAGATCTCCCAACAAATAAGAGTCCAGGACCAGATGGCTTCCCAGGGGAATTCTACCAGACATTTAAAGCAGAGAAAATACCTATCCTTCTCAAGCTGTTCCAAAAAATAGAAAGGGAAAGGAAACAACCAGACTCGTTCTATGAAGCCAGTATTACTTTGATTCCTAAACCAGACAGAGACGCAGCAAAAATAAAAGAGAACTACAGGCAAATATCCCTGATGAATATGGATGCAAAAATTCTCAATAAGATACTAGCAAATCGAATTCAACAGCATATAAAAATAATTATTCAACATGATCAAGTCGGATTCATTCCTGGCCTGAAGGTCTGGTACAACATTCTCAATTTAATCAATATGATACATCACATTAATAAAAGAAAAGATAAGAACCATATGATGCTGTGAATTAATGCAGAAAAAGTATTTCACAGAATTCAGCATCCTTTCTTGATAAAAACCGTCGAGAAAGTCAGGATAGAAGGAACATACTTAAAGATCATAAAAACCACTTATGAAAAGCCCATAGTTAATATCATCCTCAATGGGGAAAAACTGAGAGTTCTCGCCCTGAGATCAAGAACACAACACGGAAGTCCACTCTCACTGCTGTTTCTTAACACAGAGTTGGAATTTCTAGCATCAGCAGACACCAAAAGGAAATCAAAGGTATCCAAATTGGCAAAGATAAAGTCAAGCTTTCACTTCTTGCAGATGACATGATATTATACATGGAAAACCCGATAGACTCCACCAAAAGTTTGCTAGAACTGATACATGCAGTCAGCAAAGTCGCAGGATACAAAATCAATGTACAGAAATCAGTTGCTTTCCTATATACTAATAATGAAGCCACAGAAAGACAAATAAAGAAACTGATCCCATTCACAATTGCACCAAGAAGCATAAAATACCTAGGAATAAACCTAACCAAAGATGTAAAAGATCTGTATGCTGAAAACTATAGAAAGCTTATGAAGGAAATTGAAGTCTATATAAAGAAATGGAAAAACAACATTCCCTGCTCATGGATTGGAAGAATAAATATTGTCAAACTGTCAATACTACCCGAAGCTATCTACACATTCAATGCAATCCCAGGCAAAATTGCATTAGCATTCTTCTCGAAGCTACAACAAGCAATCCTAAAATTTTTATGGAACCACAAGAGACCCCGAATAGCCAGGTAATAATGAAGAAGAAGAAGAACAAAGTGGGAAGCATCAGAATCCCAGACTTTAGCCTCTACTACACAGCTGTAATTATCAAGACAGCATGGGATTGGCACAAAAGCAGACACATAAACCAATGGAATAGAATAGACACTCCAGAATTGGACCCACAAAAGTATGGCCAACTCTTCTTTGACAAAGCAGGAAAGAATATCCAATGGAAAAAAGACAGTCTCTTTAACAAATGGTGCTGAGAGAACTGGACAGCAACGTGCAGAAGAATGAAACTAGAACACTTTCTTACATCATTCACAAAACTAAACTGAAAATGGATAAAGGACCTGAATGTGAGACAGGAAGGCATCAATACCCTTGATGAGAAAGCAGGGAAAAACCTCTCTGACTTCAGCTGCAGCAATTTCTTACTTGACACATCCCCAAAGGCAAGGGAATTAAAAGCAAAAATGAACTATTGGGACTTCATGAAGATAAAAAGCTTCTGCACCGCAAAGGAGATAATCAACAAAACCAAAAGGCAACCGATGGAATGGGAAAAGATATTTGCAAATGACATATCAGACAAAGGGCTAGTATCCAAAATCTATAAAGAACTCATCGAACTCCACACCCAAAAACCAAATTATTCCGTGAAGATATGGGCAGAAAACATGAATAGACACTTCTTTTAAAGAAGATATCCAGATGGCCAACAGGCACATGAAAAAGTGCTCAACGTTGCTCCTCATCAGGGAAATACAAATCAAAACCACACTCAGATACCACCTCATGCCAGTCAGAGTGGCTAAATCAACAAATCAGGAAACTATAGATTCTGGCAAGGATGTGGAGCAACGGGAACCCTCTTGCACTGCTGGTGGGAATGCAAACTGGTGCAGTTGCTCTGGAAAACAGTGTGGAGGTTCCTCAAAGAATTAAAAACAGATATACCCTATGACCCAGCAATAGCACTGCTGGAATTTACCCAAGGGATACAGGAGTGCTGATGCATAGGGGCACTGGTACCCCAATGTTTATAGCAGCACTCTCAACAATAGCCAAATTATGGAAAGAGCCTAAATGTCCATCAACTGATGAATGGATAAAGAAATTGTGGTTTATATACACAATGGAATAATACGTGGCAATGAGAGAGAATGAAATATGGCGTTTTGTGGCAACGTGGATGGACCTGGAGAGTGTTATGCTAAATGAAATAAGTTTTACAGAGAAAGACAGATACCATATGTTTTCATTCTTATGTGGATCCTGAGAAACCTAACAGAAGTGCATGGGGTAGGGGAAGGAAAAAATAAAAAGGTTAGAGAGGGAGGGAGCCAAAACATTAGAGACTCTTCAAAACTGAGAAGAAGGGTTGATGGGGGGTGGGATGGAGGGGAGTGTGGGTGATGAGTATTGAGGAGGGCACCTTTTGGGATGAGCACTGGATGTTGTACGGAAACAATTTTGACAGTAAATTTCATATTAAAAATATAATAAATAAAAAAGAGATGAAGAAGGGCACTGCATCATAATAAATGGGACTCTCCAACAAGAAGATTTAACATTCTAATTACATCTGCACCTAACATTGGGGCACCCACATATGTAAAACAATGATGAATGTGGAGGAACTTATTGATACTAACAATAATTAAGTGACTTACATCAATGGACAGATGATATAACCAGAAAATCAAGAAGGAAACAATGGCTTTGCATGACACATTAGACCAGATCGACTTAACAAGTATATTCAGAACATTTCATCCCCAAACAACAGAGTACAAGAACTTTTCAAGTGAACCTGGTACATTTTCCAGAATAGATCACATACTAGGTCACAAATCAAGACTCAATAAGTACAAAAAGTTAAGATCATGCCATGCATGTTTTCTGACCATACTGCTATGAAGCTTGAAATCATCCACAAAAGAAAAAATTGGAAAAACAACAAATGCATGGAGGTTAAAAACATGTTATTAAACAACTAATGAGTCAAACAGAAAAGCAGGAATAAATTTAAAAATGATTGGAAACAAAGAAAAATGAAAACACAATGGTCTAAAATGTTTGGGATGCAGCAAAAATGATCCTAAGAGAGACATGTATAGCAATACAGGCTCAGCCCAAGAAGCAGGACAAGTCTCAAATAAACAACTTAATCTTACACCTAAAGGAGCTAGGAAAAGTACGTATCAACCCTAAAACCAGCAGAAGGAAGAAAAAAAATAAAGGCTGGAGTTGAAATAAGAAATAGAAACTAAAACAAGCAAACAAACAAACAAA
The DNA here is from genome assembly GCF_022837055.1 of Prionailurus viverrinus. NCBI lineage: Eukaryota > Metazoa > Chordata > Mammalia > Carnivora > Felidae > Prionailurus > Prionailurus viverrinus. Next base: position 59,817,135 of record NC_062579.1, read on the forward strand.
CAATAGAACAGATAAATAAAACCAGGAGCTGGTTCTTTGAAAAAATTAATAAAATTGAGAAACCCCTGGCCAGACTTATCATAAATTAAGAGAGAGGGAGAGAGAGAGAGAAGGGCCCAAATAAATAATATCAGAAATTAGACAGGACAAATAACAGCCAGCACCACAGAAATACAAACAATTAAAATATTATGAAAAGTGAATGTCAACAAATTCGACAACTTGTAAAAAATGGATAAATTCCTAGAAACATATGAAGTACCAATACTGAAACAGAAAGATATAGAAAACCTGAACAGACTGATAACCAGTAAAGAAACTGCATCAGTAAAAATCACTCAACAAACAGAATTCCAGGGTCATATGGCTTCACAAGAGAATTCTAACAATCATTTAAGAAGAAGTAATACATATACTTCTTAAAGTATTCCAAAAATAAAGGAAGGGATGGGGACTTCCAAATTCATTCTAGGAGGCCAGCATTACCTTGATTATGATACCAGATAAAGACTGCAAAAACAAACAAACAAACAAACAAACAAAAACGCCAGCAGTCCAATATCCCTGATTAACATGGATGCAAATATTCTCACTGACATACTAGCAAATTAAATCTGAAAGTACATTAAAATAGTCATTCACTACAATCAATTGGGACTCACTACTGGGCTGCAAGCATGATTCAGTATTTGCAACTAAATCAACATGATCGCCACATTAATACAAGGATGAGAAACATATGATCCTTTCAATAGTTGCAGAAAAAGCATCTGAAGAAGTACAAGATCAATTCATGCAAGAACCTTTAGAAAAGTAGAGTTAGAGGGAACACATCCCTACTTACTAAAGGCCATCTTTGAAAAACCCACAGTTAATATAATTCTCAATGTGGAAAAACAGAACTTTTCGTTTATGTTTAGGCACAAAACAGTGATGTCCACTCTCACCACTGTTACTTAACATAATACTAGAAGTGATAGCTTCAGCAATCAGACAACAAAAATTTTAAAAAGGCATCCAAATTGAAAAGGAAAAAGTCAAATTTTACTATTTGCACATGACATGATACTCTATGTGGAAAACCCAAAAAACTTCACCAAAATATTGCTAGAACTGATACACTGTTTCAGTAAAGTCACAAGATAAAAAAATCCATGTACAGAAATCTGTTGCCTTTCCATACACCAATAATGAAGCAGCAGAAAGAGAAATAAAAGAATTGATCCCATTTACTATTGCACCAATCACCATAAGATACCTAGGAATAAACGTAATAAGTGGTTGCATGGGTAAAACTTCTGTACCCTGAAAACTATAAAACACTGATGAAAGAAATTGAAGATCCCACAAAGAAATGGAAAGACATTACAAGCTCATGGATTGGAAAAACAAATATTGTGAAAATGTGTATACTGCCCAAGACAATCTACACAGACAATGAAATACATATCAAAATATCAACAGCATTTTCCACAGAAGTAGAACAGACAATCTTAAACTTTCTATGGAACCACAAAAGACCCCAAATAGCCAAATCAATCTTAAAATATATATATATATATATATATATATATTTAGTGTATATATATATATATATATATATATATATATTAAGTAAAGCTGGAGACATCACAATTCCAAACTTCAAGTTATCTTACACAGTAGTAGTGATCAAGACACTCTGAGACGGGCACAAAAATAGACACACAGAACAATAAAACAGAAGAGAAAATCCAGAAATGACCCCACAATTACATGATCAATTAAGCATCTACAAACAGGAGAGACTATCCAGTGGAAAAAATAGTCTCTCGAACAAATGATGTTGAGAAAACTGGAGAGCAACATGCAATATAATGAACCTGGAACATTTTCTTACACAATACACAAATATAAAAACAATGGATCAAAGTCCTTAATGTAAGACAGGAAACCATTAAAATGCAAGAGGTGAACAAAGACAGTAACCTCTGACACAACACATAGCAAGTTCTTACTAGATATGTCTCCTGAGGCAAGGGAAGCAAAAGCAAAAGTAAACTATTGGGACTTCAACAAAATAAAAAGTTTCTGCATGATAAAAGAAATAATAAAGAAAACTAAAAGCAAATTACTGAATGTGAGTTGATATTTACAAATTACATATCTGATAAAGGGTTAGTATTCAAATTCTAGAAAGAAATTATAAAAACACCCAAAAACCAATCCAGTTAAAAAATGAGAATATAAGAACAGACATTTTTTCCAAAGAAGACATAAAGAAGGCCAACAAATACATGAAAAGGTGCTCAACATCACTGATCATCAGGAAAACACAAATCAAAACTACAAAACAAAAAGCTTCTGCACAGTGAAAGAAACAATCAACAAAACTAAAAGGCAACCTTTGGAATGGGAGAAGATATTTACATATGGCATATCTGATAAAGGATTAGTATCAGAAGTCTATAAAGTACTTATCAAACTCAACATCCAAAAATCAAATAATTCATTTAAATGGGAAGAATAATTAAATAGACATTTTTCTAAAGAAGACATACAGATGGTTAAGTGTCACATGAAAAGATGCTCAATATCATTCATCATCAGGGAAATATAAATCGAAACTACAATGAGATACTACCTCACACCTGTCATAATAGGTAAAATTAACAGCCCAGGAAACAACAGATGTTAGCAAGGAAATAGAAAAAGAGGAAACCTCTTACAGTGTTGGAAAGAATGCAAACTGGTACAGCCACTCTGCATAACCATATGGAGGTACCTCAAAAATTACAAAATAGAAATATCCTAAAGTCCAGCAATTGCACTAGGATGCTTACCCAAAGGATTCAAAAAACCGATTTCAAGGGATTCATGCACCCTGATGTTTATACCAGCATTATCAACAATATCCAAATTAAGAGCCCAAGTGTCCACTGACTGATGAATTAATAAAGAACATATGGAATATATATATATACATATACACACACACACACACACACACACACACACAAACACACATATATAATATGGTACTGTTCCAATTGCAACCAAATGGATGGAGCTACAGAATATTATGCTAAGCAAAATAAGTCAGTCAGAGTAACACAAATAAAATATGATTTTCCTCATATGTAGAACTTAAGAAACAAAATAGATGAACATGGGGGGAAAAAGAAAAAAAACTGGGGCAAATCAGAAAACAGACTCTTAACTATAGAGAACAAACTGAGGGTTGCCAGAGGGGTGTTGGCTGGGGGATGATCTAAATGGGTGAAGGGTATTAGGTTAGGGATTTGTGATGAGCACTGGGTGCTTTATGTAATTGATGAATCAATAAATTCTCCTTCTAAAACTAATACCACATTAAAATGTAACTAACTGGACTATAAATAAAAACTTGAAATAAACAAAAAAAATAGTACCCTATGATCTAGCAGCTGCACTACTAGGAATTTACCCAAAGAATACAAAAATACTAATTTCAAGTGATACATATACCTAGATTTTTATAGCAGAGTTATCTACAATATCAAAATCATGGAAAACTCCCAAGTGTCCATCAACTGATGAATGGATAAAGAATATTTGAGATTATATATATATATATATATATATATCAGAGAATGACAAATTCCATATGATTTCAGTCATATGTGTAATTTAAGATACGAAACCAAAGATCATAGGGGAAAAAAGAAAGAGGAAAACCAAATAACAGACTCTTAACTATAGAGAACAAAATTATGGTTGCCAGAGAGGGCATGGGGAATTGGTAAAATAGGTGATGGATTTAAGGAGTACACTTGTTGTCATGAGCACTGGGTGTTGTATGGAAGTGTGGAATCAGTACATTGTACACCTGCAGCTAACATTACACTGTATGTTAACCTACAAGAATTTATATCAAAACTTTAAAAATAAAACAAATAACTAAAAACAAAATCAAGAAGAGATGAAAAGTGCAAAAAACAAGGTTAGAAACATGCTATGAATTATAGCTGGCTGGAAGAAAGCTGAGGAATAAATTAATGACCTAGAAGGCAAATTAATGCAAAAGAACGAAGCTGAACAAAAGAGAGAAGGAATTATGCAAAATGAAATTAGATTTACAGAACTGAGTGACTTCATCAAGTAATAACATTCACATTATAGCAGCCCCAGAAGAAGAGAGAGAAAAGGGGACAGGAAATTTATTTAAAGAAATAATAGCTAAAAACTTCCTAATCTGGGAAAAGAAAGAGATGTTTGGATCCAGGAAGCACGGAGAACCTCCAGCAAAATCAAAAAAGGCAGATAGACACCAAGTCATATTATAATTAACGTGACAATATAGAGTAAGAAGGAAAAACCCTTCAAAGCAGCAAGACAAAAGAACACAGTTACTTTTAAGGAAAATCAATAAAGTTATCAGCATATATTCAGCAGAAGCTCTCCAAGCTTGAAGTGAGTGGCATGATATATTCAAGGTGCTGAAAGGGAAAAATCTATATCCATGAAGAGTCTATTCAGCAAGGGTAGCATTCAAAATAGAAGTAGAAATTCAGTTACAGAGAAAAACAAAAATTAAAGGAGTTCATGACCACTAAATCAGCACTGGAAGAAATATTAAAAGGGACTCTGAGTGGAAAAGAAAGACTAAAAGTGACAGTATGAATGTAGGAATGACAAAAGCAGTAAAAATTAACATTTCTAGAGACAAATCAGTCAAGGAACTCAGAAAATAAAACAATGTAAAATATAACAATATATGCCTAAAACAGGGGAGGGCAGGAGTAAATAATGCACTAATACTTAACCATTAATATAATATGCACTGTTATATGCCAAGGATGTTATATACAAACCTAATGGTAACCATAAAATATGCAACTATCAAAAGAAAGATATCCAAACATATCATGAAAGAAAGCAAGCAAAAGCTGAGAGAAAGATAAGAAAGGATAAGAGAATATCACCAGAAATAAAACACAAAACAAGTAAAAAATGGCAATAAATCCATATTTATCAGTAATTACTTTGAATGTAAATCTACTTAATGCCCCAATTCAAATACCTGAGGTGTCTGAATGGAACAAAACCGATCTATATGCTCCCTATAAAAAAATTCATTCTATACCTACAGACACATGCAGAATGAAAGTAAGCAGATGGATAAATATCTGTTATGCAAATGGACGTCAGAAAAAGTCAGAGTAACAATACTTAGAGAATTTAGACTTTAAACAAAGACGATAACAACACAAAAAGGGCACTATATATATAAAAAAATACAATCCAATAAGAAGATAAAACAATTGTAAATATTTATGTGCCCCACATGATAGCACCCACATACATAAAACAGTTAATACCAAGCATAAAGGAACAAACTGATAACAATACAATAATAGTAGGGAATTTTAAAAGCTCACTTACATCAATAGGCAGATCTTCTAAACAGGAAAACAAGGAAAGAACTGACACATTGGAACAGATGGTTTTAACAGATAAATTTAGAATATTCTATTCTAAAACAGCAGAATCCATATTATTTCAACAGCACATGGATGATTCTCCAGAATAGATCATATATTAGGCCACAAAATAAGCCTCAACAAATACAAAAAAAAAAAACAAAACACTGATGTCATACCATGTATCTTTTCTGACCACAATGCTATGAAACTAGAAATCAAGCACAAGAAAGAATCTGGAAAAAGCACAAATACATGGAGATTAAATAGCGTGCTACTAAACAACGAAAGGGTCAATGATGAAATCAAAGACAAACTTAAAAAAATATATATGGAAGCAAATGAAAGTGAAAACACAATGGTACAAAACCTTCAGAACACAGCAAGAGCTGTTCTATGCGTGAAATATATAGCAAGAAGCTACTTCAAGAAGAAAGAGAAATCTTAAGTAAACAATCTAAACCTACAACTAAGGGAGCTAGTAAAAGAACAACCATGAAAACACACAAAACGACAGAAGGAAGGAAATAATCAAGATTAGAAAGGAAAAAAAATGATATAGAAACAAACAAACAAACAAACAAACAAAAATCCAAGAGAACAGATCAATGAAATCAAAAGGTGACTCTTTGAAGAAAAAAATTAAATTGATAAATTTCTGGCCAGATTTATCAATAAGAAAAGATACCCAAATAAAAAATCACGAATTAGAGAATAGTAATAACAACCAACACAACAGAATTACAAACTATTAAAAGACCATGGGGAAAGGGAAAGAGAAAAAATAGTTACAGAGAGGGAGGCAAACCATAAGAGACTTTTAATACAGAGAACAAACTGGGGGCTTATGGGGGTTCAGGGACAGAGAAAATTACTGATGGGCGTTGAGGAGGGCACTTGTAGGGATGTGCACTGGTGTTGTATGTAAGTGATGAATCATGGGAATCTACTCCTGAAGCTAAGAGCATACTGTATACACTGTATGTTAGCTAACTTGACAATAAATTATATACATAAGAAAATAAAAAGAAAAACTATGTGACAACTCATTGGACAATGTAGAATAAATGGACATATTCCTAGAAACAAAAATTACCAAAACGGAAGCAGGAAGGAATAGAAAACTTGAATAGACTGATAGGCAGCAAAGAAATTGCAGCAGTAATCATGAGCCTCCCAACAAACAAAATTCCATGACTAGATGCCTTCACAGGTGAATTCTACCAAACATTCAAAGAAGAGTAAATCATTTTCTTCTCAAACTATTCCATAAAATGTAAAAGGAGGGGCGCCTGGGTGGCGCAGTCGGTTAAGCATCCGACTTCAGCCAGGTCACGATCTCGCGGTCCGTGAGTTCGAGCCCCGCGTCAGGCTCTGGGCTGACGGCTTGGAGCCTGGAGCCTGTTTCCGATTCTGTGTCTCCCTCTCTCTCTGCCCCTCCCCCGTTCGTGCTCTGTCTCTCTCTGTCCCAAAAATAAATAAACGTTGAAAAAAAAATTAAAAAAAAAATGTAAAAGGAAAGAAAATGTCCAAATTCATTCTATGAGGCCAAGATTATCCTGATACCAAAACCAGATAAAGACACCAGAAAAAAGTGAACTACATACCAATATGTCTGATGAACATAGAACAAAATCCTCAATAAAATATTAACAAATGAAATCCAATGATACATTAAAAAATCATTCACCCCCATCAAATGCGATTTATTCCTGGGTTGGAAAAGTGGTCCAATATTTAGCCACAACTAAAAGAAATAAAATGCATACAAATTGGCAAATAAGAAATAAAGCTTTCACTATAGCAGATGAAATGATTCCATGTATAGTAAGTCCAGAAGACTCCACCAAAATCCTGCTAGAACTGATAAACAAATTCAGTCAATTTACAGGATAAAAAATAAATATACAGAAATCCCTTGCATTTCTATTTACCAATAACTGAGCAGCAGAAAAAGAAATTAGGGGATCAATCCCCTTTACAATTGAGCCAAAAAGAATAAGATACTTAGAAAGAAATGTAACCAAAAAGGTGAAATATCTGTACTCTGAAGACTATAAAATACTGATGAAAGAAATTCAAGATGATGAAAAGAAATGGAAAGACATTCCAAAGTCATGGATTGAAAGAACAAATACTGTCGAAATGTCTATAAAACCCAAAGGAGTGTATATATTTAATGAAAGCCCTATCAAAATACCAACTGCATTTTTCACAGAACTAGAACAAACAATCCTGAAAATTGTCTGAACAAAGGACTCTCAAATAGTCAAATCAATTTGCCAAAGAAAAGAAAAGCTGGAGACACCACAATTCTGGACTTCGTGTTATATTATTAAGCTGTAGTAATCAAAACTGTATGGTACTGGCACAATAATAGTTACAGAAAGATCAATAGAACAGAATAAAAAACCCAGAAATAAACCCATTAATATATTGTTAAGATATCAATATATCTTTGTCAAAGAAGTAAAGACTATCCAATAGTAAAATGAATGTCTTCAAGAAATGGCGTTGGGAAAACTGGATAGTAACATGCAAAAGAATGATACTGGACCATTCTCTTTCACCACACACAGAAATTAATTCAAAATGGATTGAAGACCTAAATGGGAAACCTGAAACCATAGAAGTCCTTGAAGAAATCACAGGCAATAATTTTTCTGACATGGGCCATAGCAACTATTTTCTAGATACGGTCCTGATGCAAGGGGGGGAAAAAAACCTGAAGTAAGCTATTGGGACTATCTCAAAATAAAAAAGCTTCTTCACAGCGAAGGAAACAACCAACAAAACTGAAAAAAAAAACTACTGAATGAGAGAAGATATTTGCAAATCACATATCCACTGAAGTGTCAATATCCATAATATATAATATTATATATTTATAATATATAAATATTAACTTATAAAACTTATAAAATTGAGCAACCCCAAGAGAATATTATTAAAAGTGGGAGAAGACATGAATAGATATTTTTCCAAAGAAGACATACAGATGGCCAACAGGCACATGAAAAGATGCTCAACATCACTGATCATCAGGGAAATGCAAATCAAATCTAGAAGGCAATATGGTCTCGTACCTGTCAGAATAGCTAAAATCAACAACACAATAAACAACACGTTTTGGTGAGGATGTGGTGAAAGTGAGACCCCTCTTGAGCTATTGATAGGAATGCATCAATAAGTGGAGATATCAATCCACTTAGTTAGGTCTTCTTTAATAGCCACTATGGAAAACAGTATAGAGTTTCCCAAAAAATTATGAAATAGAACTACCCTATGATCCAGCAATTGTACTATTATGTATTTACTCAAAGGATACAAAAATACTAATTCAAAGTGATACATGCACCCTAGCTTATAGCAGCATTATCAACAATAGCCAAATTATGGAAAGATCCCAAATGTCCATAAAATGATGAATGGATAAAGAAGATGTGGCATGTATATATATACATGCATACACACACACACACACAAACACACACACGCATATACACACACAATTGAATATTATTCAACCATAAACAAGAATTAAATCTTGCTATTTACAAATATATGGATGGACATAAAGAGTATAATGCTAAGTGAAATACATCAAAGAAAGGCAAATACCATGTGATGTCACTCATATGTGACACTTAAGAAACAAAACAAATGAGCAAAGGAAAAAAAGAAGAGAGATAGTCAAACCAAGAAACAGATTCTTAACTAAGAGAACAAACTGGTGGTTACCAGAGGGGAGATGGGTGGGGAGATTATTAAAATAGGTAATGGAGGGGGCTCCTGGGTGTCTCAGTCGGTTGGGCACTGGGCTTCGGCTCAGGTCATGATCTTGCAGCTTGTGGGTTTGTGCCCTGCGTCTGGCCCTTTGCTGGCGGTGCAGAGCCTGAAGCCTGCTTTGGATTCTGTGTCCTTCTCTCGCTCTGCCCCCCCCGCCACTCATTCTCTCTCTCTCTCTTTCCCTTTCTCTCTCTCTCAAGAATAAATAAAACATTTTTAAAAATTATAAAAAAATAGGTGATGGAGACTAAGGAAAGCCTTTGTTGTGATGAGCACTGGGTGATGTATGGAATTATTGAATCATTATATTGTACACGGGAAACTAATATAACACTGTATGCTAACTATAATAGAATTTTCAATAAAATTTAAAAAAATACTAATGACATTGCGAGGTTATTTGTTATTCTTTGTTTAGTATTTTGTGGAAAACTGTTTTTCATAGCCTTGTATCATTTTACATTTTCATAGGCAATATACAAGCGTTACATTGTCTCTCCATAATTACCAATACTTGCTATCTTCCTTTTTTATTAATATGTATTCAAATTTGTGTGAAAGAGTATCTCATTATGGATTTGATTTACATTTCTCTAATACTGATGATGATGAACCTCACTTCATGTGCTTCTTAGGGATGTGCATATCATGTTTTGAGAAATGGCTACTCAAATCCTTTGCATATTTTAAAAATTGTTTTTCAATTTGTCATTGAGTCAGGAGTTCTATATATGTTGTTTATAGCGTATATTGAACAGATACATGATTTTCAAACATTTCTCTAATTCTATAGGCTGTCATTTTGTTTTCTTGTTAGTGTCATTTGAAGCACAAATATTTATTTAAATGAAGTCCAATTTATCTATTTTTCTTTGTTGTTTATGTTTTTGGTGTTATATTCAAGAGTCCATGACAAATCCCAAGGTTATTAAGATTTGTCCTGTGTTTTCTTTTAAGAGTTTTATACTTTGTCTCTTGCATCCAGATCTTACACCTTTTTTGGTTAATTTTTGTATATGTTGGAAAGTAAGAATCAAACTTTATTGCTTTGCATGTGGATGTCCAGTTATTTGAACACTATTCATTGAAGAGAATATTCGTGTACTATTGTCAAAAAAATTGAACATACATACATGGATTTACAAATGGACATTCAGTTCTACTCCACTAGTCTATATGTCTATCCACAGGCCAGTCCCACGCTGTTTGTATTACCACAATATTATAGTAAATCTTTTAAGTAGCATGTGTGAGACCTCCAACTTTGTTCCGCTTTTTCAAGATTTTTTGGCTGTTCAGACTCCCTTGCATTTAATATGATCTTTCAGATTGGCTTTTTCATTTCTTTAAAAATACTTTTGGAATGTTGATAGGTATTACATTACATCTGTAGATTATTCTGTATAGTACTATTATTTTACCTATTTTTACGTGTTCCAATCAGTGAACATGATATATCCACCTACTTAGTTAGGTCTTCTTAAATTTCTTTCGGCAATGTTTTTTTTTTTTAACATTCATTTATTATTGAGAGACAGAGAGACACAAAGTTTGAGCAGGGGAGGGGCAGAGAGAGGGAGAGACAGAGAATCTGAATCAGGTTCCAGGCTCTGAGCTGTCAGCACAAAGTCCAACATGGGGCTTGAACTCACAAACCGCGAAAACATGACCTGAGTGGAAGTTGGAGAGTTAACCAACTAAGCCGCCCAGGCGCCCCCTATTTCGACAATGTTTTGTAATTTGCAATGTATGTGTCTTAAACCTTCTTGATTAAATTTATTTCTGAAGCATTTATTTTTTTGATGCTATTGCAAATGGACGTAAATGGACATGTTTTCTTGAATTCTGTTTTTGGATTGTTCTTTGCTAATCATGCAATAGAATTTTGTGTGTTGATCTTGGATCTGGAAATTTTGATGAATTAATTTATTAGTTTTCATAGTTTTGGTGGTTATTTTTTTAAGTTTTTCTCTATATAAGATTATTTCTTTCAATATAAATAATTTTTATAAATAATTATTTATTTCAATATAAATAATTTTATGTCTTAGTTTCCTATTTAGACACCTATTACATTTTCTTGCCTAATTTCATTGGCTATAACACTTACTAAAATAGTTGAATAGAATTGGCTAAAGTGGACAACCATTGCTTCTTTCTGATCTTTGTGGAAATCTTTCAGACTTTCTCCATTGTGAATGTCAGCTATCGGTTTTCCTTAAATGTTTATACTCAATTTATTGAATATTCTAAACATGAAAGTGTGTTGGATTTTATCAAATGTTTTTATTGCATCAATTAAGATGTATTTTTCAAATTTCTTTATTCTATGAATGAGATCCATTACAATGATTGATTTTCATATGCTGAAAACACCCTTGCATTTCTGGAATAAATCCAACTTTGTCATATTATGTAATTATTTTAATTTGCTATTTAATTTACTTTGCTAGTATTTGTAGAGATTTTACATCTAAATTCAGAAGAGATATTGGTCTGTAGTTTACTTTATTGCATGTGATGTCTTTGACTTTTGTATCAGGATAATGATGGTATGTTACAATGAATTAGGCTCTATTCATTCTTCAGTTTTTCAGAACAGTTTGAGAAATTTGGTGTTACTTTTCTTAAGACAAATTTTTTTCAATGCTTATTTATTTTTGAGAGACTGAGAGTCAGCACCAGTGGGGGAGGAGCAGAGAGAGAAGGAGACAGAATCTGAAGCAGGCTCCAGGCTCTGTACTGTCAGCACAGAGCCAGATGTGGGGTTTAAACTCATGAGCCATGAGATCATGACCTGAGCCAAAGTCAGATGCTTAACTGTTAAGCCACCCAGGCACCCCAGAACAAATTCTTTTTTTTTTTCAGTTTACTCATCTACTTTGGAAGAGACAGAGATAGCACAAGAGGGGGAGAGGCAGAGAGAGAGGGAGAGCGAGAATCCCAAGCAGGCTCTGCATCATCAGTGCAGAGCCCAATGTTGAGCTCAAACCCACGAACTATGAGCTCATGATCTGAGCCGAAACCAAGACTCAGACACTTAACCGACTGAGTCACCCAGGCTTCTTGGACAAGTTCTTTATAGTATAATTTCTGGATCAAATTTTTTCACATTTTGATTTCTGATATAAAATGTCATATCGATATCCAGAAATGCTTTATCAATTATCATGTGAATTGTTGGTGTCCATTTAACTGCACTTAGTCATTTATGTAATCTAATTACATACAAGTTAAACCTTTCTCATTATCAGATGAAAACCTCTTTTTTTTTTCCACCAGTAAAAAAAAAAAGTTGAAGTATAACTGAATAGCTTTTTTAGGAAGGATGTCCTTAATATAGGTTTTGAAGTCGGATATATCTAGATTCAAATCTTGGCTGTGTCATTTGCTTACCAGTATTTGGAGTGAAATTAAAAAAATTCTTTGGTCTACAATGCCCTATTCCACAAAGAGAGAGGTTCTAATGCATTTTTATAGGGTATCAATAAGTACTATTATCATGTTTGTAAAATTATTAGAGGTATATATTGAATATATTAAGTTCTCAATCCATAGATACTATTGTTGCATTCAGTATTCTAAAATCATATCAGTGCAGGTCCTCTAGTCTCCCCTTTCACAAATTGATATTGGTTCAGTGAACTATTGGTGGTCAAGATGAACAGTTAACTGAAAATGGTAAATGCCAGCATATTATGCCAATATGATTTAACAATTTTATTTTTTGTTACCTAGATACTTATATTTACCAACTAAATAGCTAATGTTTGGATTAATTGACATATGAGGAAATCATCACAGAGATAGCTCCTTATATAGGAAACTTAGTTATTTGTAAATATGAGATTAACTTTTGACGTTTAAATTCTGAAGTCTCCTCCCTTGGGTTTTATAACTTATTCATGGTTCATAAAGATGAAACCAATACTGGCAATACTTTCAACATAGTGATGAGAAAATATACATCAACTATCATTTAGTTTTATTAATATGAATATTACTTTTATACACATACACATGTATACTTTTATATACACAAAATATCATTTCTAGAGCTCCTGATACAGAGCAATTATACTTTAATCTAAAAAACATTATCTACAAATAATTTCTGGGTTATTGTTACATCCTTAAAATAACCAATGGGTATTGGTTATTATAAAATAAGTCATATATAATCTGAATGATGGATCAAAATGCTACAGATTTAAAAAGCCATCAAGCATTTATACTAACTATACTTGTAGAATGATTGATTTTATATTTTGTCATTAAACAAAACTTTATTCAAGACTTTTTACTTGCCAAAAACTGCTGGTTACTAAGGGTAATACAACGTAAAAACATAAACAGTTATTTTTTGTATGAAACTTATAGTTCACTTAAGAAAACAAGACATGTAAAAATGGAGCAATTAGAGCTGTCAGATTTGAATTCCAATTATTTATTATGTGCTGTTGTGGTAAGAAACCAATGTGTCATAGGAGATTATAAAAAGTGTTAGTGCAGTTCTCTTTGTTTACTGGGTCTCTGTCTGGTTTAGGAATCGAAGTAATGCTGGCTTCATAGAATGAGTCTGGAAGTTTTCCTTCCCTTTCTATTTTTTGGAATAGCTTGAGAAGGATAGGTATTATTTCTGCTTTAAATGTATGGTAGAATTCCCCCGGGAAGCCATCTGTTCCTGGACTCTTATTTGTTAGGAGATTTTTGATCACTGATTAAATTTCTTCATTGATTATGGGTCTGTTCAAGCTTTCTATTTCTTCCTGTTTGAGTTTTGGAAGTGTGCAGGTTGTTTAACATAGTGTTGGAAGTTCTAGCATCAGCAATCAGACAACAAAAGGAAATCAAAGCCATCAAAATTGGCAAAGATGAAGTTAAGCTTTCACTTTTTGCAGATGACATTATATTATACAGGGAAAACCCGATAGGCACCACCAAAAGTCTGCTAGAACTGATACATGAATTCAGCAAAGTCGCAGGATATAAAATCAATGTACAGAAATCAGTTGCATTCTTATAGACTAATAATGAAGCAACAGAAAGACAAATAAAGAAACTGATCCCATTCACAATTGCACCAAGAAGCATAAAATACCTAGGAATAACTAACCAAAAATGTGAAAGATCTGTATGCTGAAAACTATAGAAAGATTATGAAGGAAATTGAAGAAGATATAAAGAAATGGGAAAACATTCCATGTTCATGGATTGGAAGAATAAATATTGTCAAAATGTCACTACTACCCAAAGCTATGTACACATTCAATGCAATCCCAATCAAAATTGCACCAGCATTCTTCTTGAAGCTACAACAAGCAATCCTAAAATTTGTAGGAACCACAAAAGACCCCAAATAGTCAAAGTAATTTTGAAGAAGACCAAAGCAGGAGGCATCAGAATCCCAGACTTTAGCCTCTACTACAAAGCTGTAATCATCAAGACAGCATGGTATTGGCACAAAAACAGACACAGAGACCAATGGAAAGAATAGAAACCCCAGAACTAGACCCACAGAAGTATGGCCAACTAATCTTTGACAAAGCAGGAAAGAATATCCAATGGAAAAAAGACAGTCTCTTTAACAAATGGTGCTGGGAGAACTGGACAGCAACATGCAGAAGGATGAAACTAGACCACTTTCTTACACCATTCACAAAAACAAACTCAAAATAAAGGACCTGAATGTGAGACAGGAAACCATCAAAACCCTAGAGGAGAAAGCAGGGAAAAACCTCTCTGACCTCAGCCGCAGCAATTTCTTACTTGACACACCTCCAAAGGCAAGGGAATTAAAAGCAGAAATGAACTATTGGGACTTCATGAAGATAAAAAGCTTCTGCACTGCAAAGGAGACAACAAAACTAAAAGGCAACCAACGGAATGGGAAAAGATATTTGCAAATGACATATCAGACAAAGGGCTAGTATCCAAAATCTATAAAGAACTCATCAAACTCCACACCCGAAAAACAAATAATCCCGTGGAGAAATGGGAAGAAAACATGAATAATTGTTTTGAATGTAATAGCCACTTGCTAAAGATCCTTGGGGGAAAAAAATTACCTAAAGGGAGTGCTATGGACTGAATTTTTTTGTCTCCTGAAATATCATATGCTGTAAACATAATTCCTAATGCAACAGTGTTTGACAGTGGGACGTTTGAGAGGTAGTTATTTATGAGAATGGAGGCGCTAAGAATAGGATTAGTGCCCTTATGAAAGAGGCTGCAGAGAAAGATATCTTGCCTCTTCTGCCACGTGACAAGACAGTAAAAAGACATCTATGAGCCAGAAAGTGGGCTTTCCTCAGACATCAAATCTGCTGGCACCTTAATCTGGGACTTCCCAGCCTCCAGAACTGTGAGAATAAATTTCTGTTGTTTATAAACTACCCAGACTTTGGAATTTTTTTTTATAGAAGACTGAAAAGATTAAGACAGAGAGATTTTTTTTAAAGAAAATTATTCTAGCAATTAAAATTACATTTCAGAGAGCCATGCCATACATTAGATCCAATCCTATAATATTTGGTATTCTAACAATACCACAAATATTAATTATCTATTTTAAATTTTGGCAGAGATGGCACCTGAATTTGATGCTATATATTTCAGATATTTCAGGAAGATTAAGTGAGTGAAATTACTTAGGCATTATGAGTTTTCTCTAGAATATTATTCCTGTCACACAATAGATGTATTCAGCTACAGATTTTTATTAAATATTCTCTTGTAATATAAGTGGAGTCATACATTTTCATTTTACTATCATAAAGGAACACTTATTCCATTCATATAAGAATGTAAATTATGAAAATACAAGAATGAATTTAATAGAATAGATGATTCATAGGAATATTTTACATTTTGTGAACATCTGAAAAACTGCAATCCAACCTGTGGCAGAAGAATAACTCTCTAAACCATCATTGTAAGCAGGAGGTCTGAACCCTGTAACTTTATTATATGCATGAACTCTTTCTGGAATAAACAACTGTACAGGATTATGTACACTGCTATGTAAGACAGATATTGATTTTATTACCACCCACTGGAAATGAAAAGTCAGCTTAATGCTTGTATATAGATAACTGCTTGTATGCTTGTGGAATTAGTCTGCTCAGGGAGAAAAAAAATACTAAATAAATAAGACGTAAGTGCTGCAGTACTTTGGTTACCATTTTTTTAAATTACCATATGGACTGAGTATGAAATAAATATAGTTGCAGTAGCATTTTATGTGTGGGGGTAGTGGTAAGATAAGCTATAGCTCCAGAACTTTCTAAACAGAATCAAATAAAATATTTGACATGGGAAGTTTTGCATTGTTAACATTGTCAAAACTACATTCTAAAGGCAAAACCAGAAACCATGGCATGTAGTACAAACTAGATTTGCTAATTCCTAGAAAGCTGGCTCAGAATTAGTTCATTACCCTCTTCCTATTCCTTTCCACATTACCAGTAACAAATTTTTCTCCTGGGGGCAAAAGGACTAAATCACAATTTGTGCCATTCTATGGCTGAGTTCCAAATGATTTAGGCACATGACAGCAGGTGTGGTGACAAGGACTGTCTTTTGCAAAATTGGGTGTCACTTCTTTGCAAGACAGTTCACTACACTACATGTGGGAATAATCAAAGGTAGACAAAGAAGCTACAGACCTCAAGGGGACACAGTAATAAGAATTAGGTCAAACTAGAATCTTTGCCAAAACCTTGGTTTTAAAAAATGGCAATATTAAAAATTATTCCTTTAAAAGAGTAAGTTAGGGGTTGAGAAAACAGGTGGATGAACTCCAGTTTTTGTTACAAAAAATCACGATGGAATACCTGGAAATAATTACAAGTGTGCTTTTGTGCCAGAGGAGTAGACTTGGGATTGTTTCATCTTCCATTCATATTTTGTTAAGTATCTTATAAACAAATGTGATTGCATGTTTAGAGGATGTTGAAATAATTTATTTATTATTCAATAGTTGATTAGTGGTTTTGCATGTCAGTCAGCAATTAACAAAATATTAAGAACTCAAATCACTGGAATGATGGCAAAATAGGAAGATCCTATGCTCATCTTGTCCCAAGGACACACCTAGATAACAACTACAGAAATGAACTCAACCCAGCAAACTACCTGAACACTGACAGACCAAACTCTGCACAGTTAATCCTAGAAAGGAAGCCATTGAAAATGGTAAGAGAGACTAAGACTCAGTCTGAAACCAAATTCCCAGTGGGACTAACCACAAATGGGAGGGACACTACAAGCACGGACAAAGGAGAGAAGCAGACCCCACCCTAGGCACCTCAGACACAGGGCACTTGAACTGGGAAGATGAGTCCTCATTACATTCAATTTTGAAAACCAATGGAGCATAACTTCATGAGTTTTTTATAACCCATAAGGCTTAGCACTAGGTACTTTAAAAATCAATGGGCTTTGCTTTGGCTCTGGTAAAGCCAAGAGGTAATGGGAAACAGTTCCCACCCTAAAGAGACAGCAAAACAAATAACCCTGCCAAGATGAAACATAGAAGCAGCAGTCTGAAAAACTCCTGGAGTATACATGAAGAAAATTATTTGTTAATTTCAGAATGTTTACTGGAGGTATAGGGATATTTATGAGATTTTTCCCACATGCATGCCCATGCCACCAGCTTAGATAGATGGATACCTGCAGGAAACAGCATGAACACTGCCCACCTAACTTACTAACACCACTAGCCTCACCCCCTTGTTATCCTGCAGATTTTCTTCTTTCAACTCACCCTGCTATGCAGGAGTCCCTCAAAAAACTCCTGCCACATCTGATCCTGCAAACAGCCAAAACAGGGACTCGTACCACACCAAAGTAATTCCCTGCCACCCCGGATACATGAAAAGATAACTAGGCACAGCAATTCCACTGCAGCCACATCAACTAAAACTTTTAACTGGTAGTGCTGAGTTTCCTGCCAATAAATATATCTGTAGCCTTAACAGATGGTTGAGGTTCATGTCATCTGATAAGACTTCATCTCACCCACCAATACTTCTCAGGGGGCAGCACAGGGAAAAAGCTCTGCAATTTAAGGTTATTGTAACCCAGGCGGAAAGACTAGAAATAAGCATCTGATTTGTCTCCATATCGCAGCCACCAATGAAAGCCTTTCAAGGGGACAATGTAGGAATAATGTCCTACAGTTTGGTGTGACCCTTGTAAACAGGGTGAAGGCTGGATTCTGGTCTGACTGTTGACACTAGCCAACTATTAGCCTGTGGAATCCCAAAACTAGCCTCTTAACAGCATAGGGATGAAGCCCTACTTACAAAGTCAAGGTAGGGCACTTCAGCTGACTAGACTAAAGGCAAACAAGGCTTCATGACAACAATAGGTCACATGTACCCATGGACGGTACCCACACCTCTGACGTGCCTGGTCCTGGTGAATAGGGGATATTGTGCTACAGAGCACCATCAGAGTTCTTCATAAAACCACTACTTTCAAGATAATTAAGAGACAAAACTGAGTTTCCTAATACTTATAAAAGCACACAAAGAGTTAGAAAAAATGAAGAGACAGATAAATAAGCCCCAAATGAAAGAACACAATAAAACCACAGCAAAAGAGTTAAATAAAAACAGAGTTAAGCAATGTGCTTTATAAAAAAATAAAAGTAATGGTCATAAGGATAGTCACTAGACTTGGGAAAAGAGTGGAGGATCTCAGTGGGAACTTCAAAAAAGATATAAAAAATCAGAAATCGGGGCACCTGGGTGGCTCAGTCGGTTGAGTGTCCGACTTCGGCTCAGGTCATGATCTCACAGTCTGTGAGTTCAAGCCCCGCATCGGGCTCTGTGCTGATGGCTCAGAGCCTGGAGCCTGCTTCCGATTCTGTGTCTCCCTCTCTCTCTGCCCCTTCCCTGCTCATTCTCTGTCTCTCTCTGTCTCAAAAATAAATAAAAACATTTAAAAAATCAGAAATGAATAACTCAATAACTGAAATTAAAGATACAATATAGTGAACAAATAGTAGACTAGAAGAATCAGAAAAACACATCAGTGAGGTAGAAGACAGAGTTATGGAGCACTGAGAAATATGTAGAATTGTTAAATCATTATATTGTACACCTGAAACTAATGTAACACTGCATATTAATTATACTTAATGAAAAGCATTAAGAACTTACTCTTAACCTTACACCATGCCAAAGGATGAGGCAGTTTCCAAGATGTATATGATGTTGTTCTTGCATTCAATAACTGATCAGGTAATTAAAGAAACAAGGCATATATGCCTGCATTGAAAGACTGCTGACTTCAAGTGATAGAAAAGGAATGCAGACAATAAGTGCTACAAAATTACTAAATGAGGATAAAGTGATCAGAGATGATTCATAAAGAGATGAAAATGGAGCAAAACCATAAATGGCACATTAGTTATATGTAAGAAAGGGTAAATCAGATAAAGAACAACATGGAGATGGACAAAGAAGAAGTTTGAGTGTGATAGTTAGACCACAGAGAGAATATGATGTATTTACTCAGCAATTATGGAGTTCTAACATTTGAAAATAAAACTGGGAGACACGGATGTTTAAGTAGTTGTGATTAAAATATTATTAAGTGAATAATACTATAAAGCAGAATATGAAATATGGTAAGGAGAGGAATGGGAGAGCTGGAGACACAGGTGTATTGAAGGATGGTACAATGGTCGAAGCATGTGATAATATGGCATGATCTAGGCCAGTGGCATGGAAGAAAAGCTAGAAAAGGGACAGATATAAGAAATATTGGATAGGGGAGAACATTCTTTGTGTAGAAAACACTGAATCTTGTGTAGATAAACTTATATTTTAACCCAACTTTATTGCAACTTATATAAACCCTTTGTTGTAACTTATATAAACTTGATAATATATCTTCATCTCACTGAAACATTATTTCCTCATTTGAAAAATAAAGGGGGTTAATACAACAATCTCTAAAATTTCTTCTTTGTACCTCTAAAATTTCATGATTCTAGGAAGATTTAAGTTTGGGATTTAGGAAGCTGAGGAAGAAAAATGAAACGTAACTATAAAATTATTGTAAAATGTTGAGGCTGAATAATTTAATGATTGGATATATCATTAAGCAAGATAGGGATTTAGAGGTAGTAGTCAGTTTTGTAGGAACATATTGAGTTAATCTTTAGATAAGTCAAACAAAATGACTTAGAGACAGCCAGATGATTATATCCAGCATGTAATGGAGAAAACATGTTTGGAGTTTGAAACAGATGCCAATAATAAAATTTCATAGAGGCAGCCCTTGCTTTCAATAGTATGTGAGATAAAAAAAATCATGCAGGGAAGCTTTGGTGGCTCAGTCGGTTAAGTGGCCAACTTTGACTCAGGTCATAATCTCCTGGTTTGTGGGTTCAAACCCCGAGTCGAGCTCTGTGCTGACAGCTCAGAGTGTGGAGCCTTCTTTTGATTCTGTGTCTTCCTCTCTCTGCCCCTTCCCCTGTTCATGTTCCATCTTTCTCTGTCTCTC
This sequence comes from Prionailurus viverrinus, assembly GCF_022837055.1. Classification (NCBI taxonomy): domain Eukaryota; kingdom Metazoa; phylum Chordata; class Mammalia; order Carnivora; family Felidae; genus Prionailurus; species Prionailurus viverrinus. The sequence goes on from NC_062579.1 coordinate 59,837,888, forward strand.
AAAAATAAGCATTAACAAATAAAAAAAAATGACAATCATGCAAGTTGAAACCATGCAAAGTGATCTTACTAGTTAATGGAGAAAATTCAATTATTCTGTAACCTTTACAAATTTTTATTTAAACAGAATGACGTAAACAAAATAATGGACTGGGAAGCTCCAGGTGTTCATTCCTCCAAGGAAATATCAGGTAGACAACAAAAGACTGACTAAAATAGCTTTGCGTAAGCTCTACAAATCAGTCAAATATCTACAGCAAAACAAATGCTGAATCAATAAAAAGCCACATTCAAAATACTAGAAACTTCATTGGCTTTTTTTTCTCAGTTTTGACCTAGCTTTTCCTTGGTGTGCTGTTGTTAGGAGGAAGTTATCCAATTACTTATTTCTCCTTTTGGATGGAAGGAAAAGAATGGAATGCATTTGTAACATTTTGGTCTGTTCAGGAGCTCCTTTGAGATGGAATTATGTCTCTGTCGCAGGGGTCAGATGGGAATGGCTCAGCATAGCTCAGATCTTGGACTTGAAACAAAAAAACGAACCAGAAAGCAGTAGTGGGTACTTCAACGGGTAAAAGTTGCAAGAATATACAGACAAGCAGAAGCCTGGGGACAAGATATTACAAGCTGAGAAATGTAACAAAATATCTATGACTCCAAAAAGAAACATACAAGAGACACTTAGGGAAATTAAGACATTTAAAAGTACCTGTGCATATAAGGTAATTGGGAGAAAACCACAGGCATATAGGAGCAGGAAAAAAATGCATGCCTAGTAAAGACCTGAGAAAGTTTGCATGCCAAGTTGATTAGTGAAGAAGTTCTTCTGCAAAGCCAGTCCGCAAAAGCTAAGAGAGGTGGTACTTTTTCCAGCTTACAGTTTTCAACAAATGATCATAAGGCATACAAAGAAAGAGTAAAATATGGATCAAAGAAACAAAATAAATATCCAGAACATGACCCTAAGGAAACAAAGCTTTCAGGGTTACTGGACAAAGACTTTAAAAACAATGGTTTTAAACACTCCCAAAGAGCTATAGGAAAATAATAAAATAATAAATAAATAATAATAAATAACAAAATAATAAATAATAAAATTACATATGAATAAAATGAGAATATTAACAAAGTCATAAAAATTATTTGAAAAAATAAGTAGAAATTCAGGAAATAAGAAGCACAATAACTAACTTGAAAAATTCACCAGAAGTATTCAAAAACAGACATGAATAGGAACAAGAACAATCCATGAACTTGAAGAGAGATTAGTTGAAATTACTGAATCTAAAAATAAGAAAAATTAAAAGAAAAAAAAGTGTGAAAAGAAAAAAAATGCAGAAAAGTGAACAGAGCCTAAGAGTCTTATAGGATGCCATCAGGAGGAATGATGTAGGCGTTTTCAGAGCAAGAAAGGGGCAGAGAACATATTTAAAGAAATAATGGACTAAAACTTACTAATCTGATAAATGACATAGATCTACAAATAAATATAATAAATCAAAGTTAAGATAAATCTAAAGAAACCCACATTGAAGAAAAATTATAATCAAACTGTATAGAGTCAAAGAGAGAATGTTGAAAGAAAAGCAAGTAAAAGAAACAGAGTAATCACATACAAATACTACTCAATAAAATTATCAGCAGATATTGGAGGAGATTTTTTGCATGACAAATAACTGTAAAATAATATATTTAGAGTTAATTAAAAAAAACTCAACTGAGAATTCTATATCTGGAAAAAATATCATTTAAAAATAAAGAAGAGGGGCACCTGGGTGGCTCAGTTTGTTGAGTGCCCAACTCTTGGTTTCCACTCAGGTCATAATCTCATGACTTCCTGGTTTTGAGCCCTGTGTCGGACTCTGCACTGGCAGTTCAGAGCTTGCTTGAGATTTGCTCTCTCCTCTCTCTCTTCCTCTCCCCCCACTTGCACTGTCTCTGTATCTCTCAAAATAAATAAATAAACAACAAATTTAAAAATTAAAAAATAAAAATAAGGAAGAAATGATCACTTCTCAGGTAAACAAATGTTGAAGAAATTCATTACCATTAGATCTATCTGCCATAGGAAATATTGTGAATGAAAGTTTTTCAAATTGAAATGAAATGACTCTTGACAATTTAAAAGCAAACAAAAATATAAAGATCTCTGACAATTTAAATGCGTGGACAAATAGGAGTGGAAGATATTCTTTTTATTCCCCTTTTTCATCAAATATTTCACAAACAGAAATATCTTTGTGGGAGTTGTTGGATTCAGAAACATAGACAGAGGTACCTGGGAGCAGTCTTGCCCAACCCTGTATCTGGTACTAGGCAGATAAACCTATCTATGGGTTGTGGAACCAGTGAAGCAGGGAAAACATTGCAATCCTTCACTAATTGGACAAAAACCTGGAGAGTACTAACTTGTGGAGATATTCAGGGGTGAGAGAAAAATTGCAGAGGTTCTAATTTCCTGAGGGGAAATCCCAGTATTTCATTAAAGCACAAACAAACAAAGTTTTGAACACAGCAGAAATACCAGAAAATACCAGCACCAACCAGCACCAAAGGCAGCATTCTACAGGGCTGAACTATCAGGTGACAGCAATGAATGCCCAGCTACCCCAGTGTTGCAGGAAGCAGCTGCATAAGCCATTTTCTCTGCAATAGGAACTCCATAACTGAGAGGAGATCAGAACAAGACAAATGAGAATATCAAAAGACATTAAAGGAATATGGGACATAACATCCACCCATAAGCCTCTGGGAGTACATGAGGATATACATACTGGATCTCCAGGAACCCCCAATTACCCAAATGATAAAGGCACATCTCTGCCTAATCTGAGACTAAATTCTGTGCACTCCCAAGCATGGCAGCAATACAAACTCTGATAGATAAGGAAAGCATTAAGAAAACAAGTCAGGTCTGTGAGCAAGCAAGAAACCAAAACTTGAACTATAGTGCCCTTTCTGAAAAATAAAAGAGAGGTTTCAAGTAGCCACCCTGGCAAGTTGAAGATCTAAATACAAAAAGCTTCAGAACTCTGCCTCAAGAAGGTGAAAGAAGAGTGGAACAGATATACTCACAATGGCAGAGTAAATCTCAGAAAATAACAATACCATCAAACAAAACACCCCATTTGAAGGCAACTAGGAAAGATTACAGGAATTATATGTTACCTAAAATGTGAAAGCAGGAACACAAAACTACCAAGAACATGAGAAATTGAGAAAAGTAATTTAAAAATGTTCAAAATGATATGTTGATTAAAGAGATATAAATCATAATGAAGAATAAAGCAGAAATTCTGGAACTTAGGAAATCACCAAATAAAATGACAAATGCATCAGCGAGCATTTGCAGTAGAGCAAACAGAAGACAAAATGAGTGAGAAGATAAGAATTTTTAAATAACTAGTTAGAAGTGAACAACAAAAACAAAAAGGAATGAAAAAGAGCAACAAAAATCCTACTTGACCTGTAAGGAATCCATCAAGAGAACAAATATTACAATAATAGGGACTTCAGAAGGAGAAGAGGAGAAAGGTGCAGAAAGCTTATTTAAAGAAATAATACTTAAGGACATCCCAGACCTAAGAAGAGGTGGTCATCCAAGTTTATGAAGTTGATGAATCACTTTATTACCTCAATTCCAAAAAAAACTTCCCTAAGACACATTATAATGAAACTCAAATATTAAATATAAAGAAAGAACCCCAAAATCATCCACTGGGGGTGGGGGAGAACATTACTACCTACAAAGGAACCACAATTAAAATATCAGTGGATTTCTCAGCAGAAATCACACAAGCTAGGAGATAGTGAAATGACATATTTACATTGTTGAAAGATAAAATTACTGGCAAGCAATATTTTACATGGCAAAGGTATCCTTTAGTTATGAAAGAGCAATAAAGACTTTTCTATATAAACAAAAGTTAATTCATCACCTCTTGATGTGCATTTCAAGAAATGCTAAAAGGAGTTCTTCAAGCTGAAATAAAAAGGACACTGAAGAGCAACATGAAAACATATGAAGGCTTACATTGCTTTGGTAAAGGTAAACATAGGGTCATATTTGGAAGATTTTGACTTTATAATAGGATGATGTGTTAAGTAAAGTCATGGGAAAAGATATTCCATGAAAGTGGAAACTGAAAGAAAGGTGGGATAGCTGTATTTATATCAGGCAAAACAGACTTTAAGGTAAAAAGTGTAACAAGAGACAAAGAAGGACAATATATAGTGATACAAGTGCCAATGAATCAAAATATATGAACAATAATTCATATATACATGAATATATAAATTATATGTATATAATAATGATAGATCATTCAAAAGAAAAATAAGGAAACATTGAAATTGAATCACACATTAAAACAAATAAATCTAACAGAAATTTATGGAACATTCCATACAACAAAAGAATAACATTCTTCACAAGTGCACATGAAACATTCTCCAGCTATAACATATGATAAAACACAAAACAAGTATTAGCAAGTTTAAAATTTAAATCATAACAACTATCTCACAAACAATGATGGAAGGAAGATAGAAATCAACAAGATGAAAACTGAAATATTTACAAGTATGTAGGAATTAACAAACACCACAGAACAACCAATGGGTAAAGCAATAAATCAAAGCAAGATGAAAATATACATAATTTAAAACAAATGAAAAAGAAAACAACATACCAAAAGATATGGGATGCTGCTAAAACAGTTCTGAAAGGGAAGTTTATTGTGATAAATGAATACCTTTAAAAGATAGAAATATCTCAAATAAACAACCTAACTTTATTTTTTTTGTTTTTTACCTTTTTATTTTTTATTATTATTTGTCATTCTATAATTAACATACAATGAATGTTATATTAGTTTCAGATGTACAATATGATTTAACAATTCTATACATTACCCAGCAAACAGGCATAAGTGGAGAATGCCTTGGGGTATACATACTATCTGCCACCTCTAATCTCACTAACTCTAGTTCTCACATAGAGCTTTTTTTAGAAATTGTCATGAAATATACACAGCGTACAATTCATCGTTGTACACATGGTAAGCGCAGAGTCAAGTGGCATTAAATTCACTGAGAATGTCGTGCAGCCGTCACCATTGACTGACTTATTTCAATTAGCATTACTCACTCTAGGTCAATGCATGTTGTTGTAGATGGCAATATCTTATTATTTTTTATTGCTGAGTAATATTCTATTATTTATATACTATAGATATATAAATATATAAATAGGATATTTATATATTCTATACACACATACATATATACCACATCTACTTTATCCATTCATTTATACAAAGACACGTGGGCTGCTACCATAACTATTGTAAATAATGCTGCAATAAACATACAGTTGCATATATCTTTTTGAATTGGTGTTTTCATTTTATTTGGGTAAATAGTGAGTAGTGGAGTTACAAGATGTTATGGTAATTCTATATTTATTTGAGGAACTTCAATACTGTCTTCTACAGTGGCACCACCAATCTGCTTTTCTACCAACAGTGCATGGGTGTTCCTTTTACTTCATTCTTTGCTAGCACTTGTTATTCTGGTATTTTTGATTTTAGCTATTCTGACAGGTGTAAGATGATATCTCATTTTAGTTTTGATTTGCAATTCCCTGATTATTACTGATGTTCAGCATCTTTCATGTGTCTGGTGGCCCTTTGTATGTATTCCTTGGAAAAATGTCACCTGCCTATTTTTTAAAAAAAAGGTTATATACTTATTTTGAGGGGGGAGGAAGTGAGGTAGGGACAAAGAGATATGGGGAGAAGAGAGAGAATTCCAAGCAGGCTCCTCACTGCCAGCGTGGAGCCTGACACTGGGTTCAATCCCACGATTGTGAGATCATGAACTGAGCTGAAATAAAGAGTCAAACACTCAACCTACTGAGCCATCCAGGCACTTCAATTGTAGGTTTTTCATATGAGGCCTTTATTATCTTGAAGTCTGTTCCCTCTGAACCTACTTTATTGAGGGTTTTATCATGAATGGATGTTGTTCTCTGTCAAATGCTTTTTCTTCATCTATTGATCATGTTTGTTTGTTTTTTGTATCCTCTTATTGATGTGATGTATTGCATTGATTGGTTTGTGAATATTGGACCACCCTTGAATCTTGGGAATAAATCCCACTTGATTGCAGTGAATGAATTTTTTAAAGATCTGTTGAATCTGATTTGGTAGTATTTTGTTGAGGACTTTGGCATATATGTTCATCAAAGATACTGGCATGGTTTTCGTATCAGGGTCATGCTAGCCTCATAGAATAAATTTGGAAGTTTTCCTTCCTCTTGTATTTTTGGAATAGTTCAAAATGAATAGGTATTAGTAACTCTTCTTTAAATATTTTGGAGAATTCGTCTGTGAAACTCTCTCGTCCTGGATTTTTGTTTCCTGGGTTTTTTGATTATCGATTCAATTTTACTGCTGGTTATTGGTGTAATCAAATTATCTTATTTCTTTCTGATTCTATTTTTAATGGTTAAGAGTTTACAGGAATTTATCAATTTCTTCTTGGTTGTCTAATTTTTTTCTCATATAGTTTTTCATAATATTCTCCTACAATTGTTTGTATTTGGTATTGTTAAGGTTTTTAAGCTAAATTGTTGTAACTGATATTTATGTATATCCAAACCATACAGAGTGAGGACTATTTTTATTTGGATATAATTCCCTTAGAGGCATCATTGAAGCCTGAGATTGAAAAGATTGTATAAGCCTGTTCAATCTGGATTCAATCTGGAAATCAATTCAATGAGATCAATCTGGATTCAAGATTGGATGAGATCCCTCAGGCAGGGTGGAGTTGTTAGAGCTGGTATAGAGGATTTTCTGCCACAGTCTCATCTCAATAGCCTGGATTTGTGAGAATATAGAAGACAGATATGTTAATTTAGGAACCCTGATATTCTAATGAAGAGAGGGTACATCATGGCAAATTGAGGAAAGACCTAAACCATTATTAAATAATCAAAATAATTTGAAGAATGTTGTCATGCACAATATCTTGAATGAAAAAGGGTCATAACAATGTTGGCACTCACCTGAAACCTGAAAAGCAAGAAAATGTATAGCAATGACAACACTGCCTCAGAAGAATAACTTTCTAGGTATACCAGTATTAGCTTTAGATAAATGATCTCATGTAGTTTATGTTCCCAGGCAGCAAGTTTCTTTGATATGTGTGTGTGTGTGTGTGTGTGTGTGTGTGTGTGTGTGACTCATTGGGCAATTCTTTCCTTGCTTAGGGTTCTAGCTCCTTATTTTGCATTGCTTCTCTTTACTATGACCTTTACCAGTAATGATATCTGAAGTATAAGTCCTGTTGGTTGGTAATCATGATCTGAAACAACCTCTATCAGCCACACATCTACCTTATCTACAGTTACCACCCTCCCTATACCCAACCAATAACACATTTCCCATCATATAGCATATGTATGTATATATATTCTTATATAATGTTCTTATATAATATCTTAATACATGTAACATCTTAACATACTTATGTATTCATTTATTCAGTATTCAACCAGTATTTCTGGAGATAATACTATGTACCATGTGCCAAAAACAATGCTGGCCAAAAGGAATATAATTGTGAACTAATACAGAGTCAGTTACTGCCAATATTCAGCTTGTATTGTAGTTGCAGGCATAGACATTAATTACGTAACCATAATTTTGTATAATTAAAACTGCTTTAAAAGATTATGAGGGCAAAAATAATTTTATAAAAGCATAAAACAAAGGGACCTTATTTAAACTATGGAGCCAGAGAATTCTTCCTGAAGAAGTAATGCCTAAAGTGAGGATGAACAGGAGTTAATGAACTTATAAATATGAGTGAAAAGGTGCTGGCTTAGAAAGAGAGAGCACCAAAAGCAATATGATATAGAATATCTTTTGACTGGCAGGAGGTGTGGTGCACTGAGGAACAAGAAGGATAATATATTATGAGTGAGGCCAAAAAATCTTGCAGAGACAGAGTGTTCAAGAGCATGTATGGCAAATTAAAATTTTGATCTTTATTTTATTGTCAATGAGGAACCATTGAAGCCAATAAGTGGAAGAGGTAGGATGACAAGAACATACTTGTATTTTGAAAGATTCACACTGTCTGGAGTTTGAAAAACATATTTCAAAGGGAGAAAAATAAGAGTGGGGAGTCCAACTATAATGTTATTGCTGTAGTCTCAGCAAAAATAATGGGTTCTTACAAATACCATATGATTATACTCCTATGTGGAGTTTAAGAAACAAAATAGATGAATATAGGGGAAGGGGAAAAAATTGAGAGAAGCAAACCATAAGAGACTCTTAACTATAGAGAACAGGTTGAGGGTTGATGGAGGGAGGTGAACAGGGGATGGGCTAAATGGGTGATGTGTACTAAAGAGGGCATTTGTGATAAGCACTGGGTGTTGTAAGTGATGAATCGCTAAATTCTACACCTGAAACCAATTTTACCACTTATGTTAACTAACTAGAATTTAAATACAAACTTGAAATTAAAAAAACAAATGGGTCTTAGAGACTAGAGTGGTGATGGCAAAATTGGATAAAGATAAATGTGAGATGATTTTTGAGGTAAGATTTAAAGGATTTTGTAATATTTTAGTCATGGTGATAATATTAGAAAGGAAACAATGACAGAAGACTCCTAGATTTTTGAATTATACAACTTGATAGATCGGGATAACACAAATAATTTGGGAAAACTAGAAAAGAACCAGACTTGGAAAGAAAAATCCCAAATTTCATTTTGAGTATTCTGACCTCAAGATATCCAGGTGCAGAATTTCAGTGGGTTATTGGAGATATGGAACTGCAGACCAAAGAAGAGCATTAGGACAGAGATATTTGCATACGAGTGATCAAGGCCCAGGGTAAAACTGCAAACAGAGGTCACACACCATGTAAACATATATACGTTATAAGCCATGCTAACAAAATACTAAATAAAATGTCTTTTATCTTCCTGACAATCATCCCTTCATAATAACTAAATTTAAAAAAATGACAAAACAACAGTTTTTATATTATGGTAGCAAATTATCACAAACCACAGCATTTTGATCCTGTGTACATCTGAGTATTCTGCTAATGGGTTAGTTATGTTTGAATGAGTAATAAAATAAAGGTGTACATTATTCGTAACCTATATCCAATCCATAAAACTTTTTAGGCAACTAATTTATCACCATGTGAAATATAATTTTGTTTAATTGACAGTAATGAAAGTATGAAAATAAAAGGTACTTGTATTCAGAAAGTAAACCACTAAGTGTACTATTATAAAAATACATCTTAATAAAATTATAAAATTTATTTTTATTAATATTTGCAACAGATATTTTACTACAAAATATTCAAAATTATCTATGAAAATTAAAAGTCAAAATAGTTATCATAATTGAGTATTACAAGGAGGTAAAATTTGTCTATACAAAGCTGAATATTTTAAGGTTTTTAAATTAATTAGATCTTATTAAAATCTTTTACTCTATGCACTTTTAGTGTGTAATACCATATAGTTACCAATGTAAAGAATCTATTTAACTACTGTCTAAGCATGTTAGAGATAGACCACTATTAATATTGATAATAATAATTAATAATAATATATAATTAATGTCAATTGTTTACATTATAAAATGTTCCTCTCATAGCATAACTATTGAGAATAAATTGATAATTTATATGTAACTCCAGAACTATGAATTAAACAAAGAAGAAAATGCTTGGGACTACCAGTAAATTATACTTTCTTAGGCAAGGATCTGTTACATTCATCTAAGAAGGAGGATTTGAAATATTCATTAATTTATATTTTCTTTCACCTAAACACTTCTCAAAAATTTTCTGCATGCTTAAAAATTGTCCATCTCTGACAGTAGCAGTAGCATCACTAAAATATCTTCACATCTTTCAGATTCCATTTTAAGGGCATAAGAATAAGAAACGAAAACATTTTTCTGGAGTGTCAATTGAGTTACTTATGACAGTGAATACTTGGAGGTTCAATTGTGTACAGGATCATGAATTACAAAGATATGCATGGCAATTTAATAAATGTATGCATTTATGATATAAAATACCCTCTAAAGTGAAGAGCCCTTCTTGTCATGGATTTACGGTATTGCATGTAAAAAATTAAGATTTTACCATTGATAAGATTGCCTAGGAGATGGATTTATTGTAGGAAGATAAGAGAAATCAACTCTGGGCCTTATAAATAGTAACTTTTAATGTTCATTACAATAATATACCTGGTAAAGGACACCAATAAATGAATAGCCAGAAAAGCAGGAGGAAATACAGAAGACTGTGATGTAACAGATGTCAATGTAAAAGTTTGTTTCAAGAAGGAAACAGTCAACAATGTAAAAAGTAATTTAAAGGTGAGATAAAATATAAACTAAAATAACGGATTAGCCAGGATGGAGAAAGTTTAAGTGGTGGTATAATAGTGGTGAAAGCCATATTAGTTAGCTAACAATTGAGTGGAATGTGAGGAAATTAAGACTGCAAATATAGGAATTATTTCCAAACTTTGTGAGGGGAAAGACACAAAACAATAGCTGGATATGGGTGTATGTATGAAGATAGATATAAATACACACATATATTCAAATATTTTAAATTAAACTTATTTTAAGATAATTATAAATTCACATACTGTTGTAAAAAATAATGTAGAGAACCTATGTATTCTTTGCCCGATTTCCCTCCAATAATGTCTTGCAAAACTGTAGTACAACAACACAACTAAGATGCTCACATCGATACAGTCATTAATATTGTAATAAGGTTATAAGCTGACAGATGGTGAATACACTTCTCCTGGAAAGCATTGAGTAATGTATAGAATTATCTAATCACTATGTTGTACCCTGAAACTAGTATAACATTGTATACCAACTATACTTCAATTATAAAAATTAAAAGAAAATTACAGAAGAATCTTATTCACCATGAGGATTCTTCCTGCTACCCTTTCATAAGCCACAGCCACTTTCTTCATCACTCCTCCACATTTCTCACTCTGGCAATTGGTAATCTGTTATCTATTTCTATAATTTGTCACTTTAGGAGGTTATATAAATGAATTAATACAGTATGAAACCTCTTGGGATTAACTTTTTCAGTTAGCATAATTTCATCCAAGTTGTGTGTATCAGGAGTTCATTCCTTTTCATTTCTGAGTAGTATTCTATGGAAATATCACAATTTGTTTAACCACTCTGAATTGAAGAACATCTTAGGTTCTTTCCATTTTTTGGCTGTTACAAATAAAGCTGCAACACATATTCATGCATAGGGTTTTTTTTTGTTCTTTTTTTATGTGTAGGTTTTTAATGTGAAAATAAGTGTTCAATTTTCTGTGATAAATGTCCAAATTTGAAATTACTGGATTGTATGACAATTTAATGTTTGGTTTTATGAGACTGACAAACTGTTTGCCAGCCTGACTGTACCACATTAAATTCCTACCAGCAATATATGAGTAATGCGGTTTCTTTACATATTCACCATCATTTGGTGTTGCCATTATTTTTTTTTTAGATTTTAGCCATTATGATAGATATGTAATAATATCTCATTGTTGTTCTAATTTGTATTTATTAAATTTCTAGTGATATTGAATACCTTTTTACATGATTACTTGCCATCTGTATATCCTATGGTAAAATTTCTGTTCATCTTTTGTACATTTTCTAATTTGAACTTTTTTTTTTATTGTGGACTATGTCCAGCTTCTTGCTGTGCCCTCTAACACAAAGGATGAAGGGAAAGTAAAGGGCTGACTAGTCCCAACTTAAACCACTTTATTCACTCTCATTCATGCCCAGCATGGGTGGAAGAGTCAGATTTTCAGAATGATGTCTAAAGTTTAGTTTTTGTTTATTTATTTTTTATTATAAAAGGATTTGAGCATGTGAAACACGTGTGAGAAAGATGGAGTTAAGAGAGAGAAACTAAATATGTAAGAGAAAGAAGAGGAAATATTTTTCCCTCTGTTTTTATCTGAGCATTAATTAAACCAATGTGCATTGTGAACCCTGGAGTGGGGGTGGTTTGAGTACATAGCAAGGGAAATGTTTAGTATTATGTTATTGAGAATGTGGAAGGAATAGAATTTGGGACACAGAGAAATTGACTTTAAATAAGAGTTGATGAAATTCCTAATAATAAAATGTATGTAAATAAAAGATGCAGTTGCAAAAATGTTGGAACATTTGATAGCAGGAAGTTATAGAAAGGTTTCTTTTCTAAACTTCTTAACAAATTTTAAGTGTTCAGTACTGTATCATTAAGTATACAAAAGAAACATTTCTATCTGAAGACTTGAATTTACCTCTTTTTAGTAAGAGTGAAGGCAATTTCTTCAATAATAGGGAAAATAATCATCCAGAAATAGGAAATTATAATGAGGAGCCAGCAATAGAGATCAAAAAGCAGAATCCACAGAATGAAGGAGGCACTTTTTAACAGTACTAATTCAAGGAAGAAAAGTGTTTTCAGGAGGATGTTACAAACAGTGTCAGGTATCAAGGAGAAATACACTGAGAAGTGAATTTAGCAAATAACTGGAAAACAGTTACTGAAAATAAATTTGAACAGAATTGTATATTTACAATAGTTGTGGGAGATAATACAAATAAGGTAAGACTAGCAGTTGTTTTAGGTTTTGTATATTTATTTGATGTTATTCCCTAAATAGTGGAGAGTATTTCAAAGTTGAAAATGTTCGAAATGAATTGGATCAAGGAAAGACAGAGGGCAAAAAGCTATTGACAGCTTGTTATAGTCAAAATTGAAGTCAATATTGAGGAGGGTTTGAATTAAAGCAGAAGTAGTAGAAATGGAGAAGAATGAACAGATATGGCAACAGCTACCAAAGACAAATGATTAGGACCTGGTGACTAACTGGCAATTTTCCAATAACATATATTTGTTCATACCTTAAAGTCTTAGATAAAGAATAAATATGAAGTTATATTAATAAAATAATATATACTTTTTTGTGTGTCTCACCATCTCACCTCTATGTATTTTCAAAGCAAATCTCTGCAGTACAAACAAATACTCAGTACTTTGGGGTCCTCAGTGGGTTTTTCTAGTAAATTCACAGAAGTTTTCAGTAACGTTAGCAAACAGATCTTTTATGCAGGCCTTTGCTCATGACTAAAGATTTCACTACTTGTGAAATTGTGTCAAGATTCATTTTACTTGCACTTAATGTCCATGACCATGATGACTCCTGCTGGAAATTATCTGGTGTAAGTTACTTTTACCTCTGGAGCCATAGATGTTGCTGATATAGTTTCAATTTCTATGTGACATTACAATGTTGTGTTCTTTTGGAGGTCCCAGTTCATTTAAGTAAGGTGTCTTATGTCTAGATGTTTTATAGGGTTTGACAGAGCAACACTCTTTCAAAATGTATAGTCTCCACTTCAAGTCCTTAGGCATGAGAACAAATTTCCCTGATACCTCATCTTGTATTACTGCTACTAAGATTAACACAGAGCTTTGGCTGTAGTAGGTGCTTGATAAGCAAATGCTGGTTTATTTACATAACAGTTCATTTGACATAACCACCATTTTGAGAAAGGATGGTTGGAATTGATTTCCTCAAATAGGAGGACATGGAAAAATACTGGATTTGGAAGTTGTCTCAAGTTTCTCCTTGATTCCTTTAAGAATTTGTTTACTGGGATCCTGGGTGGCTCCGTTGGTTAAGGCTCCAACTTGTGATTTTGGTTCAGGTTGTGATCTCACAGTCATGGGGTGGAGCCTTGTGTGGGCTCTGCACTAAGCATGCAGACTGGTTGGGATTCTCTCCCTCTCTCCACCCCTCCCCCTCTGGTGCATATTCTTTATCTCTCTATCTCAAAAATAAATCAGTAAATATTAATACAATTTTTTTTTACTATCTGCAGATATACATTTTCTTTTTCAATTCCAATAGTGTCACACTTAGAATACAGCCACAACAAGCTTGAACCTGTGATTGTTGTTTTTTCCATTATATGAATTTTTGGAATGTGGATTTCCTCCGTATGTGGACCATCATAGGGTTCCTATTTCCTGGATCAATACTATAGAATTTTGGACTGCTTGGGTGGCTCAGTTGGTTGGGTGCCTTATTCTTGGTTTTTGCTCAGGTTATGATCTCACAGTTTGTGGGTTCAAGCCCCACATCAGGCTCTGCACTGACAGTGTGGAGTCTGCCTGGGATTCTCTCTCTCTCTCTCTCTCTCTCTCTCTGCCCCCTCCTGCTCACGTTGTTTCTGTCTCTCTTTCAAAAAAAATGGAGAATTTTTCCAGTGGTATCAATTGTTAATTTGAATAGCTCCCTGCTAAGACAGAAACTCATCTCCTAGAAATTGACAAGTATTATTTATTTATTTATTGTGTGGTCCCTTCTTTATAACAGGTAAAGCCCTAAAAGAGAAAAGTCCCCAAGACACATTTTTTTTTAAGTATGTGTCACTCTTTTCAACATTTGATCCGATTTCATTTTCTTCTCTCTATGGCTGCGAATTGCTTATCAAGTAGTCTCTTTCCATCCTAAACCCTTCTTCAGCTGTGTAGGTTTGCAAGTTTCCCCAGCTTTTCACTAAGTGCTGACACTTTCATGCTCTCATGTGGGACACAAAAACTGATGAAGCATGAATGCTCTTTCATTTTTAAATTGTAAATACTCTCCTCAGAGCCAAACTGAGGAAGATAAAGCAGGCATTAGAGTGCTATGAAAATTGAAATATAAGAATGTTTTATATAAATTCCCAGGAAAGTGAGACCTAGCTACTGCTAATAGCATTCAAGGAATGGTGATGCCTTTGGGTTACACTGTATGTCAAATAGATCTCTCTCTCCTGCTTCCTCATTATAATTTATTGCTAAGGCTAAGAGAAAATCAGCAAATTTAGTGTTCCTTTTCCACAATTATTTTATTTCATTTTTTTCTTGTCTGGATAGGCCTAAAATTATAGTAAATATATAAAAGATTTTAGAAAAATCAGACTAAAATCCAAGTAATTAGATTAAAACTACCTGTGTAACTTTGGTGTTTATTCTTTTTGTGCCTCAGTTTCTTCATCTATAGATATAATAATGTTAATCTTGTGTACTTTTGTGGTTTTCAAATAAAGAAAAAATATGGAAGGGATTTAAAAATTGTTACACAAATGCAAGGGATAATTATTCTCATTGTGATATAAAGAGGTAGATTGCCTGTTCTGACTTCAAAAAAAAGGCCAGCAAGGTTATGAAGAAGGCTTAGATTTGATTCCCTTCTACTATCTATTTTTGTGTCTCTCTCTGATTTTTTTCTTCCTTCTTCAAAGAAAATTACAAACCTGTTGTATTTCACTAGAATCATATTCTTGCTCCAGAGAAAAGGTATTTGATGATCTCAGTCTAGCACTGTGAATAAAAGAGTGAAGCAGAGGTGATAGACATTTTAGATTTGAATACTAAGTCTACCACTTATAACACTGTAGTCTTAGGCAAGTTGTCTTTACTTTTCTGTTCTTAGCTGTTTCATCTATAAAATGGTAGTAATAATAACAGTGCCCACAATAGGATTATTTGGAGAGTTAATACATATAAAGCACTTTGATGAGTATGTGACACATAATAAATGCTAGTTATTACATTTTTCTACTAGCAGATACAGATTATGAATGTGTTCACAGAAATAACTTTGTACTTTAGTGTAGCCACTGCAAGATTGTCTGAGTTACAACAATTTTCGGCTTATAGTAAGCAGTCAATGAACACATTGTTAAATGAATTATTTAAAACCCTTTAAGATATACCAGAAAACAGTTTTAATGGTAATTTCTGGGCACTATGAATATGTGAAAGAAAATATTTTGGTCAGGGCTGTATTGATGAGTTTCACATCTCATCATGTAGGCAGTTTGCTATCTAAACTGTAGTATCTGTCTTAATTTACCAATAATCATGAAGTAATAGTAAAATTATCCTGGGAATGATTCATCTCTGTGCTCATATACTAATATGTCAGAATATGTAAAGATTTATAAGGCTGAGAAATGTTTTCCTCTTTTTTCCCAAGTGGCTTACAAATAAGATTATAAAGGTTCTGGGACATGAAATAACTACAGTGGTAATTCTCAAAGAGTAATCCACAGGCTCTATCAGAATTAACTTGGGTGCATATTAAATATTCAGATTCCTTGACCCATCTAGAGACATTTAAATTTTAGCCACCTGCAATAACAGTGGATGAACCAGGACATTATGCTAATTGAAATAAGTCAGGCACAGAAAGACAAACTACATGATCTCACTTATATGTGGAACCTTAAAAAGTTAAACTCAAAGAAGCAAAGATCAGAAAGGTAGTTACAAGGGGCAAGAGGAGAGAGGATAATGGGGAGATGTTGATCAAATGATACAAAGTTGAATTTATGTAGAATGAATAAATCTAAAAGTCTAATGTACAGCATCATAATTGTAGTTAACATTGTATTGAACACTAGAAATATGTGAAGATAGTAGATTATAGCATATTACAATAAAAATGTTTAAAATGCATTGAGGTGTTTTCTAATATCTATGACTAAGGTCTCACTCTGCATAACCTCTCAGGCTTTCCACATAGAGAACTACACAGGCCTTTGTGGAAATGGCCTATCTGCTGAATGATCCAACATGTCTATGACTCCAGTGATTCCAATCTAAAAGCCAATGGCTCAAGCTATGAAAGAATTTTTCCTGCTGGGCTTTGGAACAATCAGCCTGGATCAAACAAACAGAAAAACCAAAATGATTTAAACACATGGTTATTTTAGGGGATGAGTGGTACTGTTAATATTTCACAGCAATAAAATATATGCTGTGCAATATCCAAGGAACAGGAAGGAGCAGGCAGAATTAAATACGCATTTCAATACAGAGTAGCAAACTTTAGGAAAAAATCCAGATTTGTAAATGAAAATTTATTTCCAAGAGCCTCATATCTAATTTTTTTCTTTTTTTGATGTGCCTTTATAGAGAAGTTTTGGATGGTATTGACTCACTGAGACTGCAAACAAGTAATTACATCAGATTTTAAAGTCTCCTGGGATTCATTTATTTAAACACACACAAAAATACACCAGGGTATAGGCACAGCCATTTCTGTGTTGTGTTAGAAGCTGAGAAAAACTCAGCATTTGAAAACTAAATTGGAAAAAAGGATCTGTTTTGCCTAATCAACCCCCGATTTTTTTCCTAATAGGCACAGACATGAATTGTTCTTATTGAGCATTTAAAAATTGAGGATATAGGGGTGCCTGGGTGGTTCAGTCGGTTGAGTGTAGGACTTTGGCTCAGGTCATGATCTCACCATTGGTGAGTTCAAGCCCCGCGTTGGGCTCTGTGCTGACAGCTCAGAGCTTGGAGCCTGCTCTGGATTCTGTGTCTACCTCTCTCTCTGCCCCTCCCCTGCTATCTCTCTCTCTCTCTCTAAAAAAGTAAATAAACATTAAAAATAAAATAAAATTTGAGGATACAATGGATGTTACATTTGTAAGTGTAAAGTAATTTATCAATAAATAATTTGTGCTATCTTGGCAATCAATGTTCGTTTGAGCAAGGTACCTGTCCTTAAAAAAGGACTTGAAACTAATTAAAGCACACTTGATAGGGCAGAGGATACCGAGAAGGATTTGATTTCCTGCCTCAGCTTAAAGTCTTCTTTGGCCAATCAATCCTTTCTCAAGTGGACATAGATACACGGCGGATTCTTTTTTTGCTTGTTTGCTTATTTATTTTTGAGAGAGACAGACAAAGCGCAAGCGGGGGAGGGGCAGAGTGAGAGGGAGACACAGAATCCAAAGCAGGCTCTAGGCTCTGAGCTGTCAGCACAGAGCCCCATGTGGGGCTTGAACCCACGAGCCGGGAGATCATGAACCGAGTGGAAGTCAGATGCTTAACTGACTGAGCCACCCCGGCGCCCCTCCACAGTGGATTCTTTAGCTTGTCATTAATGCATATGACTATTTCTGAATCTCAAAGTCTGTGGTTTTCTCTTATGTGCCCATATTTTCCTTCCTGGGCAGTTTTGGCACTGCACTTTGTACGTAATTTAGGATTAAAGAATTCTAGTTCAGTCATGACATAATTACTGGCATTATCCAAAAGTGCATAAACAAAATATTTACTTTCAGAGCATAGCTGTAGTTCTCCATGGGTAGAATGTTAATATCTTATTATAGCTTTAGAGTGTTTTATAATTTGGAAAGTAATTTAATATACATTATCTTTGATTCTTGCAACAATTGTATAGAGTAGACAGGACATATATTAGTATTTCATTTTACAGATTGAAATACCAAGTCTAATCAATTTTATGAAATGTCTTAATTCATATAATGATAATTACCACATTTAGGAATAAAATTCAGGTTTCTGGTTCCTACCTCATTATCATCTACATATCTATAATTCACATTATGCCAAATAAGGAAGGAAAAATGTCCCCATTCTCATATGTAATTCCTCTAAAATGTAGACGAATCATAGCTTAACTATGCATCTTATTGAACTTTGTCCTTGGAAAACTGGAGTCCTGCAGTTAACTGAAAAAATTTTTTCATTCATTATTATTCATAACAATGCTTGCTCCTTTAACAAGTAAAAAGACAATAGTGAATGAAGGTATATAAACTGATGTTATTAAACTGAATGTTTAAATCCTCATAATTTGACTTCAGTGTTCAACCGTTTATTGACACTTCTTTGGCTTTGGAGAAAAATGTATAGACTCCTTGAATGTGGAGGATGCAGATTCTATATTCTTGGTAGCTTCTACAGCCTAGTCTATTGTTTCAAATACCATCAGTGTTTAATCACTTGAAGTGAATACTGCTGATTAATTTATTAACAAGTCCTGGGTTAATTCACTGGGCACACTCCAGCATCAACTCTAAAACAAAGAATGACAGAGTGAAGAAATTCAGTTAGCTTGGTGTTTAAAATTTTGTCCTGGAAGATTGAGCCTAGTGTCAAACCCAAAGTGTATGTATTATCAAGAATATTTTGTGCCCGGTGTCAGACATCCATATGATTCCTCCCATATAAGTTTTTTAATTGCTTCTATCCTACAACTTGTTAGTGGTGAATTCACCAATAAACAAATGAAAGAGTGGAATGTAGTATAGTTCTCTTAAAATCCAACTATTAGAGAGAATACAATTTAACTCACCGAGATAAAAAGATTAAATACTTTTATTAAAGCCCCTTAAATTTTATAGCTTTCCTATGTCTTTCTATGAAAGCTGGATTATATTTTAAAATTTAAAACTTATTTTGTAATAATTTAAATTTTTCAGAGAAAAATAAATCACCTTGTTTTACTTTAACATTTATTCAAGAAATAGGCCATCCTACCACTTCACTTGATTTTTTTGTTATTACTTATTGATGATATTATATAATCCCCTCTAAAGGAGTCTATGTGATGTCACTTCAAGAGAAGGTGGGGAAAAAATGGATGGATAATGTGGCACTAATTGTGCCTTGAAGGAACTGACCTTGTTGGACAGTGTCAATGGCTGCAAACAAATGATTATGCAAGGATGCTTAGAGACTCCTCTGTCCCTTGATTTCTCATTTGTCAACCAAGCAATTGTGAAATGATAATAACTTTACTTTGGAAGATTTTTGTGAGAACAGGGCATGATCTATACAATGCACCTAACATAGCTTGCTGTACCTAACACATGACAACATCTCAATTAATATTAGTATCCCCCAACTTTCCCCTGAAGTTGAGGGCCATGGATAAAATTAACATATTCATTTTAAAGGGTAGCATTTAAAACCTTATTTTCATAAATTTTAAATACCAAAATCATTAACTTTCTGTATTTAAGTTTGACCACAGGTTTCCAGTTGACTGTGGCAAAAAAAAAAAAAAAAGTGACGTAGTCAAAAGCATGACCAAGAATGCTGAAAATGAAGAAAAGGTTGGAATTGAAAGATGCACCCATAATTTGACCTAATTATGGATACCAAACCTTTTGAAAAATTTTAAGAATTTGTCTTGCCAATTTGGCTTAACTGAAATTCATTTATTTTATTTGATGTAAGATGTACTTAAATCCTGTATTTCAAAAATATATAAAACAGGCAAAGAATAACATTTAACCTCTATTCATCTGAAATACATATTCCTATGTACAGAGAACCTGGACAAGTGTAAAATGAAACAAGCAATTAGTTTCTCTCTAACAGTGAGCAGTTCAAAATGTAGCATCATTCCAGTCCTGATTAAGAATGATATAGCACATCATCATTGTCAACACTATTCAGCCAATGTAAACCTTAGTTAGAAATGTATTTGCCAGAGAAAAATGTGCCTTTGATTTCTGTTACACTTTCCCAGTAATTGCTGTCATCTGTGGCAGGTTATTATTACAGTTGAATAGAATTTCAGTAATTACTTCTAACAGCTTTTAGATTGAAGGGCATTTTGACAGTTTGAACACTCTTGACAACAATTACCTTTTTCTTGGTTAACACTGATTCAGGAAAGTTAAAAACTAAATCTGTTCAGAGGAAACACTTATATATGTCACTAGTAAGTAGGTTGATAGACAAAATGTGTAAATTGAAGAATGACTTAAAATTTTTAAAGTTTTTTTAATGTTATATATTTTTGAAAATCAGCATTAAAGGAGGTACAGACCATGCTGGTTAAATTAATAGCAAGCAATGTGGAATGATTAAATTTAGTCCCTAATTCAATTATTAACAGAAATGACTGTACTAGTATAATGAGAAAAATGTGTGCATGAGAAAAGCATAAACATAATTATTTATATATGCATGCCTCTATTTACTTATGCATATGATTATAAATGCCTTGAATAAATGAAGACCAAAGTAAATACACATGCCTACATCTTTTGCAAAGTGAAAATATGTTTCTAAGAGATTTGCATTCTATGACATTAAAACTGTCTACTTATGTAAAGTGAAAAGGGGAATTGATGCAATTTAAGAGCAAACCACTTTGGTATGAGTTTTTGAAACATCCAGATAATTGAAACCAGAAATGTGGAATGTAAGATATCCAGATAATCACTTGAATTCTTTATTCAGTTTTGTAGAATACACTTAAAGATGCCCAAAGTATACAGCCATATTTGAAATATTCCTTACATATTAACTAGTACAATTAACCATCACTTTAAGAAGTTATTTGTGAATGAAGGCAGGAATTAAAAAGTAAAAAAAAAAAAAAGAATTTAAACAGAGGCTTCTAAATAAATCTAATCAAAATACTGGTTTCAGGGACTAGAAAAGTATGATATGTAGAAAGTATCAATTTCCAAAATTGATTTTTTAATAAATATAATATGCATGCTACCAAAAAGGGGGAAAAATGAGAGACAAAAGACCAGCTAGGAAAACAATTAAATTCTTTCCCATGTTGTGAAACAGTTCAACAGATTTTTGGGAAACTAACTCTTCTCTTCAAAGTAATAGTATGGGGAAAACTAAAATGAAATGTCATCAAATTCCATAGCCTGCAAAAAGCTACATTTAACCCATAAAGGACAATGTATGTGTGGAAGAACATTATGCTCCATGTGATATGATTTAATTTTTTTGTTATAAATAGAATAAAAACCTTGTCAATCTGTATTGAAGAATTCATATGATATTGCTGTTGACTATTTTCTAGAATCATAAATAAGATTTTGAAATAAATAACCATAGTAACAAGATTTATTAGATCCAACTAACGATGTCTTCTTTTCATGGCTAAGTTCAAAAACCCTAATGGATTGTCCAAAGCTCTAAATATTTTATGTATTGAATAATGACCATTTTCATTACTAATTGTCCAGTTTATCATATAAAACTAACAGTAACTAAAATTTTGGAAACATTAGTTGCAAATAACTTAATCAGGGACAGAATTGAAGTTCCCAGGGGGCTGATATTCTGTTGCATTATATGGCTGTAATAGTTTGGCATAGATGTGCTTCCAAAACTAATGAAGAGTTCAGTAAGTTGATATATTTTATTAGATGGATAATAACCATAGGATGGATATACAACAATGAATAAAACCACTTTGGTATTGATGGATATCCAGGATCTTAGGGTTTTTTTCTCACCATTTACCTCCAATTCCTAGGATAGTAACAGATAAAATATAGGTGTTCTACAGATGTATTTGAATAAGGAAATAAATGAATAAATCAACAACTGGTATTTTCAGTGTATATGACAGATTATAAAAAGAGGAAGTTCAGGGCCAAATTATATTCCCATTTCTTCTAGTTTTCAAAAATGTTATTTGATTTAATAATTTATCAAAGTAATACATGAGTAGCATTTTAAAACTGAAGTTCACAGTCTCACCTTATTCTACCATTGATTCCAATGTAAAGATTGGAAAAAAAAAACTACAAAGTGTTTAAGAGATTTTGTTGTTGTTGTTGTTGTTGTTAAATTATGGTCTTAGTGTTTGTTGGGAACTTTCTTTCTAGATATCCATATCTTTTAAAGTGAAAAATTCATTTGGAATCTTTCATGATTATATCATTTGTTTAATCAGTTTATTTTTAGGCGTCCTTACTCAAATATTAAAACTACTGAAATTATCTTTTACTTCAAATATTTTTTTCTCTCATATATCCTAACTTTGAAATTTTTGTTTTTCATTCTGTAATATTGGTGTAATCACTTCCTTCCTATTTCTTTACAGTTTTACAATTATGTATATATAATATATGTTGTACACATAGATATATATGTTTTAAGATACTATTTAATTTCAAGTTACTTAACATACAGTGTAATACTAGTTTCAGGCATACAATTAATGATTCAACACTTCCATACAATACTTGGTTCTTATCACAAGTGTTCTCCTTAATATGCATTACCTATTTAACCCATCCCCCCACCCACCTCCTTTCTGGTAACAATCAGTATGTTCTCTACAGTTAAGAATCTGTTTTTGGGCCTGCCTCACTCTCTCTTTTTTTCTCTTTGCTTATTTGTTTTGATTCTTAAGTTCCACATATGAGTAAAATCTTATGATATTTTTCTTTCTCATATATACTTATTTTTCTTTGCATAGTACTTTCTAGCTCCATCCATGTTGTTGCAAATGGTAAGATTTTACTCATTTTTGGGGCTGAGCAATATTCCATTGTGTATATATCACTTATTCATTGTCCATTCATAAGTTAATGGACACTTGACTAGTTTCCATAATCTGGTTATTATAGATAATGCTGCTCTAAACATCAAGGTGCATGTATCTTTTTGAATTAGTATTTTTCTATTCTTTGGGTAAATACATAGTAGTGCAATTGCTGTAACATAGGGTAGTTGCATTTTTTAACTTTTTGAGGAAACTCCATACCATACTCTTTTCCGCAGTGGATTACCAGATTTCATTCTCACCAACAATGCAAGAGGGTTCCCTTTCTCCACATCCTTGCCAAAACCTGTTGTTTCCTGTGTTATTGATTTTAGTCTTTCTGACAGGTGTGTAGTAATATCTCATTGTAGTTTTAATTTGAATTTCTCTGTTGATCAGTGATGTTGAGCATCTTTTCAATGTATCTGTTAGTCATCTGTATGTCTTCTTAGGAAAACTGTCTATTCATCTCTTATGCCCATTTTTAAATTGAATTATTTGTTTTTCAGGTGTTGAGTTTTATAAGTTCTATTTTGGAGATTAACCCTTTACCAGATATGTTATTTGCAAATATCTTCTCCCATTTTGTAGCTTTCCTTTCAGTTTTGTTTATTGTTTCCTTTGCTGTGCAGAAGCCTTTTGTTTTGATGTAGTCCCAATAGTTTATTTTTCCTTTTGTTTCTCTTGCCTCCGAAGACATATCTAGACAGAAGTTGCTATGACCAATGTCAAAGAAGTTACGCCTGTGTTCCTTTCTAGGATTTTTATAGTTTCATGTGTCATATTTAGGTCTTTAAACCATTTTGAATTTATTTTTGTGTATTGTGTAAGAAAGAGTGCAAAGTGGTGCAGCCCCTCTGAAAAACAGTATGGCATATCAAGGTTTCTCAAAAAATTAAAAATAGAACTACCCTACAATGCAAAAGAATGAAACATATATACATATATATTTTACTCCTAAGAGCTCGATTTTTTCTTTGGTTGTCTCTTTTTATCATATCTTACTTTCTTTTTTTTTTTTTTTTTTTTTTTTTTTTTTTATTTTTTTATTTTTATTTTTTTTTTTATGAAATTTATTGACAAATTGGTTTCCATACAACACCCAGTGCTCATCCCAAAAGGTGCCCTCCTCAATACCCATCACCCACCCTCTCCTCCCTCCCACCCCCCATCAACCCTCAGTTTGTTCTCAGTTTTTAAGTCTCTTATGCTTTGGCTCTCTCCCATTCTAACCTCTTTTTTTTTTTTTTTTTTCCTTCCCCTCCCCCATGGGTTCCTGTGAAGTTTCTCAGGATCCACATAAGAGTGAAACCATATGGTATCTGTCTTTCTCTGTATGGCTTATTTCACTTAGCATCACACTCTCCAGTTCCATCCACGTTGCTACGAAAGGCCATATTTCATTTTTTCTCATTGCCACGTAATATTCCATTGTGTATATAAACCACAATTTCTTTATCCATTCATCAGTTGATGGACATTTAGGCTCTTTCCATAATTTGGCTATTGTTGAGAGTGCTGCTATGAACATTGGGGTACACGTGGCCCTATGCATCAGTGCTCCTGTATCCCTTGGATAAATTCCTAGCAGTGCTATTGCTGGGTCATAGGGTAGGTCTATTTTTAATTTTCTGAGGAACCTCCACACTGCTTTCCAGAGCGGCTGCACCAATTTGCATTCCCACCAACAGTGCAAGAGGGTTCCCGTTTCTCCACATCCTCTCCAGCATCTATAGTCTCCGGATTTGTTCATTTTGGCCACTCTGACTGGCGTGAGGTGATACCTGAGTGTGGTTTTGATTTGTATTTCCCTGATAAGGAGCGACGCTGAACATCTTTTCATGTGCCTGTTGGCCATCCGCATGTCTTCTTTAGAGAAGTGTCTATTCATGTTTTCTGCCCATTTCTTCACTGGGTTATTTGTTTTTCGGGTGTGGAGTTTGGTGAGCTCTTTATAGATTTTGGATACTAGCCCTTTGTCCGATATGTCATTTGCGAATATCTTTTCCCATTCCGTTGGTTGCCTTTTAGTTTTGTTGGTTGTTTCCTTGGCTGTGCAGAAGCTTTTTATCTTCATAAGGTCCCAGTAATTCACTTTTGCTTTTAATTCCCTTGCCTTTGGGGATGTGTCCAGTAAGAGATTGCTACGGCTGAGGTCAGAGAGGTCTTTTCCTGCTTTCTCCTCTAAGGTTTTGATGGTTTCCTGTCTCACATTTAGGTCCTTTATCCATTTTGAGTTTATTTTTGTGAATGGTGTGAGAAAGTGGTCTAGTTTCAACCTTCTGCATGTTGCTGTCCAGTTCTCCCAGCACCATTTGTTAAAGAGGCTGTCTTTTTTCCATTGGATGTTCTTTCCTGCTTTGTCAAAGATGAGTTGGCCATACGTTTGTGGGTCTAGTTCTGGGGTTTCTATTCTATTCCATTGGTCTATGTGTCTGTTTTGGTGCCAATACCATGCTGTCTTGATGATGACAGCTTTGTAGTAGAGGCTAAAGTCTGGGATTGTGATGCCTCCTGCTTTGGTCTTCTTCTTCAAAATTCCTTTGGCTATTCGGGGCCTTTTGTGGTTCCATATGAATTTTAGGATTGCTTGTTCTAGTTTCGAGAAGAATGCTGGTGCAATTTTGATTGGGATTGCATTGAATGTGTAGATAGCTTTGGGTAGTATTGACATTTTGACAATATTTATTTTTCCAATCCATGAGCAGGGAATGTCTTTCCATTTCTTTAAATCTTCTTCAATTTCCTTCATAAGCTTTCTATAATTTTCAGCATACAGATCCTTTACATCTTTGGTTAGATTTATTCCTAGGTATTTTATGCTTCTTGGTGCAATTGTGAATGGGATCAGTTTCTTTATTTGTCTTTCTGTTGCTTCATTGTTAGTGTATAAGAATGCAACTGATTTCTGTACATTGATTTTGTATCCTGCAACTTTGCTGAATTCCTGTATCAGTTCTAGCAGACTTTTGGTGGAGTCTATCGGATTTTCCATGTATAATATCATGTCATCTGCAAAAAGCGAAAGCTTGACTTCATCTTTGCCAATTTTGATGCCTTTGATTTCCTTTTGTTGTCTGATTGCTGATGCTAGAACTTCCAGCACTATGTTAAACAGCAGCGGTGAGAGTGGGCATCCTTGTCGTGTTCCTGATCTCAGGGAAAAAGCTCTCAGTTTTTCCTCGTTGAGGATGATGTTAGCTGTGGGCTTTTCATAAATGGCTTTTATGATCTTTAAGTATGTTCCTTCTATCCCGACTTTCTCAAGGGTTTTTATTAAGAAAGGGTGCTGGATTTTGTCGAAGGCCTTTTCTGCATCGATTGACAGGATCATATGGTTCTTCTCTTTTTTTTTGTTAATGTGATGTATCACGTTGATTGATTTGCGAATGTTGAACCAGCCCTGCATCCCAGGAATGAATCCCACTTGATCATGGTGAATAATTCTTTTTATATGCCGTTGAATTCGATTTGCTAGTACCTTATTGAGAATTTTTGCATCCATATTCATCAGGGATATTGGCCTGTAGTTCTCTTTTTTTACTGGGTCTCTGTCTGGTTTAGGAATCAAAGTAATACTGGCTTCATAGAATGAGTCTGGAAGTTTTCCTTCCCTTTCTATTTCTTGGAATAGTCTTACTTTCTTGTAGACAATATATATTCATGAAACTCTCTGAATTTAATAATTAACATATATTTTGTAGATTCTGCTTTGTACATTATATATAGTCCAAAGCTTATCATTAGAGAAGGTAGATAATATGTTGAACCACCAAAAATTCCATAACATAAAGGATTTTTGAGTTTTCTTCTGTGTAAAGCACAATTTTTATAGATTTATCTTTTAACTTAATTTAAAATGTTAAATAACTAAAAATTGTAAACCAGTAATTTAGTAATTATACCCATGCAATCAACACCCTGATTAAAAACTAGAACATTATTAAAACCTCAAAAACCTTGCCATGCATCCCTCATTCATTTCCCTCTAGAGTTATTACTATCTTGCTTTCTACCACCATAAGTAACCTTTTCTAATTTTTCATTTTTATATAAGTCATACAGTGTATACTTCTTTTGTGTTTGGCTTCTTCCTTTCAACATTACATTTGTGAGTTCCATTTTGTTGCATACAGCAATAGTTTCTTTATACTTATTGCTGTATATTGAATTAACAAACCACTATCTATTCTACACTATTTGGGATAGATAGCTGTGAGAGAAATACTGAATCACTAAAAACACTCTTGCACATTTCTTTTGGTGAATGCATGCATGTATTTCTTTTGGGTATATCTATTGCAAACCTCTGGGTCAAAAAATTTAAAGTATTTAGCTTATTGACATTGTCAAAAATATATTCAAAGTGATGATACCAAAATATTCTTAAGCAGAATATAATAGTTCAACTTCTCCACATTCTCAGGACCATGTGGTATTTTGAGTCTTAAATTTGCAAATCTAGCAATAATATATTAGTATCTCATGAACCCTTGTGTTTATAGCAGCATTATTTACAATAGTCAAGTTAGGGAAGCCCAAGTGTTCACTGATTGAGGAATGTATAAAGAAGATGTCATACATGCATACACACACACACACACACTGAGCACCACTGGAATACTATAGCCATAAAAATAATGAAATCTTGCCATTTACAGTGACATGGATGGAGCTAGGGAGTATAATGTTAAGTGAAATAAATAAGTCAGAGAAAGACAAATGCCATACAATTTCACTCATATAAGGAATTTAAAAAACAAAACAGGGGTGTCTGGATGGCTCAGCTGGTTAAGTGCCCAACTCTTGATTCCAGCTCAGATCATGATCTCATGGTTCGTGAGATGGAGTCTTGCATCAGGCTCTACACTGATAGCATGAAGCTTGCTTAGGATTTTTTTTTCTCTCTTTCTGCTCTTCCCCTGTTCATGCACACTCTCTCTCTAACATAAATAAATCATCTTAAAAGAAAGAACAAAACAAAAAAGCAAAGGTGGAAAAAAGAGAGAGACAAATCAAGAAACAGTCTCTTCATTATAGAGAAAAAGCTGATAGGTAACAGCGGGAAAGTCGATTCAGTATGGGTAAAATAGTTGATGGGGATTAAGGGGTGCACTTGTCATGATGAGCACCTGGTAATGCATGGAATTTTTGAATCACTATATTTTATATCTAAAATTGATAAAATAGTGTATGTTAAAAACGAATATATTAATATCTCATTTGCATTTATCTGATGACTAACAAAGTTGAGCACCATTTACTACGGTTATTTGCCACTTAATTATTCTTTTTTATAAAATGCTCATTCAAAATTTTACTCAGTCTTCTATTGGATAGACTGTTCTTTTCTTATTAAATTATATGAGTATTCATTTTATATTATGAATACAAGTCCTTTGTCAGGTATATATATATCTGTATATCTATAGAAATTTATAACACTTTCCAGCCTGTGTTTTGCTATTGTACTTCCTCAATGGTATCTTTTGATAAACGGAAGTGCTTACTTAAAAAAACTTTATTACTATATAATTCAAATATTGTGGAATTCACCAATTTAAGGTGTATAATGCATTGGTTTATAGTATAGTCACAGAGTTGTGCAAATATAATCACAATCAAATTTATATTTATAGTATCCCCTAAATAAAAGCTGATATCCTATATGAGTCTCTTTCAACTTCCAAACAAAGGCCTGCCCTAGTGGCATCTGGGTATCTCAGTAGGTTAAGCTTCTGACTGTTGGTTTAGGCTTGGGTCATGATCTCATGTTTTTGTGGGTCTGAGCCCCATGTCAGGCCCTGTGCTGACATTGCAGAGCCTGTTTGGGATTCTCTCTCTTTCCCTTTCTCTATGCCCTTCCCCCACTCACGCTGTCTCTGTCTCTCTTAAAATAAATAAATAAACTTAAAAAAAAGCCATCCCTAGGCAACCACCAATTTATATTATATGCATTTTGTGAATATATCAAATAAATGCATCATATAATATGTGACTAGCTTTTGTTACATCACATAATTCTCCAAGGTTCATCCATGTTGTAGCATGTGTCAATACTTTGTTTTTATTTGCAAATAGTATTTCATTGCATTGACATATCAGATTTAATTTATCCACTCATTATTTGATGTATATTTTGAGTTGTTTCCATCTTTCTATCATGAATAATTCTTCTATGACCATATGAGTACTAGTTTTTTGTGAACATATTTTCACTTCTCTTGAATTTATACCTAAGAGTGAAATTATTAGGTCATACAATAATTCTTTTTTTTCTCAACATTTTGAGGAAGTTTAAAACGATTTTCCAAAGCAGGTATACCATTTTATATGCCAATTTAGAATGTATAAGTATTCCATTTTCTCCTGATACTTTTCAATATTTGTTTTCTGTTCTTTTTGTAATAGCCATTCTAATGCATGTGAAGTATTGTGGTTTTCATTTGCACTTCCCAGATGACGAATCTTTTCGTGTGTTTATTGGTCATTTTTGGGGATAAACGTCTATGTAAATCTTTTACCCTTTTAAAAATGTGTTATTTGTCTTTTATCATTGCTGTATTCTTTTCATATTCCACATACAAGTACCATATCAAATATGTAATTTTCAAATATTTTCTCCCATTCTGTGAGTTATATTTTTACTTTCTTATAATGTACTTTGATTATGCTTTTTGATGACTTTTTTGTGATGTCCAATTTATTTTTTTCTTTTGTTACTTTGTTTTTGGTGTCACATCTGAGAATTCGATTCAAAAGTCACAGAGATTTATACTTATGCATTCCTCAAGGAATATTACAATTTTAGCTATAATTTTAGGTCTTTATTCCATTTTGATTAAATTTCTGTGTATGGCATGAGTGGGAGGTCCATTTTCATTTTTTGCATATAGATTCCACATTATTCAGCACCATTTATTGAAAAGGTTATTTTCTCCTGACTGAATTCTCTTGGCAACCGTAGCAAAAATCAATTGATGATAAATATGTAAGTTTATTTCTATACTCTCAATTCTATTCCAATGATCTATACATTGATAATATGCCATTAAAAACTGTTCTCATCACTGTACCTTTGTAGTAAGTTTAGAAATCAGGAGGAATGACCCTCCAATATTTCCTTTTTTTTTAATTTGCTAAATCTGTAGTTTAACTTGGGATTTTTTGCCATATAAACAATATTAAATCTTCTAATTCATAAATATAACATGTCTTTCTATTTTTGAGGGCTTTCTTAATTTATTTCAACATTTTACACTTTTCAGATTGTAAATTCTGCACTAATTTATTACATTTATTCCTAAGTATTTTATTATTTTGATGCTTTTGAAAATGGAATAGTTTTCTTACATTCATTGTTGGATTGTTTATTCTTGCTGTATAGCAACACAAATGAATTTTGTATATTGATCTTATAACTTATAAACATTTTAAAAATTTTATTTAAATTCTAGTTAATCAACATACCATACAATATTGGTTTCAGGAGTAGAACTCAGTGATTCATAAATATATACAACACTCAGTGCTCATAATTACAAGTGCCCTCCTTAATACTCATCACCTATCTAGTCCATCCCCCATCTGCTTCCCTCCATCAACTCTCAGTTTGTTTTCTATTGTTAAGAGTTTCTTAAGGTTTGAGGAGTTAAGATGGCAGAGTAGTACGGGGACACTGAACTTGTCTCATCCCTGAAACAGCTAGATAAACATCAAACCATTTTGAACACCTTGGATATTAATCTGATTAATGCAACATAACGCATAATTTGAGCCAGAGATTTTGCAGGTACATGGTGGAAAGGTGAATTGGAGAAGATAGAAACCACAGTGCCATGGATGGTAGGGCACCATTTTGTGGAGAGAGGACAGAAACAGAGAAAAGGGGAGAGAGTGTAGCACATAGGGATTGCACAAGAAAAGCACTCTCCTAGAAAGCAGCTGGAAAGAAAGAGAGAAAGAGTGAAAACACAGGGAATTGGAAAGGAAATCTATTCCCTATAATCATTGATGGGGAAAAATGAGAAAGTTTCAATACCACCAGTTTTCCATAAAAAGTGGAGCACAAAGTTTGAAATTTTGGAACTCAGTGCCTGGCAGTGCTCTGATGAGGAAGCATGGTGAATCCCCGTGAGCAGGCCTCAAAGTCTGAGGAGCCCTTGTGTGGCATGGGGAGATGCAGATCTTCTGCTTGGAGTGCTTTTGGTAGAGGCAGTACTGCCTCTTCATGGGTAAAAGAACCAGCAGGTGCCATGGAACTTCCATTTCCACCAGTATAGGAACAAAGACAGTGGCTGAGGGCAGGAAACCATGTTGCTGGATGTGTGGTGCAAGTTACCATAAACGCAGAGCCTCTGCTGCTGTGTGGTTTTGCCAACATTTTCTGGGATAAGTAGGTACCTAGCCATTGCTCAGGCAGATACACCCTCAAAAGATCAGTGCAAGTCCAGCTGCCAGGCTCTCTGAAGGAAGGGGTCATGAAATACAGTCCCACCTGAGATAAAATTCTGGAGGCAGGTGTCGCCTGGCAGACTGACAGCCTGGACACAGATAAGGGGAAGGTGGGGAGCAGGTGGAAGCCTGAAACAAAGGAGGGGTGATTGATTGTGTGTCTGTAGGGGAACAAAATTCCCACTCCTGAGACTAAAGAGAAGGGTGAAGTCATTTTCACTACCAGTAGACCTGCATTGATAGACCCCAGTGAACTAACCAGAGTCATCAAGTGAAGTACAGAGCTATTACACCAAACCCCACCCACTTGAACCCTCTAGGCACATATCCCATAAAGCAATTTGGCCTGAGAACCAGAAAAGCAGGCTCTTCTCCCAAAAGACCAGCACAAATTCCTACCACCCACTTAGTCTATGGATCATAGTGTGCTGCAAAGTTAAAGTTCTAGAGGAAACTGAATCTAGCTTCATTTGAGTTTCTTTTTGTTTGTTTGTTCATTTAGTTTGCATCTGTTTTTGTTTATATTGTGTTTTACTTTTCTTTCTTTATTTTTTTCTTTCTTGAATACAGAAAGATCAAATATTTTATTCTAATTTATTTTCTTTATTTTATCTATTTTAATGTCTTTTAAAAAATATTTCTTAATTTTTAATTCCTTTCCTTTTTTCCACCTTCATTTTCCTCTTTTCTATCAAGCTTCTCTTAACAAGCAGACTGAAACACGCCTAGGATGTAGCTTTATTTATTTGATTTGATTTTGTTTTATTTTTAATTTTTATTATTTCATATTTTCCTCCTCCAAAATACAAGATGGAGGAATTCATACCAAAAGAAAGAGAAAGAAATGATTCCCGAGTATTTAATCAACACAGATATTAGTAAGATGCCTGAACTAGAATTTAAAACCACAATTACAGGAATACTAGCTTGTATTGAAAAAAAGCATAGAAGACACCAGAGAATTTCTTTCTGCAGGAACAGAAGAACTAAAATTTATTTAGTCCAAAATTAAAAACGTTATAACTGAGATGCAATCTCAAATGGATGTCATGATGGCAAGGATGGACAAAGCAGAGCAATGAATCAGTGATATAGAATATAAAATTATGGAAAATAATGAAGCTGAAATGGACAGGGAAACAAAGGAAAAAGATCACAAAACAAGATGTAAAGAATCCAGTAACTTATTAAGGAGAGATAACATTCAAATCATAGGAGTCTCAGAAGATGAAGGCAGAGAAAAAAAAAGGGCAGATGGTTTATATGAGGAAATTATAGCTGAAAACTTCCCTAATCTGCTGTAAAACACAGACATCAAAATCCAAGAAGCACAGAGAACTCCCATGGAATTCAACAAAAGCCAACCATCACCAATGCATATCATAACCAAATTCACCAAATAAACAGACAATGAAAGAATCCTGAAAGCAACAATAGAAAAAAGTCCTTAACCTACAAGGGAAGAAAGATCAAATTCACAACAGATCTGTCCACAGAACCTTGGCAAGCCAGAAAAGCATGGCAGGATATGTTCAATGTGCTGAATAGGAAACATACACAGCCAAGACTTCTTTATTTAGCAAGGTTGTCATTCACAATAGAAAGAGAGATAGAGTTTCCCAGAGAAAAACTAAAGGACTTCATGAACAATAAACCATCCCTGCAAAAAATCTTAAGGGGGATTCTTTGAGTGGAGACAAAAGACCAAAAGCAACAAAGACTAGAAAGGAGTGAGAACACCAGAAACACCAACTTTACAGGCAATGCAATGCATTAAATTCATATCTTTCAATAGTCACCCTGAATGTAAATGGGCTAAAAGCTCCAATCAAAATACATAGGGTAGCAGAATGGATTAAAACAAAAAAACAAACACAAAACCAAGATCTATCTATATTCCCTCTATATGCTGCCTATAAGAGTTTCATTTTAAACCTAAAAACACCTGCAGTTTGAAAGTGAAAGTTGAAGCATTTCTAATGCTAATGGACATCAAAAGAAAGCTGGAGTAGGGATGCTTGGGTGGCTCAGTCAGTTAAGCAGCCAACTTCGGCTCAGGTCATGATCTTGTGGTCTGTGACTTTGAGTCCCACGTTGGGCTCTGTACTGACAGCTAGGAGCCTTGAGCCTGCTTCTGTTTCTGTGACTCTCTCTCTCTCTGCCCCTCCCCCATTCGTGCTCTGTCTCTCTCTGCCTTTCAAAAATGATAAATGTTAAAAAACGTTTAAAAATTAAAAAAAGAAAGCTGGAGTAGCCAAACTTCTATCAGACAAACTAGATTTTTAAGCAAAGACAGTAACAAGAGGTTAAAAAGGGCATTATATCAAAATTAAGTGGTCTATCTCCCCCAAAGATCTAACAATTATAAATATTTATGCCCCAAATTTGGAGAACCAAAATATATAAATAGATTAATCACATACAAAAAGAAACTCATTGATAAAAATACAATAACAGTACAGGACTTTAACACCCTACTTAACAACAATGGACAGATGATCTAAGCAAAATCAGCATGGGAAAATGGCTTTGAATGACACAGTGCATCAGATAGACTTGAAATATATATTCATAACATTTCATTCTAAAGCAGCAGAATTCACATGTTTTTCAAGTGCATATGGGACATTCTCTGGTATAGACCACAGATGACGTCACAAATCAGTCTTCGACAAGTACAAAAAGATTGAGATCATACTATGCATATTTTATGATGAAACTCTATGAAACTTGATGTCGACCTGAAAATACATATTAGAAAGACTACAAATACATGTAGGTTAAACAACATGTTACTAAAGAATGAAAGGGTCAACCAGGGAATCAATGAAAATATTTAAAAATACATTGAAACAAAAAGAAATCAAAACATGACAGGTCAAAACCTGTGGGATACAGCAAAGGCAATCATAAGAGAGAAGTATATAGCAATCCAGGACATCCCAAAGAAGTAATAATTATCTCAAATACACAACCTAACCATATACTTAAAGGAGCTGGAAAAGAGAAAAAACAGCAATTAAATCCCCAAACCAGCAGAAGAAGGGAAATAATAAAGATTGGAGCAGAAATCAATGATATGAAAACAGTAATGAAACAAAACAGTAGAACAGATCAACAAAACTACGAGTGGACTTTTTGAAAGACTTAACAAAATTGACAGCCCCCTACCCACCCTTATCAAAAAGTCAAAATGAAAGAACCCAAATAAATTAAATCATGAATGAAAGAGAAGAGGTCACAACTAACACTACAGTAATGCAAACAATATTAACAGAATATTATGAGGAATTATATACCAACAAATTGGGCAATCTGAAAGAAATGGATAAATTCCTATAAAAATATAAACTACCAAAACTGAAACAGAAAGAAATAGAAAATTTGAACAGATCCATAACCAGTAAAGAAATTTAAATTGTAATGAAAAATCTCCCAACAAACAAGATTCCCCAGCCAGATGGCATGCCAGAGGAATGATACCAAACAGAATAAGAAGAATTAGTACCTTTTCTTTTGAAACTGTTTGAAAAAAAGAGGAATGGAAGGAAAACTTCCAAACTCATTCCATGGGTCCAACATTCTTTAATTCCAAAAGCAGAAAGAGACCCCCAGTAAAAGGAGAATTAGAGACCAATTTCTCTGATGAATATGGATACAAAAATTTTCAACAAGATACTATCAAATCAAATCCAACAATACATTAAAAGAATCATTCACCACAATCAAGTGAGATTTATTTCTGATCTGCAGGGGTGGTTCAATATCTGCAAATTAATCAATATGTTATACCACATTAATAAAACAAAGGATAAGAATCATATGAATCGTTCATTAGATGTGGAAACAACATTTGAAAAAAAATAAAGCATCCTTTATTCATAAAAACCCTCAAGAAAGTAGGTATAGAAGGAACATGCTTCAACATCATAAAGGCTGTATACAAAAAAACCCACAGCTAATATCATCCTCAATGGGGAAAAACTGAGAGGTATGCCCCTAAGGCCAGAAACATGACAGGATGTCCACTCTCACCACTGTTGTTCTAAAAAGTACTGGAAGGTCAAGCCTCAGGAATTAGACAACAACAGGATATAAAATGCATACAGAATTCAAAGAAGAATTCAAACTTTCGTTCTTCACAGATGACAGGATACTCTTTGTGGAAAACCTGAAAGACTCCACCAAAAAACTGCTAAAACTTATACGTGAATTCAGGAAAGCTGCAGGATATAAAATCAATGTATAGAAATTGGTTGCATTTCTATATACCAATAATGAAGCAGCATAAGGATAAATCAAGGGATCTATCCCATTTACAATTGCACCAAAAACCACAAGATACCTAGGAATAAACCTAACCAAAGAAGTAAAGGCTCTCTAC
Organism: Prionailurus viverrinus; assembly: GCF_022837055.1. Classification (NCBI taxonomy): domain Eukaryota; kingdom Metazoa; phylum Chordata; class Mammalia; order Carnivora; family Felidae; genus Prionailurus; species Prionailurus viverrinus. Next base: position 59,873,948 of record NC_062579.1, read on the forward strand.
CTTGAAAACTATAGTAAATTTATAAAAGAAATTGAAGAAGACACAAAGAAAGGTAAACATTCCATGTTCCTGGATTGAAAGAACAAATATTGTTAAAATGTTTAGACCACCCAAAACAATCTACCCATTCAATGCAATCCCTATCAAAATAACACCAGTATTCTTCACAAAGCTAGAACAAGCAATCCTAAAATTTGTATGGAACCAGAAACAACCTTGAATAGCCAAAGCAATGTTGAATAAGAAAATCAAAGCTGGAAGTGTCACAATTCTAAGATTCAAACTGGACTACTAAGCTTTAATCATCAAGACAGTATGGTACATGCACAAAAACAGACACATAGATCAATGGAATTGTACAGAGAACCCAGGAATTAACCCACAAATATATGGCAAAGGAATATACAAGCAGCAAAGAGCATCCAATGGAAAAAAGACAGTCTCTTCTGCAAATTTTGATGGGAAAACTAGATCGTGACATGCAGAAGAATGTAACTGGACCACTTTCTTACACCATATACAAAATAAATTCAAATTGGATGAAAGACCTAAATGTGAGACAAGAAATCATCAAAATCCTAGAGAACACAGGCAGCAACTTCTTTGACCTCAGCCACAGAAACTTCTTAATAGAAACATCTCTGGAGGCAAGAAAAATAAAAACAAAAATGAAATATTGGGACCTCATCAAGATAAAAAGCTTCTATATAGCAAAGTAAACAACAAAGGCAACTGACAGAATGGGAGAAGATATTTGCAAATAATATAAAAAGGGTTAGTATCCAAAATCTATAAATAACTTTTGAAGTTTAACACCCAAGAAACAAATAATCCAGTGAAGAAATCAGCAGAAGACATGAATAGACATATTTTTCCAAAACATACATCCAGATGATGAACAGATGCATGAAAAGATGCTCAAGAACACTCATTATCAGAGACATACAAATCAAAACCACAATGAGGTATCACCTCACATCTGTCAGAATGGCTAAAATTAACAACTGAGCAAACAATAAATATGGGGGAGGATGCAGAGAAAGGAAACCCTATTGCACTGTTGGTGGGAATGCAAATTGGTGCAGCCACTCTAGAAAAAAATATGGAGGTTCCTCAAAAAATTAAAAATAAAAATACCCTATGACCCAGAAATTTCAATACCAGCTATTTATCCAAGGTATATATAAATTCTGATTCAAAGGGGCACATACAATCCAATGTTTATGACAACATTATCAAACAATAACCAAAATATGGAAACAGACCAATTTTCCATTGACTAATAAATGGAAAAAGAAGATGTGGTATATATATATATATATATATATATATATATATATGATGGAATACTACTTGGCAGTCAAAAAGAATGAAATCTTTCCATTTGCAACAACATGGAAGGAACTAGAGTGTATTATGTTAAGTAAAATAAGTCAGTCATAGGAAGACAAATATCATATGATTCACTCATATGTGGAATTCAAGAAATAAAACTGATGAACATAGGGGAATGGCAGGAAAAATAAGGTAAAAACAGAGAGGTAGGCAAAGCATAAAAGGCCCTATTAAATGCAGAGAACAAACTGAGTGTTGGCTAGAGGGGAGTTGGGTGAGGGAATGGGCTAAATGGTGATGGGCATTAAGGAGGGTACTTGTTGGTTTGAGTACTGTCACATGTAAGTGATGAGTCAGTGGTTTCTACTCCTGAAACCAATATTGTATGTTAACTCACTTGAAATTAAATAAATAAATTAAAAAAAACAAAACAAATGAATAAGTAAACAAAAAGCCAATTAGACCTATAAATACAGAAAACAAACTAATGTTTGCCAGAGAAGAAGAGGTTGGGATGTTGGGCAAAATAGGTTAAGGGCAGAGGGAGATACTGTCTTACAATTATGAAATGAATATTTCATAAAATAAAAGCCATGGAATACAACCAGTAATATTTCAGTAGTAATAGGAAACTGTAACTGTAGCTACACTCATAGTGAGTGTCAAGTATAAACTTGTCAAATCTCTTAGTTGTACATCTGAAACTAATGTAACATTCTGAGTCAACTAATTCAAATAAAAAACTGGAAATTAGTTAAAACTTGAAGATAACATAAAAGAAATGCTGAAATAAATAAAATATATGCAATGAGCGTAATATTTTATTTTTTAATTTTTTTTAATTTTATTTTTTAAAATTTATATCCAAATTAGCATAGAGTGAAACAATGATTTCAGGAGTAGATTCCTTAATTCCTCTTACCCATTTAGCCCATCCTCCCTCCTAAAACCCTTCCAGTAACCCTCAGTTTTTCTCCATACTTATGAGTCTCTTCTGTTTTGTCCCCCTCCCTGTTTTTATATTATTTTTGCTTCCCTTCCTTTATATTCATCTGTATTGTCTCTAAAGTCTTCATATGAGTGAAGTCATATGATTTGTGTCTTTTTCTGACTAATTTCACTTAGCATAATACCCTCCAGTTCCATCCACATAGTTGCAAATGGCAAGATTACATTCTTTTGGATTTCCAAGTAATACTCCATTGCATATATATATATATATATATATATGGCACATCTTCTTTATCCATTCATCCGTCGATGGACATTTGGGCTCTTTCCATACTTTGGCTATTGTTGATGGTGCTGCTGTAAACATTGGGGTGCATGTGTCCGTTTGAAACAGCACACCTGCATCCCTTGGATAAATGCCTAGTACTGCAATTGCTGGGTTGTAGGGTAGTTCTATTTTCAGTTTTTTGAGGAACCTCCATACTGTTTTCCAGAGTGGCTGCACCAGCTTACATTCCCACCAGCAGAGCAAAAGAGATCTTCTTTCTCCACATCCTCGACAATATCTATTGTTGCCTGAGTTGTTAATGTTAGCCATTCTGACAGGTGTAAGGTGATATCTCATTGTGGTTTTGATTTGCATTTCCATGATAATGAGTGATGTGGAGCTTTTTTTCATGTGTCGGTTAAACATCTGGATGTCTTCTTTGGAGAAGTCTATTCATGTCTTTTCCCATTTCTTCACTGGATTATTTGTTTTTTGGGTGTTGAGTTTGATAAATTCTTTACAGATTTTGGATACTAACCCTTTATCTGATATGTCATTTGCAAATATCTTCTCCCATTCCTCTGGTTGCCTTTTAGTTTTGCTGATTGTTTGCTTCGCTTTGCAGAAGATTTTTATTTTGATGAGGTCCCAGTAGTTCATTTTTGCTTTTGTTTCCCTTGCCTTTGGAGACGTGTTGAGTAAGAAGTTGCTGCGGGCAAGATCAAAGAGGTTTTTGCCTGCTTTCTCCTCGAGGATTTTGATGGCTTCCTGTATTACATTTATGTCTTTCATCCATTTTGAGTTTATTTTTGTGTATGGTGTAAGAAAGTGGTCCAGGTTCATTCTTCTGCATGTCACTGTCCAGTTTTCCAGCACCACTTGCTGAAGAGACTGTCTTTATTCCATTGGATATTCTTTCCTGCTTTGTCAAAAATTAGTTGGCCATACGTTTGTAGGTCCATTTCTGGGTTCTCTATTCTGTTCCATTGATCTGAGGGCCTGTCTGTATGCCAGTACCATACTGTCTTGATGACTACAGCTTTGTAGTATAGCTTGAAGTCTGGGATTGTGATGCCTCCAGCTTTGGTTTTCTTTTTCAAGATTGCTTTGGTTATTTGAGGTCTTTTCTGGTTCCATACAAATTTTAGGATTGTTCTAGTTCTGTGAAGAACGCTAGTATTACTTGAAAGGGATTACATTGAATATGTAGATTGCTTTGGGCAGCATCAACATTTTAACAATATTTGTTCTTCCTATCAAGGAGCATGAAATCTTTTTTACATTTTTTTGTGTTTACTTCAATTTCTTTCATGAGCTTCCTATAGTTTTCAGTGTCTAGATTTTCAACCTCATTTGTGAGATTTATTCCTAAGTATTTTATGGTATTTTTGTGCAACTGTAAATGGAATTGATTCCTTGATTTCTCTTTCTGTCGCTTCATTGTTGGTGTATAGGAATGCAACTGATTTCTGTGCATTGATTTTATATCCTGCAACTTTGCTGAATTCATGAATCAGTTCTAACAGACTTTTGGTGGAGTCTATCATGTTTTCCATTTATAATATCATGTCATCTGTGAAGAGTGAAAGTTTGACCTCCTCCTGGCCAATTTGGATGCATTTTATTTCTCTGTGTTGTCTGATTGCAGAGGCTAAAACTCCCAAACTATGCTGAATAACAGTGGTTAGAGTGGACATGCTTGTCTTGTTCCTGACCTTATGGGGAAAGCTCTCAGTTTTCCCCATTGAGGATGATATTAGCGTTGGGTCATTCATATATGGCTTTTACGATCTCAAGGTATGATCCTTCTATCCCTACTTTCTTGAAAGTTTTTTTTTATCAAGAAAGGATGCTGTATTTTGTCAAATGTTGTCTCTGCATCTATTAAGAGGATTGTATGGTTCTTGTCCTTTCTTTTATTGATGTGATGTATCATGTTAATTGTTTTGCAGATATTGAACCATCCCTGCATCCCTGCTTGGTCATGGTGAATAATTTTTTTTTAATATATTGCTGGATCCAGTTGGCTAATATCATGTTGAGGATTTTTGCATCCATGTTCATCAGGGAAAGTGGTTTACAGTTCTGCTTTTTATTGTGGTCTCTGTCTGTTTTTGGAATCAAGATAGTGTTGGCTTCATGGAAAGAGTTTGGAAGTTCTCCTTCCATTTCTATATTTTGGAACAGTTTCAAGAGAATGGGTGTTAACTCTTCCTTAAATGTTTGGTAGAATTCCCCTGGAAAGCCATCTGGCCCCAGACTTTTGTTTTTTGGCAGATTTTTGATTACTAATTCAATTCCTTACTGGTTATGGGTCTGTTCAAATTTTCTATTTCTTCCTGTTTCAATTTTGGTAGTGTGCATGGTTCTAGGAGTTTGTCCATTAAAAAAATTTTTTAAGAAATTTCTTGCATGGCTGGTTTAGTGGTCACAAACTCATTAAATTTTTGTTTGTACAGGAAATTTTTATCTCTCCTCCTATTTTGTATGACAGCCTTGCTGGATAAGAATTCTTGACTGCATATTTTTCAGATTCAGCACACTGAATATATCCTGCCACTCCTTTCTGGCCTGCCAAGTTTCTGTGGATAGGTTTGCTACAAACCTAATCTGTTTTCCCTTGTATGTTAGGGACTTTTTCTTTTTCTTTCCATTGCTGCTTTCATGATTCTCTCTTTGAGTATTTTGTGAATTTGACTATGATATGCCTTGTTGGTAGTCGGTTTTTGTTGAATCTAATGGGGGTCCTCTGTGCTTCCTGGATTTGGAAGTCTGTGTCTTTCCCCAGGTTAGGAAAGTTTTCTGCTATGATTTGCTCACATAACCCTTCTACCCCTATTTCTCTTCCTTTTCTGGGACCCCTATAATTCTGATGTTGTTCCTTTTCAATGAGTCACAGATTTATCTAATTCTTAAATCGTGTTGTTTTGCCTTAATCTTCCTCTTTTTTTCTGCTTCGTTATTCTCTATAACTTTGTCCTCTATATCACTGAATCTCTGTTCTGCCTCATCCATCCTTGCTGCCTCTGCATCCACCGGTGATTGCAGCTCAGTTATAGCATTTTAAATTTCATTCTGGCTATTTTTTTTTACTTCATTTATCTCTGCAGAAGGAAATTCTAATCTTTCTTTGACTCCAGCTAGTATTATTATTGTGATTCTAAATTCTGGTTCAGACATCTTGCTTGTATCTGTGTTGGTTACATCCCTGGCTGTCGTTTCTTCATGCTGTTTCTTTTGGGGTGGATTCCTTCTTTTTTGTCATTTTGAAGGGAGAAAAGTAATTAATGAGGTAGAAACACTGAAGTTAACAAAAAATTTAAAAAATATTAAAATTAAAAATTAAACATAAACACACACACACAAATCGAAGAGATGATGTCAGATCCTAGGCATGTTTTGGTCTCGGTGTTGAAAGTGGTTTGACAGATTAGAGAAAAAAAGGGGCGGAGGGAGGAAAACAAAGGACATTGTTTGAGAATTTGAAAAAATGAATACACTGAAGTAGACTAAAATGAAATGATAGGGGTAAAATAAAACTTGTGAAAATATACACAAAAGTAAAGAATATAGTAGAAAAAATTAAAGAAAAACATTTTTATAAAAATTAAAAATAAATATGATTTTTTTCTTTTCTGTATTTAAGAAAAAAGAAAAAAACAAAAAAGGAGAAAAAAGATAAAAAAGAAAAGAAAAAATAAATCATTTGAAAATTAGAAAAAGTGAATACACTGTAGTAGACTAAAGTAAAATAATGGAAGTAAAATAGAATTTGAAAGAAATTACATAAAAGCAAAACATATAATAATAAAAATTAAATAAAATATTTTAAGAGAAATTGAAAGAAAAATGAAGTTTTTCTCTTTCTGCATTCAAGAAAAAGAAAAGAAACAAAAAAGAGAAAAAAGAAAAAAAAAGAAAAAAGAAATTGCTTGAAAATTTGAAAAGGTGAATACACTGAAGAACAATAAAATAAAATGATGGAAGTAAAGTAGAATTTGAAAAAAATTACACAAAATTATAAAATATAGTAATAAAATTTAAAGAAAAATATTTTTAATAAAAATTGAAAATAAAATGAATTTTTCCCTTTCTGTATTAAAGAGAAAATAATTGTAAAAGAGAAAAAGAAAAAAAAAGAAAGAAAATTGAATAGATGAACTTGCTAACAGAAATGTACTGAAATTGCTTCGTTTTTCCCTAGAAGTCAGTCTAGCTCTTTATAGTCCATAAATTAAGTCAGTGGTGAGACTTGTGTTCTTAAAGAGGAAGTTGGCCCAGTTGGGCGGGGCTCAGTTTTACACCTCCGTTCTCCATTAGATGGCACTGCTAGCCTATTGGGATGGATTGTTGCGGGGCTCGTAAGGTGCATATGCTCATGCCTGGGAGCGGTGAAAATGGCGCCACCCAGCTACCCAGTCTGTTCTCCCAGATCAGCAATCGCACACTCATCCTCTGTCTTCAGCTCTTGTCCACTCCCCACTTTTTCACTCTCCATGACCAGGCCCCAGGCGGTACCTCTCTCCTGAGTCTTGTGTCAGATGTGGCTGTTTTCCCCAGCCCCTTACTTCTGAAGGACTGAGGCTTTGACCCATTCTGCCGCCTCTGTGGGAGGGTCTCACCGAGCAATGGCTGAATGAGCAATGGCCAAATATCAGCTGCACCCAGGAACGCTTGCTGGACCCTGCTGCTGCTGGTGCCCTGAGATAGCAGCCAGGTGCCATCCTTCCAGAGAAAAAGTTCGTGAGACAGTGTATCAGCAGCATTTCAGGGATTATGGAAAATCACAACACACATCTGGCGCCAGGCTTCCCCTTTAATGACCTTGCCTGAGCACCAGGGAATGTGGCTGCTTTCTGGGGTCTGCTGGGACCAGGTGGCTTCAACAGTCTCCACCAAATGTCCTTCCAGGAGTGGAACTGCTTTTCCCTGTGTGGCCTGAGAACCTCCCAGACCCCACTCTGTTCCTGGGGATTTGCCCTTCCCACCAGAGCACTGCCAGGTATCGAGCTGCAGAGTTGCAGACTTTGTTCCCCCCTTGTTTACAGTCACAATGGAATTTAAACCATCTCCTTTCTCCCTTTTTAGTTTAGTCCCTGAAGCTGTTTCCAATTTTCCACTTTCTCTCCATCTGCTTTTGGGGTGGGGTGCTCAGTCCCCACTGAGGAGGACTCCCCTCCCCAGTCTCCATCCTCTCTCTGCCCGCAAAAGCAGTTCCTTACCTTTCATGGCTTCTCGCTCCCCAAATTCACCTCTCCATGCCACGTACCTGCTGAATTCTGCACAATTCAGGTTTTGCAGATTGTTGTGTTATTCCTGCAATCAGTTTTCTAGGTGTGTAGGATGGTTTAGTGTTGGTCAAGCTTTATTTCATGGACGCAAGACACAGAAAACTTCATGCTGTTCCGCCATCTTGTATGAGTATAATATATAATGATATTTAATGAAGTAAGAAAATGATCATGTATAATGTAAAAATTTACATATAAGCATAAAATGGTAAAAAGAGCTATATTTAAAATTAACTACACTGAAAGGATATTAAAATGATCACAATAGTCATCTTGTAGCTTTGGGATTAAAGGAGATTTTTATTTTCATTTTTATTTTGCTGCATTTTTTAATGAATATGTGAGAAATTGAAAATGAGAAAAATAAACATTAAAGAAGTCAGTAGCATTTGGGGCATCTGGGTGGCTCATTCATTTGAGCATCGGCCTTTGGCCCAGGTCATGATCTCACAGTCTATGATTTCCAGCCCCACATCAGGTTCTGTGCTGACAGCTCGGAGCCTGGAGCCTGCTTCAGATTCTGTGTCTCCCTCTCTCTCTGACCCTCCCCCGTTAATGTTCTGTCTCTCTCTGTCTCAAAAGTAAAAATAAAAAAAAAGAAGTCAGTAACATTAGGAAGTGTTAAAACTCATATAATTCCAACCTTTTTTTTTCATTTTTCTTAATAGGGTTTGTTGAAATGTGAAATGTCACTTAATTACTATTTTAGATTAAATGATTACATAACTGAGAATTACAAATATATGTAACAAACATATGTACTTATCTGGAATTTACACATCATTATCTGAGTGGGAATTTATACACACAGCAAGAGAAATACCAAGAATATCTGTAGATTATTAGAAAATATGATCCCCATCTGCGAATTCTAGAATTTAAGAAACATTCAGAGACAAAAACGAATTCATGTTGACGACCATGTTTGATTTAAATTTGAAACTATAAATTTTATGAAATTAAGTTTCTATAAACATAATATACAACATGGCAAAAAACACACTTACTTGCTCCAAATATTTATCTGCCTCTAATAAATGAGTTACCTAAGCCAGGCACTTTAAACTGAGCAAAGATCTTGAAAAATTGCTTAAAACAAGTAGAAAGAAAACTTTAACTGCTTATGTTGAATGCAGATTTCAAGGGCATTATCAAGTGGTATAAAAGCACATACAAAATGGAGCTACTTGCTCCTTCATTATGCATGTGCACAGAGTGACATACCAAGATGGTGGAGTAGGACACCTTTGTCTTCGTCTTCTAACAAAAAAAATAAACAGCTGTCCACAAATGAAAATAGCTCTGAAAGAGTTCAGGAGTCCATTCAAGGAGTTCCTGTAACACAATGGGGGGAAAAATGACAATAACCACATTAATAAGGTAGTAGGGAGGCACTTGGATGGTTCAGTCTGTTGAGAGTCTGACATAGTTCAGGTCATGGTCTTGCAGTTAGTGAGTTCAAGCCCTGCATTGGGTTCTGTGCTGAGAACTCAGAACCTGGAGTCTGCTTGGGATTCTGTGTCTCCCTCTGTTCCTCCCCCATTTGTGCTCTTTCTCTCTCTCTCAAGAATAAATAAATAAAAACATTTAAAAAAGAAGGTGTAAAACAGTTTAATTTTGCCTACATAATCCCATTACCTAGGCCTGTACTTCTCAAGAAGGAACTCCCTGGACTGAGAGAGTTTCTCTCACCATGAAAAGTAAAGTGAGGTGAATGACGAGTTTTTCAATCCTTTTTTGGACATTGTATGGAGTATCCACTCTTGTTTAATCCAAACCAGAGACTGGAATAGTTGAGACATCTAAAGATGGCTAGAAATAAGGAAGAAGGACAAGTGCTGCCAGTCCCACCCACATGGCAAAGTAACTATGTTTCTCATAGCCTACTCTGCAATGAACCCAAGCAATCTTCACAGATAAAGACTTCAACATTCCTTGCAAATGTCACAACACCTACAGCTTTTATAACTAAAGACTTTGTCACAGAATCCCATAGACTTCTCCACAGAGCATACCAATGGCTTTTACCATTTAGGAACAACATCCAGCACAGCTGCCATTTGCAGCTTATGCCACTGAGGGTCCCACAGGATTTTCTACTCAAAGATATAATCTATGTGAGTACCTCATGGTTGTTTTCTCCCCTGAAGCTGCCCTTCTAAGTGCCACTGCAGAATCCCTGTATCCACACTGGCAACCAGTTTTGATGGCAGCATGTATGCATGATGCCAGTTTACGCCCCTTCAGCTGATTCACACAACTGTTTGCACATCTGCAGCTAGCCCTTGCAGACACTAGTGTAGACCAACAGCTCAGGCTCCCATCGCTGTGCCTGAACCTGCATCTGGCCCAACTCTTATTACAGGCCTGCAGCATAATATATGCTTGCAGTTAACACCTATAGCCATGCAGCTACATGCTGTTCACATCAACTTCCCTACCTAGACCTCAGTACTATACACATGCGTGTGACTAGCCCCTACAGCCATATGAGAACATGCATACAGCTGATACTCCCACAGATGCTCAGGTGGAGGAAGCAGATCCTAACGCCTGTCATAGGCCTGCACTATCTTACATACCAACTACTAGCCTCTGCAGGCATGCATCTACACAACACTAGCCTAAACTCACATCATCCAATCCCACTGCTATGCATGCACCAATGGCTAACCACTGTAAACATGAGTGTTTATCAATAATCCAGATCTTCACAGCTTCTTGAGCACCCAGAGACGGATATGACTACTCTCACTGATCTGCACTGCTGCATGTTACCACAGCTAGCTCCTGCAGATGTGTACCTTGAGTGTTTCTGGTCCCAGCTTCCTTCATTGGGTCATATTCTTGTGCACATTCTTGAAGCTAGTTTGTGCAGTCACATGAGTCCTTGCTGATAGACTAAAACTCTACTGTTTCTCATGTACCACATTTGGCCAAAGGCCCAGCCACTGTTCCCAGCCCATTGAATGTGCACCTGCAGCTGTCCTCCATCACCACAAAGACATCTGAAAATTACCTCATAGGTGAGCATGTGCATACCACCAGCTACAGCCACAACTACTACCTGCCCCAGTATCCTCCAGATAGACCCAGAGACAGGAGCTGAGAACCCCAAAAGCTCTTGGAGCCTCTATAGACCAACCACAGATCTCTCCACCAAAGATTTAATAGTTGTCAGTGTTATGGAAACCAGCTGCCTAAACTGATGAGACACCAAAGGCCCTCAGTCCCAGACCTGCCATACACCTCCACCCTGGGTGCCTGTACTCCTACTCGCAGGACCACTACATGTTCCAGTGTGTTCCCATTCACATGTGAAAGTTTTTCCCTACCAAATTAGTCCATGAAGTCTGGAAGAGGTGCTTCTCCAAAGGCACAGATACAAACATAGGCTACAGGGATCATGAAGAATTAGGGAAACATGACCCAAACAATGGGTTATAAAATAACTTTAAATAGATATCTTAAAGAAATGGAGATCCACTAATTGCCAGCCAAGGAAGTCAAAGTAATTATTCAAAAGAAGTTCAGATCGCTCTAAAAGAACACAGATAAACAATTTAACAAAATGAGGAAAACAATACAGTATCGAAACTAGAAGTTTATTCCTACAAATTTTATTCTTCTAGGTGCAATTGTGAATGGGATCAGTTTCTTTATTTGTCTTTCTGTTGCTTCATTATTAGTGTATAACAATGCAACTGATTTCTGTACATTGATTTTGTACCCTAGGGGTTTGCTGAATTCATGTATCAGTTCTAGAAGACTTTTGGTGGTATCCATTGGATTTTCCATGTATAATATCACATCATCTGAATAAAGTGAAAACTTAACTTCATCTTTGCCAATTTTGATGCCTTTGATTTCCTTTTGTTATCTGATTGCTGATGTTAGAAAATCCAACACTATGTTAAACAACAGCAGTGAGAGTGGGCATCCCTGTCGTGTTCCTGATCTCAGGGAAAAAGCTCTCAGTTTTTCCCCATTGAGGATGATGTTAGCTGTGGGCTTTTCATAAATGGCTTTTGTGATCTTGAAGTATGTTCCTTCTATCCCGACTTTCTCGAAGGTTTTTATTAAGAAAGGGTGCTGGATTTTGTCAAAGGCCTTTTCTGCATTGATTTACAGGATCATATGGTTCTTATCTTTTCTTTTACTAATGTGATGAATCACATTGATTTGCGAATGTGGAACCAGCCTTGCAACCCAGGAATGAATCCCACTTGATTATGGTGAATAATTCTTTTTATATGCTCTTGAATTCGATTTGCTAGTATCTTATTAAGAATTTTTGCATCCATATTCATCAGGGATATTGGCCTATAGTTCTCTTTGTCTACTGGGTCTCTGTCTGGTTTAGGAATCAAAGTAATACTGGCTTCACAGAATGAATCTGGAAGTTTTCCTTCCCTTTCTATTTTTTGGAATAGCTTGAGAAGGATAGGTATTATTTCTGCTTTAAATGTCTGGTAGAGTTCCCCTGGGAAGCCATCTGTTCCTGGACTCTTATTTGTTGGGAGATTTTTGATAACTGATTAAATTTCTTTGCTGATTATGGGTCTGTTCAAGCTTTCTATTTCTTCCTGTTTGAGTTTTGGAAGTATGCGGGTTGTTTAACATAGTGTTGGAAGTTCTAGCATCAGCAATCAGACAACAAAAGGAAATCAAAGGCATCAAAATCGGCAAAGATGAAGTTAAGCTTTCACTTTCTGCAGATGACATGATATTATACATGGTAAATCCGATAGACTCCACCAAAAGTCTGCTAGAACTGATACATGAATTCAACAAAGTTGCAGGATACAAAATCAATGTACAGAAATCAGTTGCATTCTTATACACTAACAATGAAGCAACAGAAAGACAAATAAAGAAACTGATCCCATTCACAATTGCACCAAGAAGCATAAAATACCTAGGAATAACTAACCAAGGATGTAAAAGATCTGTATGCTGAAAACTATAGAAAGCTTATGAAGGAAATTGAAGAAGATATAAAGAAATGGAAAAACATTCCATGCTCATGGATTGGAAAAATAAATATTGTTCAAATGTCAATACCACCCAAAGCTATCTACACATTCAATGCAATCCCAATCAAAATTGCACCAGCATTCTTCTTAAACCTAGAACAAGCAATCTTAAAATTTGTATGGAACCACAAAAGGCCCCGAATAGCCAAAGGAATTTTAAAGAAGAAGACCAAAGCAGGAGGCATCAGAATCCCAGACTTTAGCCTCTACCACAAAGCTGTCATCATCAAGACAGCATGGTATTGGCACAAAAGCAGACACATAGACCAATGGGAAGAATAGAAACGCCAGAACTAGACCCACAAATGTATGGCCAACTCATCTTTGACAAAGCAGGAAAGAATATTCAATGGAAAAGACAGTCTCTTTAACAAATGGTGCTGGGAAAACAGGACAGCAACATGCAGAAGGATGAAACTGAACCACTTTCTTACACCATTCACAAAAACAAACTGAAAATGGATAAAGTACCTGAATGTGAGACAGGAAACCATCAAAACCTTAGAGAAGAAAGCAGGAGAAAACCTCTCTGACCTCAGCCGCAGCAATTTCTTACTTGACACATCCCCAGAGGCAAGGGAATTAAAAGCAAAAATGAACTTTTGGGCTCTCATGAAGATAAAAAGCCTCTGAACTGCAAAGGAGACAATCAACAAAACTAAAAGGCAGCCGATGGAATGGGAAAAGATATTTTCAAATGACATATTGTACAGAGGGCTAGTACCCAAAATATATAAAGAGCTCGCCAAACTGCACACCTGAAAAACAAATAATCCAGTGAAGAAACGGGCAGAAAACATGAATAGACACTTCTCTAAAGAAGCCATCCGGATGGCCAACAGGCACATGAAAAGATGCTCAACTATTTATACATGACATGATACTCTGCATGGAAAACTGGAAAGACTCCACCAAAAAACTGCTAAAAGGGATAAATGAATTCAGGAAGTCAAAGATATTAAATCCATGTGCAGAAATCTCTTGAATTTCTATATACCAATAATAAAGCAGCAGAAGGAGAAATTAAGGAATCAATCCCATTTACAACTGCACCAAAACCATAAGATACTTAGGAATAAGCCTAATCAAGGAGGTGAAAGGCCTATATTCTGAAATCTATAAAACATTGATAAAAGAAATTGAGGATGTCATACAAAAATGGAAAGATATTCCATGCTCATGGATTAGAAGGACAGGTATTGTTTAAAAATCTATATAATCCAGAGGTTGAGGGGAAGATGGTGGCGTAGGAGGACTCTGGGCTCACCGCACGTCCTGCTGATCACTTAGATTCCACCTACACCTGCCTAAATAACCCAGAAAACCGCCAGAGGATTAGCAGAACGGAGTCCCCAGAGCCAAGCGCAGACTAGAGGCCCATGGAAGAGGGTAGGAAGGGCAGAGAGCGGTGCGTGCTCCACGGACTGGCGGGAGGGAGCCGGGGTGGAGGGGTGGCTCCCCGGCCAGCAGAGTCCCCGAGTCTGGCTTGCAAAAGCGGAGGGGCCTGACAGACTGTGTTCCGACAGCAAGCGCGACTGAGCATCTGGGAGGTCATAAGTTAACAGCTCTGCTCAGAAAGCAGGAAGGGTGGAGGACAAAGGGAGGGAGAGCTGCTGAGCCCCCGGATGACAGAGCTCAGTTTGGTGGGGAACAAAGGCGCTCGCCAGCACCATCTCCTTCACCCATCCCCCAGCCAAAATCCCAAAGGGAACCAGTTCCTGCCTGGGAAATTGCTCCATCCACGAAAACACCCAACTCTGTGCTTCTGCGGAGGCAAACCTCCTGCAGCAGATCTGACTCCCTCCTGCTGCTTCAGGGCCCCTCCTGAAGTGGATCACCTAAAGAGAAGCGATGTAAGCCTGCCCCTCCTGCCCCCGTGCACCTTGCCTACCCACCCCAGCTAATACGCCAGATCCCCAGCATCACAAGCCTGGCAGTGTGCAAGTAGCCCAGACGGGCCACAACACCACACATTGAATACCGCCCCTAGGAGAGGGGAAGAGAAGGCACACACCAGTCTGACTGTGGCCCCAGCTGTGGGCTGGGGGCAGACATCAGGTCTGACTGCGGCCCCGCCCACCAACTCCAGTTATACACCACAGCACAGGGGAAGTGCCCTGCAGGTCCTCACCACGCCAGGGACTATCCAAAATGACCAAGCGGAAGAACACCCCTCAGAAGAATCTCCAGGAAATAACAACAGCTAATGAGCTGATCAAAAAGGACTTAAATAATATAACAGAAAGTGAATTTAGAATAATAGTCATAAAATTAATCGTTGGGCTTGAAATCAGTACACAGGACAGCACAGAATCTCTTGCTACAGAGATCAAGGGACTAAGGAACAGTCACAAGGAGCTGAAAAACGCTTTAAACAAAATGCATAACAAAATGGAAACCACCACAGCTCGGCTTGAAGAGGCAGAGGAGAGAATAGGTGAACTAGAAGATAAAGTTATGGAAAAAGAGGAAGCTGAGAAAAAGAGAGATAAAAAAATCCAGGAGTATGAGGGGAAAATTAGAGAACTAAGTGATACACTAAAAAGAAATAATATACGCATAATTGGTATCCCAGAGGAGGAAGAGAGAGGGAAAGGTGCTGAAGGGGTACTTGAAGAAATAATAGCTGAGAACTTCCCTGAACTGGGGAAGGAAAAAAGCATTGAAATCCAAGAGGCACAGAGAACTCCCTTCAGACGTAACTTGAATCGACCTTCTGCACGACATATCATGGTGAAACTGGCAAAATACAAGGATAAAGAGAAGATTCTGAAAGCAGCAAGGGGTAAACGTGCCCTCACATATAAAGGGAGACCAATAAGACTCGTGACTGCTCTCTCTTTTGAAACTTGGCAGGCCAGAAAGAATTGGCACGAGATTTTCAGGGTGCTAGACAGAAAAAATATGCAGCCAAGAATCCTTTATCCAGCAAGTCTGTCATTTAGAATAGAAGGAGAGATAAAGGTCTTCCCAAACAAACAAAAACTGAAGGAATTTGTCACCCCTAAACCAGCCCTACAAGAGATCCTAAGGGGGACCCTGTGAGACAAAGTCCCAGAGACATCACTACAAGCATAAAACATACAGACATCACAATGACTCTAAACCCGTATCTTTCTATAATAACACTGAATGTAAATGGATTAAATGCGCCAACCAAAAGACTTAGGGTATCAGAATGGATAAAAAAACAAGACCCATCTATTTACTGTCTACAAGAGACTCATTTTAGACCTGAGGACACGTTTAGGTTGAGAGTGAGGGGATGGAGAACTATTTACCATGCTACTGGAAGCCAAAAGAAAGCTGGAGTAGCCATACTTATATCAGACAAACTAGACTTTAAATTAAAGGCTGTAACAAGAGATGAAGAAGGACATTATATAATAGTTACAGGGTCTATCCATCAGGAAGAGCTAACAATTATAAATGTCTATGCGCCGAATACCGGAGCCCCCAAATATATAAAACAATTACTCATAAACATAAGCAACCTTATCGATAAGAATGTGGTAATTGCAGGGGACTTTAACACCACACTTACAGAAATGGATAGATCATCTAGACACACGGTCAATAAAGAAACAAGGACCCTTGGGGTGCCTGGGTGGTGCAGTCGGTTAAGCGTCCGACTTCAGCCAGGTCACGATCCTGCGGTCTGTGAGTTCGAGCCCCGCGTCGGGCTCTGGGCTGATGGCTCAGAGCCTGGAGCCTGTTTCCGATTCTGTGTCTCCCTCTCTCTCTGCCCTTCCCCCGTTCATGCTCTCTCTCTCTGTCCCAAAAATAGATAAAATGTTGACAAAAAAAATTAAAAAAAAAAAAAAGAAACAAGGACCCTGAATGAGACATTGGATCAGATGGACTTGACAGATATATTTAGAACTCTACATCCCAAAGCAACAGAATATACTTTCTTCTCGAGTGCACATGGAACATTCTCCAAGACAGATCATATACTGGGTCACAAAACAGCCCTTCATAAGTTTACAAGAATTGAAATTATACCATGCTTACTTTCAGACCACAATGCTATGAAGCTTGAAATCAACCACAGAAAAAAGTCTGGAAAACCTCCAAAAGCATGGAGGTTAAAGAACACCCTAGTAACGAATCAGTGGGTCAACCAGGCAATTAGAGAAGAAATTAAAAAATATATGGAAACAAACGAAAATGAAAACACAATAATCCAAACGCTTTGGGACGCAGCGAAGGCAGTCCTGAGAGGAAAATACATTGCAATCCAGGCCTATCTCAAGAAACAAGAAAAATCCCAATTACAAAATCAAACAGCACACCAAAAGGAACTAGAAGCAGAACAGCAAAGGCAGCCTAAACCCAGCAGAAGAAGAGAAATAATAAAGATCAGAGCAGAAATAAACAATATAGAATCTAAAAAATCTGTAGAGCAGATCAACGAAACCAAGAGTTGGTTTTTTGAAAAAAATAAACAAAATTGGCAAACCTCTAGCCAGGCTTCTCAAAAAGAAAAGGGAGATGACCAAAATAGATAAAATCATGAATGAAAATGGAATTATTACAACCAATCCCTCAGAGATACAAACAATTATCAGGGAATACTATGAAAAATTATATGCCAACAAATTGGACAACCTGGAAGAAATGGACCAATTCCTGAACACCCACACACTTCCAAAACTCAATCAGGAGGAAATAGAAAGCTTGAACAGACCCATAACCAGCGAAGAAACTGAATCGGTTATCAAAAATCTCCCAACAAATAAGAGTCCAGGACCAGATGGCTTCCCATAGGAGTTCTACTAGACATTTAAAGCAGAGATAATACCTATCCTTCTCAAGCTATTCCAAGAAATAGAAAGGGAAGGAAAACTTCCAGACTCATTCTATGAAGCCAGTATTACTTTGATTCCTGAACCAGACAGAGACCCAGTAAAAAAAGAGAACTACAGGCCAATATCCCTGATGAATATGGATGCAAAAATTCTCAATAAGATACTAGCAAATCGAATTCAAGAGCATATAAAAAGAATTATTCACCATGATCAAGTGGGATTCATTCCTGGGATGCAGGGCTGGTTCAACATTCGCAAATCAATCAACGTGATACATCACATTAACAAAAAAAAAAGAGAAGAGCCATATGATCCTGTCAATGGATGCAGAAAAGGCCTTTGACAAATTCCAGCACCCTTTCTTAATAAAAACCCTTGAGAAAGTCGGGATAGAAGGAACATACTTAAAGATCATAAAAGCCATTTATGAAAAGCCCACAGCTAACATCATCCTCAACGGGGAAAAACTGAGAGCTTTTTCCCTGAGATCAGGAACACGACAAGGATGCCCACTCTCACCGCTGCTGTTTAACATAGTGCTGGAAGTTCTAGCATCAGCAATCAGACAACAAAAGGAAATCAAAGGCATCCAAATTGGCAAAGATGAAGTCAAGCTTTCGCTTTTTGCAGATGACATGATATTATACATGGAAAATCCGATAGACTCCACCAAAAGTCTGCTAGAACTGATACATGAATTCAGCAAAGTTGCAGGATACAAAATCAATGTACAGAAATCAGTTGCATTCTTATACACTAACAATGAAGCAACAGAAAGACAAATAAAGAAACGGATCCCATTCACAATTGCACCAAGAAGCATGAAATACCTAGGAACAAATCTAACCAAAGATGTAAAGGATCTGTATGCTGAAAACTATAGAAAGCTTATGAAGGAAATTGAAGAAGATTTAAAGAAATGGAAAGACATTCCCTGCTCATGGATTGGAAAAATAAATATTGTCAAAATGTCAATACTACCCAAAGCTATCTACACATTCAATGCAATCCCAATCAAAATTGCACCAGCATTCTTCTCGAAACTAGAACAAGCAATCCTAAAATTCATATGGAACCACAAAAGGCCCCGAATAGCCAAAGGAATTTTGAAGGAGAAGACCAAAGCAGGAGGCATCACAATTCCACACTTTAGCCTCTACTACAAAGCTGTCATCATCAAGACAGCATGGTATTGGCACCAAAACAGACACATAGACCAATGGAATAGAATAGAATCCCCAGAACTAGACCCACAAACGTATGGCCAACTCATCTTTGACAAAGCAGGAAAGAACATTCAATGGAAAAAAGACAGCCTCTTTAACAAATGGTGCTGGGAGAACTGGACAGCAACATGCAGAAGGTTGAAACTAGACCACTTTCTCACACCATTCACAAAAATAAACTCAAAATGGATAAGGGACCTGAATGTGAGACAGGAAACCATCAAAACCTTAGAGGAGAAAGCAAGAAAAGACCTCTCTGACCTCAGCCGTAGCAATCTCTTACTCGACACATCCCCAAAGGCAAGGGAATTAAAAGCAAAAGTGAATTACTGGGAACTTATGAAGATAAAAAGCTTCTGCAGAGCAAAGGAAACAACCACAAAACTAAAAGGCAACCAACGGAATGGGAAAAGTTATTCGCAAATGACATATCGGACAAAGGGCTAGTCTCCAAAATCTATAAAGAGCTCACCAAACTCCACACCTGAAAAACAAATAACCCAGTGAAGAAATGGGAAGAAAACATGAATAGACACTTTTCTAAAGAAGACATCCGGTTGGCCAACAGGCACATGAAAAGATGTTCAGCGTCGCTCCTTATCAGGGAAATACAAATCAAAACCACACTCAGGTATCACCTCACGCCAGTCAGAGTGGCCAAAATGAACAAATCAGGAGACTATAGATGCTGGAGAGGATGTGGAGAAACGGGAACCCTCTTGCACTGTTGGTGGGAATGCAAAGTGGTGCAGCCGCTCTGGAAAGCAGTGTGGAGGTTCCTCAGAAAATTAAAAATTAAAAACCCTATGACCCAGCAATAGCACTGCTAGGAATTTATCCAAGGGATACAGGAGTACTGATGCATAGGGGCACTTGTACCCCAATGTTCCTAGCAGCACTCTCAACAATAGCCAAATTATGGAAAGAGCCTAAATGTCCATCAACTGATGAATGGATAAAGAAAATATGGTTTATATACACAATGGAATTCTACGTGGCAATGAGAAAAAATGAAATATGGCCTTTTGTAGCAACGTGAATGGAACTGGAGAGTGTGATGCTAAGTGAAATAAGCCATGCAGAGAAAGACAGATAGCATATGGTTTCACTCTTATGTGGATCCTGAGAAACTTAACAGGAACCCATGGGGGAGGGGAAGGAAAAAAAAAAGAGGTTAGAGTGGGAGAGAGCCAAAGCATAAGAGACTGTTAAAAACTGAGAACAAACTGAGGGTTGATGGGTGGTGGGAGGGAGGAGAGGGTGGGTGATGGGTATTGAGGAGGGCACCTTTTGGGATGAGCACTGGGTGTTTATGGAAACCAATTTGTCAATAAATTTCATATATTAAAAAAAATAAAGAAATTGTGGTTTATATACACAATGGAATACTATGTGGCAATGATAAAGAATGAAATATGGCCCTCTGTAGCAATATGGATGGAACTGGAGAGTGTTGTGCTAAGTGAAAGAAGCCATACAGAGAAAGACAGATACCATATGTTTTCACCCTTATGTGGATTCCGAGAGACTTAACAGAAGTCCATGGGGGAAGGGAAGAAAAAAAAAAGAGTTTAGAGAGGGAGAGAGCCAAAGCATAAGGGACTCTTAAAAACAGAACAAACTGAGGGTTAATGCGGGGTGGGGGGGGGGGCGGAGTGGGTGGGTGATGGGTATTGAGGAGGGCACTTTTGGGATGAGCACAGGTGTTGTATGGAAACCAATTTGGCAATAAATTTCATATTAAAAAATAAAGAACTTCACAATTTTTCTTGATGTAAAAAAAGAAACTAAAATTTAATTAAAGGGCTAGAAAACATAAAAGAGAACAATCAGACATGATGTCAGCACCATGGAGGTGTAAACCATTCCTCCGTAATTTCCTCCTTTTGTAGTCAACTAATTACACATTCATAAACCAACACATGTGCTTCTCTGCCTTCCACCACGTGACCTAGAGAGATTATTGCCCACTTGTGTATCTGAAGATGAAGAAACAACATTTCAGTAAAAGCTGCAGGTCCAAAGAAGTCAGGAAACCTACACCACCCGCACTCACCATTATTGGAAAAAAAAAAAAAGAGTGAAAAACTGGATAGGTGCCTATGATGATAAAGAATTTGCAGTAGTCCATTCTACTTAAGGTTAGACACCAGTATGCCATTGGAGTGGGATAGAGATAACTTTGGATGCATAGGAGAGAGAGGAACTTGCCAGAGCCATGCGTCTCCCCAGGGTAACACTGCAGGGAGCTAAAATATTTGGCAGCATCAACAGCAACTTAACTCATAAGGTAAGTAAAAAGCAAAATATATTTCACCATACCTGACTTGCAAGAAATGCTGAAAAGGGCTGGTTAGCTTAAATGAAAAGTTGTCAATCCGTGATATGAAAACATAGGAAAAATATACACAAGATGTTAAAGGTGAAAAATAGACAGAATTAGTAAACTATAAGTCTATATTAGGATGGTGTATTAAGCACTTAATTATAGTATAAAGGTTAAAGGAAATAGTATTAAAATTAACTGTAGCTACTAGAATTTGTTAATAAACACAACACAAAAATAGGTAAATTGTGTCGTCAAAAATATAAAAGGGGAGGAGAAAAAGGGAAGTGACTTTATAGGTGAATGAAGACATTATGCTATCAGCATAAGGCAGACTCTATTATATATGAGATATTTTATGTAAGCCTCATAGGAACAAAAAATCAAAAAATCTAGAGTATATTTATGAAATACAAAAGGTGGAACCGGAGAATACCACTATGGAAGACCAGGAATCTACAAAGGTAGCCAAAAACAGAGGTAAAAATAAATAATGGAAATAACAAAACAACTAAAAAGCAATCAATAAAATAACATTAGTAAGTCATTAAAGTCAATAATCTAAATGTAAATAAATTGAATTTACCAATCAAGAGGCAGTATAATGGCTGGCTGGATAAAAACATAAAAACAAAACAAAAAAAAAAACAAAGTATAAATAAACACAAAACCTAATAATAAGCTGCCTACAAGTGATACGTTTCAGGTCTAAAGACACATTTAGGATGAAAGTGAAGGGACAGAAGGAGAAATTCCATGCAAATGAGAACCACAGAAAGTGGAGACAGCCATACTTATATCAGACAAAATATACAGTAAGCCAAAAATGATAACAAGAGGCAAAAAAATTATTATATAATAATAATGGGATCAATGAATCAAGAAGATATAAAGGTCATGAATATATATGTACCCACCCAACATTAGAACAACTAAAAATATTAAGCAAATACAAACAAACCTTAAATGAGACATAAACAAAATATGATAATAGTAGGGGGGTTCAATAATGCACTGTAAGCAATGGATATGTCATCCAGACAGAAATCAACATGTAGGAGCAGAATACGCATTCTTCTTTAGTAAACATGGAACATTCTCAAAGATCTCATGATCTCATGATTCAAAACAAGTCTTAGCATATTTATTAAGGTTGAAATTATACAAACTATGTTTTCTTGCCACACTGGTATGAAACTAGAAATCAACATGATGAAGTCCGGAGAATTTGAAAAAAAAAATTGGAAACTGAACAACATACTTCTGAATAACCAATGAATGAAAGAAGACATCAAAATGGAAAGAAAAATATCTCAACACAAATGCAAATGGAAATTAATCAAATCAAAATATATTGGATGCAGCAATGCTTTTCTGACAGAAAAGTTGTAGTAATAAATGTATATATTAAGGAATTAGTAATATTAAAAATTGCCAAAATAAATTTACACTTGAAGGAACTAGAAAAATAATTAAACCCCAAATTATCTCTAGAAAGGAGAATATAATGATCTGAGCCTAAATAAATAAAATAGATACCAGAAAAACAAATGAAAGAATTGACAAAACTAGGAGCCAGTATTTTGAATAGAAAAATAGTATTGATAAACTTTTTAAATAAATTTTTTAAATGTTTTTATTTTTGAGACAGACAGAGACAGAACATGAGCAGGGGAGGGGCAGGGAGAGAGGGAGACAGAGAATCTGAAGCAGGCTCCAGGATCTGAGCTGTCAGCATAAAGCCCAAGGCAGGGCTTGAACTCATGGGCTGTGAGATCATGACCTGAGCTGAAGTTGGATGCTTAACCAACTGAGCCACCCAGGCACCCCTTGGCAAACTTTTAAGTAGAGCAAGTAATAAAAAGAGAAAACTCAAATAAATAATATTAGTAATGAAAGAGAAGATATTACAACTAATACTACAGAAATACATAAGATTAAAAAAGTCAAGTATATAGTTATATGTCAACAAATTAGATAACCTTGAAGAAATGGTTAAATTTTTAGAAAAGGTCAGCCTGCTAAAACTGAATCAGGGGAAATATGTGGTAAGACAAACAACTGGTAAAACAACTGAATTAATAATCAAAAACAGTAAAACACAGACAGCCATAGGACCAGATGGCTTCACTGATGATTTCTAACAAAATTTTAAAGAATCATTAATAACAATCCTTCCTGAAGCTTCAAAAATTTGAAGAATCACTTCCAACCACATAGGCCAGAATTATCCTGGTACTGAAGTCAGATAAAGACACTACAAAAAAACTATAGATCAATATCTATAATGAATATAAATACAAAAATACTAAATACAATATTAGCAAAATGAATTCAAGAAAAACTTGAAAATGCTTACACACCATGAGCAAGTGGGATTTATCCCTGGGATACAAGGTTGGTTTAACATACACAAGTGAATAAATATGATACACAACATTAATATGAAACATAAGAAACTACATGACTTCTGCCCATTTTTTTTTTAATTGGACTGTTCATTTCCTGGACATGGAGCTTAATATTGTATTTATATATTTTGAATACAAACCCTTTATCAGATATATCATTTGCAAATATCTTTTCCCATTCCATAAGTTGGTTTGTAGTTTTGTTGATTGTTTACTTCATTGTGCATAAGTATTTTATTTTGATGAGCTCCCAATAGTTCATTTTTGCTTTTGTTTCCCTTTTCTCATGAGACATATCTAGTGACAAGTTGCTAGAGCCAATGCCAAAGAAGTTACTAACTGTGACCTCTTCTAAGGTTTTGATGGTTTCTTCTCTCACTTTTGGGTATTTCATTCATTTTGAATTTATTTTTTTGTATAGTGTAAGAAAGTGGTCCAGTTTCATTTTTTACATGTTGCTGCCCAGTTTTCCCAACACCATATGTTGAAGAAATTGTCTTTTCCCCATTGGATATTCTTTCTTGCTTTGTCAAAGATTAACTGACCATGTAGTTGGGGTTCATTTTTGAGTTAGACATTTTTTTACAAAGAAAACATACAAATGGGTGAAGGGCACTTGAAAAGATGCTCAGCATCACTCATCATCAGGGAAATGCAAATCAAAACTACAATAAGATATCACATCACATCAGTGAGAATAGCTAAAATCAACAATATAAGAAATGATTGGCTTTGTCAAGGATGTGGAAAAAGGGGAGCCCCTCTTTCATTGTTGGTGGGAATAAAAATTGGTGCAGCCACTGTGGAAAACAGTATGGAGGTTTCTCAAAAAGTTAAAAACTAAAACTACCAAATACTATAGCAATTTCACTACTCAGTATTTACACAAAAAATTTTAAAAATACTAATTTGAAGTGATACATTCACCCCAATGTTTACAGCAGCATTATCTACAGTATGCAAATAATGGAAACAACCCAAATGTCCCTCTATTGATGAGTGGATAAAGAAGATGTAGGAATACAATGGAATATTACTCAGTCATAAAAAAAGGAATAAAATATTGCCATTTTCAATGGCATGGATGGAGCTAAAGAGTATTATACTAAGCAAAATGAGTCAGTCATAGAAATACAAAAATGATATAATTTTATTCATATGTGTAATTTAAGAAATGAAACCAATTAGCATAGGGAAAAAAAGAGAGGCAAACCAAGAAACAGTTTCTTAACTATAGAGAACAAACTGACTTTTGCCAGAGGGGAGGTGAGTGTGGGGATGGTTGAAATAAGTGATGAAGATTAAGAAGTGCACTTGTGATGAGCTCTGGCTGTTGTGCTACATTACTAAATGTATGTGTATAAGTGCTACATTACTAAATTCTACACCCGAAACTAATATTGCACTGTATGTTAAATATCTGGAATTTGAAGAAAAACTTCAGAAAATACTACATGATCCAGAAAAAGCATTTGACAAAATACATCTTTCGATGATAAAGACCTCAACTGATTGTGTATAGAAGGGACATACATCAACATAATAAACCCTATACAACAAACTAACAGCTAACTTTATACTAAACAGTGAAAATTTTAAATCTTTCCCTCTAGAATTAGGAATAATACAAGGATTCCCACAACCAAAGATGTCCAAGAACACTCAATGGAGAAAGAATAGTCTCTTCAAGAAATGTTGCTGAGGAAACTGGATTAAAA
The DNA here is from genome assembly GCF_022837055.1 of Prionailurus viverrinus. Taxonomy (NCBI): domain Eukaryota; kingdom Metazoa; phylum Chordata; class Mammalia; order Carnivora; family Felidae; genus Prionailurus; species Prionailurus viverrinus. Next base: position 59,899,321 of record NC_062579.1, read on the forward strand.
CATGCAAAACAATGAAATTGGCCCCTTGACTAAAATTGCTCACAAAAGTTAACTGATAATGGATCAAAGGCTTAACTGTAAGATATGAAGCCTTAAAGCTCAGAAAAGAAAACCTAGAAGAAGCTTCATGATATTGGTCTTGGCAATGATTTTATACCAAATATATGAACAACAAAAGAAAAACTCAATCATTATATCAGTAAATAGATCAATAATTACAACAAATTTCAAAGTTTCTACACAGTGAAAGAAATAATTACAATAAAAAACAATCTACAGAGAGGGAGAAAATTTATATACTATATCAGGTAGGTGATTATTATTCAAAGTATCTAAAGTATTCACACAACTCAATAGCAAAAATACAACACAATTTAAAAAAATGGACAGAAGAACTAAATAGAATTCATCCCAAACAGACATTAAAATGGCCAACACGTTCATGAAATAATGTTCAACATCACTAATCATAAAGAAAATGCAAATCAAAATCACAATGAAATCTCATCTGACACCTGCTATAATGATCATCAAGAAGACAAAAGATAACAAGTGTTGGCAAGGATGTGGAGAAAAGGGAACACTTTTATGCTGTTAGCACAAATGTAGTTTGGTTGAGTCATTACAGAAAACAGTATGAAGTTTCCTCCCAAAGTTAAAAATAGATCTGATATATGATCCAACAATGTACTTCTGAGTATGTAAACAAAGGAATTGAAAACATGATATCAAATACATATGTAGCCTCCTTGTTTATTATAGTATTTCTCACAATAACCAAGATATGGAAACAACAAAAGTACCTTTCAAGAAAAATGAATGGAAAAAAATATGTGCTATATATATGTGTACATGGTTATTTCAATCAGCCATGAGAAAGAAGGGAATTCATTCTGATTTTTTGTGACAACATGAAAGGATCTTGAGAATATTATGCTAGGTGAGATAAAATAGAGAAAGACAAATGTTGCATCAAATATTGAAATCTAGAAAGATCAAGCTCACACAAATAGTGAATGAAATAGTCTTTACTTGGGATGGGTGTTGGTAGAAAGGACGGATGTTGCTTAAGTGTACAAACTTAAGTAATAAATATTAAAGATTTAATGTAAAGTGTAGTAAATATAGACTACACTAATTAATTATAAAATATCTAACTTACTAAGAGATCAGGGACATGAGGAAGGTAACGGTAGAGTAGGAGGACCCTAGACTCATCTCAACACACCAACACAATTAGATAACTATCAAATCTTCCTAAATACCCCAGAAATTGACCTAAAGACTACAGGAAAAATTCCACAACTAAAGGAAGAGAAGAGGCCATGTTGAATAACATAAGAAGTCCAGAGGTATGGTTTAGGGGATAAAAAGATCATGGATGCAGTGGAGGGACACGGTCACAGAGAAAGGCGAGAGAGAGGAGCACGCAGAGAAATGCACAAGGAGAGCCTTTCTTCAAAACCATTGTCTTAGAAAATTGGAGGAGCTGAATTTCTGGAGTCCTTGTTATCAGTAGTGCTTAAAGTCTAGAGTTTCATAGGTAAAGCAGCTTGGCTGGGATAGGGACTGGAAGGCATTACACTGCTCCTGGACAGAATGCAGGCAAACAACCTGGGACAGACTGTATGGAAACAGCTATGTGAAGAATGACTGAAGCATACATAAGAAAGATTATTTGCTCTCCTCAGCCTGCATCTCTGAGAGATAGCATTCAAGAACATGCCTCTAGGGACGCCTTGGTGGCTTAGTTGGTTAAGCACCCAGCTTTGGCTAAGATCATGATCTCATGGTTCCTGGGTTTGAGCCCCACATCAGGCTCTGCGCTGACAGCTCAGAGCCTGGAGTCTACTTCAGATTCTGTGTCTCCCTCTCCCTCTGCCCCTCCCCCGCTCATGCTCTCTTTCTCTTAAAAATAAATAAATAAGCATTTTTTAAAAGAGAAGAACCTCCCTCTATGAAAAAAAGGAGGTTGCTGGCACCATTTCCTTCTTTACCCTTCAGCATAAACACAGAACCATTTTCATGAAGCAGTGCAGCACCCACTCCTGGGTGCCTAACTTGATTACACCAAGCCATACCCCTGTGCTTGGGTGGGACTTTCCTTCTCAGTCAAAAATGCTTAAGTCCAAGTGTAGTTGGTCCTGCCCCCAGAAGACCAGCACAAACACCTGCCACACCATGTCTCCCAACCAGAGAGCTCTGCAGGGCCTAATTTCTAGTGGGAGGTGGTGTCAGGTCTCATTTCACAAACAGACCAGAGCACATCTAGTTAAAACTCACCATATTCAAGTTGAGGACCAAACACTGCCCACAGCAGACAAAGAAAGCTTCTGCAGATGACTGGCCAGAAGGATAGATTAGCCCAAACACAACAGCTGAGTGCATACAGCACACACTGAAATAACTCCCTGAAGTGCAAATCCCTGGGCACTGCATAACTCTTCTTCATAAGACAAATATTTTCAGAAGGAAGAAATATAACTGGTGTTTCTAACACACAAAGGAAGGCAGAGAATTAGACAAAATATAAAGACAGAGAAATTTCTCCTAAATAATAAAAACAAGATAAGGCCACAGCCAGAGATCTATGTGAAACAAATATAAGTAACATGCCTGATGGAGAATTTAAAGCAAAAATCATGAGGATGCACACTAGGATTGAGAACAAAATAGAAGACATCCCTGAGACCCCTACCATACAGACAGAAGAACAAAAAGAATAAATCAGAGTTGAAGAGTGAAATAAAGGTAATTGGAAACACACTTGATGCAATGAAGAGGAAACAATTAGTGACTACACGATCAAGTAATGGAAAGTAATGTAGCTAAACAAAAGAGAGAAGAAAGAATTAGGCCACATGAGAACCGACATAGAGAATTTAGTGACTCCATCAAATGTACTAACATTCTTATTACAGGAATCTGAGAAGAAGAGACAGAGAAATGGGGCAGAAAATTTATTTGAGGAAAGAATAGCTGAAAACTTTCTTAATTTGTGGAAGAAAAGAGACATTCAGATCCACAAGGAACAGAGAAATCCAGTCAAACTCAACAAAAGCAGGTCAAGAGAAAGATGTACTGGAATTACATTTGCAAAATACAGATATAAAGGAAAAATATATATAAAGGTGGCAAAAAAAAGAAGCCCTAAACTTATAAGGAAAGACCCATAAATCTAGCTGGAGATTTCTCCACAGAAACTTGGCAAGCCAGAAGGGAGTGGCATGATATATTCAAAGTGTTGAATGGGACATTCTGCAGCAGATAAAATTGTATTCAGCAAGGTTATCATCAGAATAGAAGTAGAGATAAAGTGTTTCATAGACAAACCAAAATTAGAGTTTGTGACCACTAAACCAGTCCTGTAAGAAACATTAAAGGGAACACTTTCAGTTCAAAGAAAAGCTCAAAATTGACAGAGACAAGAAAGGAACAGAGAATATCTGCAGAAACAAAGAGAAATCAAGTAATAAAGTGGCACTATATATATATATATATCTATATATATATATATATAGATATAAAATTATATATATATAATTATTTTTAATATAAATGTATTAAATGTTCCAGTCAAAATGTATAGTATGTCAGAATGGATAAAAAACCCAAGATCCATCTATATGCTGTCTACAAGAGACTTATTTTAGACCTAAACACACCTGAAGAGTGAAAGTTAAGGCACTGAGAAATATTTACCATTCAAATAGATGTCAAAAGAAAGCTGGAGTAGCAATACTCACATCAGTTGAACTAGAATTTAAAACAAAAACTGTAACTTCCATTTTCTAGACTTCCCTCTGATCCTCCATAGAGACCACTGTCCCCACCACACCCTGCACTGGCACAGGGACTTGACCCGCCCCAGCACTCCAGGAACTGAGACTGTTGAATCCAGGGGATAGCGCCCCAGGTGTGTCTGCAGACCAGGAGGAGGGCAGCAGGCTCCGGCGGCTGTTGGGTTCCTGGCTCTCCCTGTTCACAGCAAAGAACAGAAAACGGTCCCAAGAAGCATAAGGCAGCAAGAATATTAGCTACTAGGGACTTGGTTTTGTTAGCTGTCTTATCTGCAGTGTATAGAGCACTGCCTGCCTGGGATATAGCAAGCCCTCAGTAAACATGGCTTGGATCAGAGGTGGAGGAGACAAGATGGCACAACAGCAATGTTTTTTTTGTGTGTCTCATATCCGTGAAATACAGCCAGAACAACACTAAACCATCCTGCACACCTAGAAAACGGATCTGAGGATTAACACAACAATCTGAACAACCTGAACCACAGAATTCAGCAGAGAGAGAAAAAATTCATTTTTATTTTCAATTTTTATTAAATATTTTCTTTAATGTTTTTCTACTATATAATTTTTACATTTTTGTACATTTTTTTCAAATTCTATCTTACCATCATTCTGTTTTATTCTACTTTAGTGTATTCATTTTCCAGCAATTTGTCATTCAAAATAGAAGGAGAGATAAAAATTTCCCAGACAAACAAAAATTAAAGGAATTTGTGACCACTAAATCAGTCCTGCAAGAAATTTTAAGGGGGACTCTCTGAGGGGAGAAAGGATGAAAAACAAACAAACGAACAAACAAACAAACAAATAAATACCAAAAGCAGCAAAGACTAGAAAGGACCAGAGAACATCACAATAAACTCCAACTCTACAAGCATCATAATGGCAATAAATTCTTATCTTTCAGTACTCACTCTAAACGTCAATGGACTCAATGCTCCAATCAAAAGATATAGGGTACCAAAATGGATAAGAAAATAAGATCCATCTATATGCTGTTTGCAAGACACCCACTTTAGACCAAAAGACACCTTCAGATTGAAAATAAGTGAATGGAGAACCATGTATCATGCTAATGGTTAACAAAAGAAAGCCGGAGTAGCCATTCTTATATCAGATAATCTAGACTTTAAAATAAAGACTGTATCAAGAGATGAAGAAGGGCATTATATCATAATTAAGGGGTCTATCCACCAAGAAGACCTTGCAATTGTAAACATTTATGCACCAAATATGAAAGCACTGAAATATATAAATCAATTAGTCACAAACATAAAGAAACTCATGGATAGTAATACCATAATAGTAGGAGATTTCAACACACCACTCACAGCAATAGATCATCGAATCAAAACATCAACAAGGAAATAATGGCTTTGAATGACACACTGGACCAGATGGACTTAATAGATATATTCAGAACATTTCATCCTAAAGCAGCAGAATATACGTTCTTCTCCAGTGCACATGGACCATTCTCCAGAATAGACCATATACTGGGACACAAAGCATCCCTAAGTAAGTACAAAAAATCAAGATCATACTGCGCCTATTTTCAGACCACAACACTATGAAACTTGAAATCAACCACAAGAAAAAATGTGGAAAGGTAACAAATACTTGGAGACTGAAGAATATCCTACTAAAGAATGAATGGGCTAACCAAGCAGTTAAAGAGGAAATTAAAAAGTATATGGAAGCCAATGAAAATGATAACACCACAACCAAAGACCTCTGGGGAACAAGAAAGGCAGTCATGAGAGGAAAGTATATAGCAATCCAGGCCTCCTAAAAAGGAAGAAAGGTCTCAGATACACAACCTAAGCTTACACCTTAAAGAGATGGAAAAAGAACAACAAATAAAATGCAAAATCAGCAGGAGACAGGAAACAATAATGATTATAGCAGAAATTAATGCTATCGAAACAAACAAACAAACAGCAGAACATACCAATGAAAGCAGAAGCTGTTCCTTTGAAAGAATTAACAAAATTGATAAACCACTAGCCAGTTTGATCAAAAGGAAAATGGAAAGGTCCCAAATAAATAAAATCAAGAATGAAAAAGGAGAGATCACAACCAACACAACAGAAATAAAAATAATAATAAGAGAATATTATGAGCAATTATATGCCAATAAAATGGGCAATCTGGAAGAAATGGACAAACTCCTAGAACCATACACACTACCAAAATTGAAACAGGAAAAAATAGAAAATTTGAACAGACCCATAACCAGTAAGGAATTGAATTAGTAATCAAAAATCTGCAAAAAACAAGAGTTCAGGGCCAGATGGCTTTCCAGGGGAATTCTACCAAACATTTAAGGAAGAGTTAACACCTATTCTCTTGAAGCTGTTCCAAAAAACAGAAATGAAAGGAAAACTTCCAAACTCTTTCTATGAAGCCAGCATTACCTTGATTCTCAGACTGGAAAAAGACCCCACAAAAAAGGAGAACTAGTGACCAATTTCCCTGATGAATATGAATGCAAAAATCCTCAACAAGGTATTAGCCAACAGGATCCAACAATACATTACAAAAAACTATCCACCAAGACCAAGTGGGATTTATACCTGGAATGCAGGGATGGTTCAATATCCACACACAAAAAATCAATGTTATTCATCACATCAATAAAAGAAAGGACAAGAACCATACAATCCTCTCAATAGATGTAGAGAAAGCATTTGACAAAATACAGCATCCTTTCTTGATTAAAAAAAAAACCTTGAAGAAAGTAGGGGTAGAAAGATCATAAAAGCCATATAGGAAAGACCCACCACTAATATCATCCTCAGTGGGGAAAAACTGAGAGCTTTCCCCTAATGTCAGGAACAACACAGGGATGTCCACTCTTTCCACTGTTATTCAACATAGTATTGGAAGTCTTAGCCTCTGCAATCAGACAACACAAAGAAATAAAAGGCATCTAAATCAGCCAGGAAGAGGTCAAATTTTCACTCTTCGCAGAGGACATGATACTGTATATGGAAAACCAAAAAGATTCCACCAAAAAACTGCTAGAACTGATTCATGAATTCAGCAAAGTTGCAGGATATAAAATCAATGCACAGAAATCGGCTGCCTTCCTATACACCAGCAATGAAGCAACAGAAAGAGAAATCAAGGAATTGATCCCATTTACAGTTGCACAAAAAACATAAAATACCTAGGTATAAATCTAACCAAAGAGGTGAAAAATCTTTACACTGATAACTATAGAAAGCTTATGAAAGAAATTGAAAAAAACAAAAAAAAATGGAAAAAGATTCCATGCTCCTGGATAGAAAGAACAAATATTGTTAAAATGTCGATACTACCAAAAGCAATCTACATATTCAATGTAATCCCTATCAAATTAACACCACCATTCTTCACAGAGCTAAAACAAATAATCCTAAAATTTGTATGGAACCAGAAAAGACCCCAAATAACCAAAGAAATCATGAAAAGGAAAATCAAAGCAGGAGGTATCACAATCCCAGACTTCAAGCTATACTACAAAGCTGTAGTCATCAAGACAGTATGGTACTGGCATAAAAACAGACACTCAGATTAATGGAACAGAATAGAGAACCCAGAAATGGACCCACAAATGTATGGCCAACTAATCTTTGACAAAGCAGGAAATGATATCCAATGGAATAAAGACAGTCTCTTTAGCAAGTGGTGCTGGAAAACTGGACAGCGACATGCAGAAGAATGAACCTGGACCACTTTCTTACACCATACACAAAATAAACTCAAAATGCATGAAAGACATAAATGTAAGACAGGAAGCCATCAAAATCCTCGAGGAGAAAGCAGGCAAATACTCCTTGACCTTGTCCGCAGCAACTTCTTACTCAACATGTCTCCAGAGGCAAGGGAAACAAAAGCAAAAATGAATTATTGGGACCTCATCAAAATAAAAATCTTCTGCCAGTGAAGCAAACAATCAGCAAAACTAAAAGGCAACCAGAGGAATGGGAGAAGATATTTTCAAAAGACATATCAGATAAAGAGTTAGTATCCAAAATCTATAAAGAACTTATCAAACTCAACACCCAAAAAACAAATAATCCAGTGAAGAAATGGGCAAAAGACATGAACAGACACTTCTCCAAAGCAGATTTCTAGATGGCCAACCGACACATGAAAAAAAGCTCCACATCACTCTACATCAGGGAAATACAAATCAAAACCACAATGAGATATCACCTTACACCTGTCAGAATGGCTAACATTAACAACTCAGGGAGCATCAGATATTGTCAAGGATGTGGAGAAAGAGGATATCTTTTGCACTGCTGGTGGGAATGCAAAACTGGTACAACCTTTCTGGAAACCAGTATGGAGGTTCCTCAAAAAATTAAAAATGGAACTACCCTACACCCCAGCAATTGCACTACTAGACATTTTTCCAAGTGATACATGTATGCTGTTTTGAAGGGGCACATGCACTCCAATGTTTACAGCAGCACTATCAACAATAGCCAAAGTATGGAAAGAGCCCAAATGTCCATCGATCTATGAATGGATAAAGATGTGGTATATATATACAATGGAGTATCACTCAGCAATCAAAGAGAATGAAATCTTGCCATTTGCAACTACACGGATGGAACTAGAGGGTATTGTGCTAAGTGATATTAGTCAGTCGGAGAAATACAAATATCATATGACTTCACTCATATGAGGAGTTAAAGATACAAAACAGATGAACATAAGGGAAGGGAAACAAAAATAATATAAAACAGGGAGGGGGACAAAACATAAGAGACTCTTAAATATGGAGAACAAACAGAAGGTTATTGGAGGGTTTGTGGGAGGGGGAATGGGCTAAATGGGTAAGGGGAATTAAGTAATCTTCTCCTGAAATAATTTTTGCACTATATGTTAACTAATTTGGATGTAAACTTTAAAGAATTAAAAAATAATAATAATAAAATAAAAACTGTAACAAGATACAAATAAAGATCCATGCCTACCTTAATAAGGGAAAAAAATCTCAAGCAACCTAAACTTACACCTAAGGGAGCTAAAAAATGAACGTATGAGGCATAAAACCAGCAGAAGGAAATCAAAAAAGATTAGAGCAGAAATAAGTGATATAGAAACGAACATACAATAGAATGAATCAATGAAGCCAACACCTGATTATTGAAAAAAAAATTTTAGATGATAAACTTCTAGCCAGACTTACCAAAAAAAAAAAGTGCCAAAGCAAATAAAGTCACAAATGTGTGAGGAAAAATAACAAACCACACCAAAAAATACAAAGCATTATAAGAGAATATTATAAAAAACTGTATGGCAACAAATTGGACAACCTGAAAGAAATGGATAAATTCCTAGAAATATGTAAACTATCAAGCTGAAACAAGAAGAATTAGAAAACTTGAACACACTCATAACCAGCAATGATATGGAATCATTAATCAAAAAACTCTCAACAAGCAAAATTCCACAGCTATGTGGCTTTCCAGAGGTAATTCTACCAAACATTTAAAGAAGAGTTAATACCTATTTTTCTGAAACCATTTCAAAATATGTAAAAGAAAGGAAAACTTCCAAATTCATTCTATAAGAAGAGCATAATCCTGATACTAAAACCAGATAAAGTCTCCACTAAAGAAGAAAACTATAGGCCAACATTCCTGATGAAGAAGGATGCAAAAATCCTCAGTAAAATACTAGCAGATTGAACTCAACCACACTTTAAAAAATAATCATTCACCATGATCAACTAGGATTTATTCCAGGGTTGCAAATTTGGCAATCAATGTAATGCATGATATTACTAAAAGAAAGGATAGGAACCATATGATCATTTCAATATACGCAGAAAAAGCATTTGACAAAGTACAACACCCACTCATAATAAAACAACCCTCAACAAAGTAGGGAGAAAGGGAATATAACTCCACATCATAAAGTCCATATATGAAAGACACACAACTAATATCACCCTCAATGGGGAAAAACTGAGAGCTTTTCCTCCACAGTCAGGATAAAAACAAGGATATCCACCCAAAACTGTTAGGCAATATAGCACTGGAAGTCCTAACCACAGCAATTAGACAACAAGAAATAAAAACATCTACATAGGAAAATAATTAAATCTTCCACTATTTGCAGACGATATGATACTCTATATAGAAAACCCAAAGATTCTAGTAAAAACCTTCAAGAACTGATAAATTCAGTAAAGTTGCAAGATACAAAATCAATGTACAGAAATCTGTTGCACTTCTACACACCAATAATTAAACAGAAGGAAGAGAAATTAATGAAGGAACCCCATTAAAAAATGTATCCAAACATTGAGATATGGAGGAATAAACTTTAACAAAGAAGTTAAAGACCTGTACTCTGAAAACTCTAAAACACTGAATAAAGAAATTGAAGATGACCCAAAGAAATGGAAACACATTCCATGTTCATGGATTGGAAGAACAAATATTGTTAAAATGTCTATATTACCCAAAGCAATCTGAACATTTAATGCAATTTCTATCAAAATCCCAAAAGCAATTTTCAGAATTAAAACAAACGTAAAATTTGCTTGGAACCACAAAGGACCCCAAATAGTTGAAGCAGCCTTAAAAAAGAAAGTTAAAGCTAGAGACATCAAATTTCCAGACTTGAGTTATATTCAAAAGTTGTAGTCCTGAAAACAGTATTGTACCAGAATAAAAATAGACAAAATATCAATGAAATGGAGTAGAAATCCCATAAATGAACCCATAAGTATATTGGTCAAGCAATCTTTGAAATATCAGGATAGAATGTCTGATGTGAAAAAACATGGTCTCTTCAACAAATGGTGTGGATAAAATGGATAGCAGCATGCAAAAAAAAAAAAAAAAGCAACTAGACCACTTTATTAAACCATACAGAAAAATAAATTTTAAACGGAATAAGATTTAAATGTGAAACCTGAAGCCATATAAATACTAGAGGGGAACACAGGCAAGTAATCTTTTTGACATCAGCCATAGCAACCTTTTCCTATATATGTCTCCTGAGACAAGAGAAACAAACTAAAAAATGAAGTACTGGTATTTCAACAAAATAAAAATGTTCTACACAGTGAAGGAAACAATCAACAAAATCAAAAGGCAACCTACAGAATGGGTGAAGATATTTGCAAATTACATATCCGATAAAGAGTTAGTACCAAAAATATATAAAGAACTTAAAAATCCTCAACACCACAAAAAGAAATAGTCCAATTAAAAAATAGTCAGAAGACATGAATATATTTATCCAAAGAAGACATAAATGTGACCAATAGACACATGAAAAGATGCTTAACTTCACTCGCATCAGGGAAATAAAATCAAAATTACAATGATATATCACCTGTCAGGAAGTCTGAAATCAACAACAAAAGAATCAACAGGTGTTGGCAAGGATGCGGAGATAGGGGAACACTCTGGCACTTTTGGTGGAAATGCAAGCTGGTGCAGCCACTCTGGAAAACTGCATGGAGTTTCCTCAAAAAGATAAAAATAAAACTATCCCGTGATCCACCAATTGCACTACTATTTATTTACCAAAAAAATACAAAAATACCAATTCAAACGGATATATTCACCCTGGGCAGCATTATCTATAGTAACCAAATTATGGAAATGAACCAAGTGTCCATTAACTGATGAAGATGGATAATTAAGATGTGAGATATATATATATATATATATATATATATGATGGAATATTCCTCAGCCATAAAAAAAAAGAATTGAATCTTGCCATTTGCAACTTCATGGATGGAGCTAGAAAGTATTATGCTAAGCAAAACAAATCAGTCAGATAAAGAAAATCCATGATTTTCACTCATATATGGAATGTAATTAACAAAACAAATGAGCAAAGTTGGAATAAAAGAGAGAGATGCAAACCAATAAACAGACTCTTAACTACAGAGAGCAAACTGATGGTTACCTAAGGGCAGGTGGGTGGTGGTTGGGTTAAAAAGGTGATGGGGATTAAAGATTAAACTTGTGATAAGCATCAGTTGTTGTATGGAATAGTTGTATCCCTATGTTGTACAACTAAAACTAATACTACACTATATTTTAACAAACTGGATTTTAAATAAAAATTCTAAAAATACTTGCTAAGGGATGAGATATTAGTTTTTTCAACCATTAAAATTTAATATTTTTGACATGATAACCCTAATAATCACTCTGAGATCAATCATACTATAATATATAAATGTATCAAATAAACTGATTGTACACCTTAAAATTACAAGTTATATGTCAAATATATATCAATAAAAAGCAAGCAAAAATTCTAATGCTGAAAAACACAATGACTGAAAAATTGCAATAGAGATTTCAATAGTAGATTTGATGAAGTAGAAGATAAAACAAGTAGACTTTATAACAAATCATTTGAAATTTTCAGTCAGGAGGGATAAAAGTAAAAAAAAAAGAATAAAAAGGAATTAAGAAATCCTGTGACATTAATGGGACATAATTAGTAAACAGTATTTGCCTTATGGGAATTCCAGAAGGACAAAAAGACAGAAAAAAGGTGTTGAAAAATGATTTAACGTAATAATGATTGAAAACTTTCCAATTCAGAAGAAGGATATCAATATCCAGGCACATGTAGCTAACAGTTTCCTATCAGGTTCAACCGAAAAGAGACTATACGAACACTCATCATAATAAAACTGTCAAAAATCAAATACAAAGAGATTCTTGAAAGCAGCAAGAAAAAGTTCGTCACACTTATGGGAAAACTCATAAGGTTATTTAGTCGATTTTTCAGCAGATACCTTGCAGACCAGGAGAGAGTGGAAGTATATATACAAAGTATTGAAAGAAAAATAATTTCAACTATGAATATTTTACTTGGCAGAGCTACCCTTTACAATTGAAGGAGAGTTAAAGATGCTCTCAGATAAACAAAAGCTTAAGATGCTCCTCACCACCAGATTTACCTTACAGTAATGCTAAAGGGATTTCTTCAAGCAGAAAAGAAAGATAATAATTGGAAACATAAAGTCATGGCAATATAAAACTCACTGGTAAAGGTAAATATACAGTAAAATTTAGAATATGGTAATATGAGTGCATGGGTGGCTCAGTCAGTTAAGCATCTGACTTTGGCTCAGTTAATGATCTCACAGTTCAAAAGTTCGAGTCCTGCATCATGTGAAATTGAGCCCCACTTCAGGTGAGTGCATGAGCACTGCTTTGGGTGAGCCCTGTTTCTCTCTCTGTTCCTCTCTCTTCCTCTCTCTCTCTCTCTCTCTGCCTCTCTCCCTGCCCCTCGTTCACTTGCATCCTTTCTGTCTCGTGCAAAAAAAAAAATAATATTGTAGCATTTCTGTGTGAATCACTTGTAATGCTAGTATAAAAATTAATACAAAACAATTAAATATTAATATAGCTATAATAATTTGGATACACTCTATAAAAGTAAAATTCAACACAAAAATAAATAATGGAAAAGAAATAAAATTAAGTTTTTATATATGAACAATGGTAATGTGTTGTCACTTAAAATATATTGTTACAACTATGAGATGTTTTATGGAAGCCTCATGGTAATGACACAGCCAAAACCTGTAGCAGATACAAAAAATATACAGAAAATGGAATCCAAGTATACCAATATAGAAAGTCATCAAAACACAAAAAAAGTACAGCAAGAGAGAAAGAAAAGTAAAATGAATGTATAAAATTCTCAGAAAACAATTTACAGGGGCACCTGATGGACTCTTGGTTTTGACTCAGGTCAGGATCTCAGAGTTTGTGAGTTTGATCCCCACATGGGGCTTTGTGCTCACAGCTGGGGATTTCTGTCTCCCTCTCCCCCCACACCCTGCTAGCTCTCTCTCTCAAAATAAATAAATAACCATAATTATTTTAAATAAGAAAATGAAAAATAAAAATACAGGCTCCTGGGTGGCTCAGTCGGTTAAGTGTCTGAGTCTTGATTTTGGTTCAAGTCGTGATCTCACCAGTTGTAAGTTCAAGCCCCATGTCGGGCTCTGCACTAACAGTGGGAAACCTTCTTGGAATTCTCTCTCTCTCTCTCTCTCTCTCTCTCTCTCTGCACCTCCCCTGCTCTCATTTTCTCTATCTCTCAAAATAAATCAACTTTTTAAAATAAAAAAAATAAAAATAAAAAATGAAAATAAAACATTTTACAAATGTCAATAGTAAGTCTATACCTATCAAGAAATACTTTAAATTTAAATAGATTAAACTATTTAATCAAAAGACATGAAGAAGCTAAATTTATTTCAAACAATACAAAAGACCCATCTATATGTTGCCAAAAGAGACTCACTTCAGCTTAAAGGACACACATGGGCTGAAAATAAAAGATGGGAAAAAAAATTTGATGTAAAGGGAAGTTAAAGGAGAGAAGGGGTGGCTGTACTTTTAGCAAAAAAAATATTTTAAGTAAAAAACTCTAGCAAAAGACAAAGAACATCATTATATAGTGATAAAGATGTCAACTTATAAGAGGAAATGACAATTATATATATATATCAAAATTAGAGCACCTAAATATATGAAGGCATTTTTTGACATATCTGAAAAGAGTAATAGACAACACCACAATAGTAATAGTAAATACAATATCTCATTTTTAACCATAGATAAGCCATACAAAGAGGGAATCAAAAAGAAATCATTGCAAAATGTTTATAGTAATAAATGTCTACATTAATAATTTTTAAAAATCTCAGAGAAAACACCTCACTTTACCTTTCAAGGAATTAGAAAAAGAACTAACAAAGCCCAAACTTGTCAGAAAAAAAGTACATAACAAAGATAAGAACAGAAATAAATGAACTACAGACCATTAAAATAATTAAATAAACAAACAAATAAATAAAACTAAGCTGCTTCTATGAAAAGATAAAATTAACAATTTTTTTTTCAATAAAATTTTTGTTTATTTATTTTGAGAGAGGGTGCAAGTGGGAGTAGGGCAGAAAGAGAGGGAGAGAGAATCACAAGCAGATTCTGAGTGTGAGCTGCTTGAACTCACAAACCATGAGATCATTACCTGAGCTTAAATCAAGAGTCCATCACTTAACTGACTGAGCCACTCAGGTGCCACAAAACTGACACACTCTTAGCTATATAAACTAAGGAATAAAATACAGGACTCAAATAAATATAATGATAAATGAAAGAGGAGACATTAAAACCAATACCACAAAAGTACAAAAGATCATGAATGACTACTAAGAAAAATTATATGAACTAGCACAGCCGCTCTTACACAACTAAGCAGATAGAAAAAAAAACATTGAAAAAGAGTGGAGATGTTTGGAGCCAACCCCCCAGAATGGGGACCCAAAAGCAGAGGGATATCACATGCATGGATATCCTTTCTGAGAAGCAAGGTGTTCCAGCTTTATATCAGGCACCCCACCTTGGAGATCTGTAGCAAGAAGATGAGATCCCATAACATCTGGCTTTGAACATTTTTGGGGTTTAAATCCATTAAAGCTGAGAAGCTATAGGAAAATTACAATCCACTGGTAACACTTGTGCACTGTAATCATCACTCCAAAATTCATCAGAGAAACAGAAGTTTGAGGTGCACCTGGACTACAAGTGAAGGAGACTTATTGGATAATTTCAGAGAAAGTTCCATGAGGTCAGGGATCTGTGGAAACTTTCACGGAGAAAGAAAATGCTGGCAAGTGACATTTTTTCTTACCCTTCTCCAGCCTAGCTGGCCCAAGGCTTGTAGACAGCAGTTCTGACACTGTCCATCTATCTATCTTTCTATTATTCTTCAGCAGAAAATTTGAGAACAGAAGGGAATGACATGATATATTAAAAGTGAAAAAATATGTATACAATCATGAATACTGTACCTTGCAAAATTATCATTCAGAATTTAAGTAAAAATAGTGTTTTTCAGATAAACAAAAGTTAAAAGAGTTCATCACCACTACATTGGCCTTACAAGAAATGTTAAAGGAGTTTCTTTAAGTTGAAATAAAGTCTAAAACTAGAAATAAGAATATTATGAAAAAAACTACACTGGTAAAGCACACATATAGCATAAGTAGTACAGTAATCAATTATAAAGCCAGTATAAAAGTTAGAAGACAAAAATAATAAAATCAGTAAGATCTACAATAATTAGTTAAAAGCTACACAAAATAAAAAGATGTAAAACATGACCGCAAATACATAAAACATGGAAGGAGTAAAATGTAGTACTTTTCAAATGTGTTCAAAACTAATTGGCCATCAACTTAGCATACACTGTTATATATAATGGGTGTTATAAATGAACAGCATAATGACTACAAACCCAAACCCTATAGTAGATACACAAAAAATAAAGAGAAATTAATCCAAACACAACCCAAAAAGGTTATCCGGTCACCAGAAAATACAGCAAGAAGAAAGGAACAGAGAAGAACTACAGAAACAAGAAAACAATTAACAAAATGACAACTATCAATAACTACTTAAAATGTAAATGGACTAAATGATGCAAACAAAAGACAGAGGGTGACCAAATGAATAATAATAATAAAAAAAAACCTCTCTGTGACATCTACAAGAGACTCACATAAGACCTAAAGACATATAAAGTCTGAAAGTGAAAGAATAGAAACAAATATTCCTTGCAAAATAGTTTTTTAATCAGGCAACAATACTTACATAAGATGAAATAGATTCTAAAACAGTCTGTAACAAAAGACAAAGAAGGACATTACGTAATGATAACAGAGTCAATCCAACAAGAGGATTGTCATAGAATCTGGGTCTAAAGTTCTTGTCTAGCAAAAAAGGAGGATGGAGGATTAAATGTGAGATATGGCTAATGTCCAGGAAAAGATAAGACCCCCCATGAAGGGTCCTTGTTCCATTTTTATTAGGATCAGAAGGCTTACAAACATGGTGATGCATGGCACAAAGAGACAATGAAGCTGTGAACATTAACTCATGGACATGAAGGAAAGGGAGTCTTGAAGGTATTCAGGGTTAGGGGTTTCAGTTAATACAAAACAAAATCCTGCCCCCGGGGTGGCCAGGCAGAAGGTTAGTTTAGAGCAGACAGGAGGCACCACCTCTGTTTACTTAAAATGGTCTAGGGTATGAGACAGAGCACATAACCTCAGGGTTAATAAAGAACCTTTCTTTTGTTAATTAGCTCCACTCTGGTGTACTTCACCTGCAGCACAGAGGTCTATAGCCCTATTTACCTGTTTACTTAATTTGGTCCTTCTTTCCTGTGAAAGCAGCTTTCAGCTCTAGTACTAAATTGGGTGGGGGGGCACTTTCACCCTGAATACCTAATCTTGCTGACCTCATATATCTTTCTTTGGGGATCTTTGCCCCTCCCTCTATTCTGGGTGTCTTTGTCCTCTTCTCTATTCTGAGGGCCTTAGCCCCCCTTCTCTATCCTTACTCGCCTAATCTTGTTTACCCAAACTTGGGTGAGAGCATCCTATGGATGTGTAATTCTTTATGCCTTGTTAACCCACTGGTGAAAGCCCAGGGAATTTCTAAGCTTATTCCCCACAGAGGATATACCAATTGTAAATATCTTTGCAACCAACATAGGAACATCTAAATACGTAAAGCAAATATTAATGGACATAAAGGGAGAAATTGACAGTAAAGCAATATTGGCAAGTCACTTATATCAAAGGATAGATTATCCAGACAGAAAACCATGGAAGAAACAGCTTTGAATGACACATTACCAAATGGACTTACAGAATATTCCATCCAAAACCAAGAGGATACACATTCTTTTCAAGAACACATGGAATATTATAAAGGCTCATAATGTCACACCACAAACTAAATCTTAATAAGTTTAAGGAGATTGAAATCATATATAAAACATCTTTTCCCACCAAAATGGTATGATACTAGAAATCAAATACAAGAGAAAACAAACGAAAACACACACACACACACACACACACACACACACACACACACATTTAGTGGCTAAACAGCATGCTTCTAAATAACCATTGGGTCAATGGAAAACTCACAGGCAATTTTTTTTTTTTAAAAATGAGAGATCAATGGAAATGGAAACACAATGTTCTAAAATCTTTTGGATGAAGCAAAAGTAGTTGTAGCAAGTATGTTTATAGTGATACAAATGTACCTCAAGGAAGAAGAAAAATTTCAAATAAACAATATAACCTAACATCTAAAGAAACTAGAAAAATAGAACAAACCTAGCCCAAAGTTAGTAGTAGGAAGGAAATGAAATAATCAGAATGGAATTAAATAAAATAAAAACTAAAATAAAAAGTTTATAAAAACAATGAAACTACAATGAAGGAAACCATTAAAATAAAAAGGTAATGTGATGTATGGTAAAATATATTGGCAAATGATTTCTTTGACAGAAATTTAATATCCAGAATATATAAAGAACTCATACAACTCAACATACAGTACTCCAGTGGAAAAAAAATGGGCAGAGGGACTACATAAACATCTTTCCAAAGAAGACACACAGACATATTACAAGGTGCTCAATGTCACTAATTATCAAGGAAATGGAAATCACAAACACAATGAGATATCACCTCACATCAGTTAGAATGATTAGTATCAAAAGGACAAGAAATAATGAATGTTGACAAGTATGTATAGAAAAGGGAAAGATCATGCAACTGTTACTGATAATGTAAATTGGTGCAGCCACTATGAAAAACAGTGTGGAGTTTACTAAAACTAAAAATAGAAATACCATATGATCCAGTAATTACATTTCTGGGTATTTTTCCCCCAAAAAACTAAAAGCACTAATATAAAAATATATATGCACCCCAATGTTTACAGCTATATCATTTGCAATAGCCAAGATATGGCAGAGACTCAAGTGCCCATCAATCCATGAATGGATAAAGATGTGGTATAAATATACAATGTGGATAAATAAGATGTAGTATGGAATATTTTCATCCATACAAAGTATTAGATAACCATTTACAACAACATGGATGGGCCCAGAGGGCATTAAGCTAAGAGAAATAAGTCAGACCTAGAAAGTAATTAGTGTATTATATCACTTTTATGTGTTATATAAAATACAAAACAAATGAACAAAGAAATCAAAACAGAAAAAAAGAATAATAAATACAGAGTATGAACTAGTGGTTACTGGAGTTGAGGTGTGCGTCAGGATGGTTAAATATTTGAAGAGATTTAAGAGATACTTACATCTAGTTATATAATAAATCACAAGGATGTAAAATACAGCATAGGTAATATAGTCAATACTACTGGAATAGCATTGTGTGATGACAGGTGGTAACTATACTTGTGGTGGGCATTTTGTAATGTATGTAATTTTTTAAATTATTTGATTGTAAGTTCTTTTTTCCTTCCACGTTTTAATTTAAATCCTAGTAAGTTAACATACACTGCAATATTAGTTTCAAATGTATGATATAATGATTCATCACTACATACAACACCTAGTGCTCATCACAAGTGCCTTCCTTAGTACCCATCACCCATCTAGCCCATTTCCCAATAACCTCCCTCCAGTTTGTTTTCTATAGTAAAGAATCTGTTTCATGGATTGTCTCTCTCTGTCTCTCCCCACCATGTTCATCTGCTTTATTTCTTAAACTCCACATATTAGTGAAATCATATGGTATTTGCTTCTTCTTAATGACTTATTTCACTTGGCTTAATAAACTCTAGCCCCATGCATGTTGTTGAAAACGGCAACATTTCATTATTTTTTATGGAGAGTAATACTCCAGTGTATTTGTATATAAAATACTCCCCTGTGTGTATCACTTCTTCTTTATCCTTTCATCAGTCAATATCAATCAATGGACATTTGGGCCCTTTCCATAATTTGGATATTGTTGATAATGCTGCTATAAACATCGGAGTACATGTATCTCTTAAAATCCGTATTTTTGTGTCCTTTGGGTAAATACTTAGTAGTGGAATTGCTGGCTCATAGCGTAGTTCTATTTTTAACTTTTTGAAGACCCTCCATAATGTATTCCAGAGTGGTTGCACAAGTTTGCATTCCCACAGCAGTGTAAGAAGGTTCCCCTTTCTCCACATCCTTGCCAACATCTGTTGTTTTTCCCATGTTAATTTTAGCCATCTTGACTAATGGTGTGAGGTGCTTTCTCATTTTTAATTTTGATTTGTATTTCCCCGATGATGAAAGATGTTGACCATCTTTCCTTATATCTGTTAGCCATCTGTTTGTCTTTGGAAAGATGTCCACTCATGACTTCTGCCCATTCTTTAACTAGATTATTTGGTTTTTGGCTCTTCAGTTTTATAAGTTCATTATATATATTAGATACTAGCCCTTTATCAGATATGTCATTTGAGAATATCTTCTGCCATTCCATAGGGTGCCTTTAAGTATTTTTTATTGTTTTGTTTTGTTTTGTTTTGTTTTGCTGTGCAAAAACTTTTATCTTGATGAAGGCCCAGTAGTTAATTATTGTTTTTGTTTCCACTGCCTCCAAAGACATGTCTATTAAGAAGTTGCTATGGCCAATGTCAAAGAGGTTGCTGCCTCAATTCTCCTCTAGGATTTTGATGATTTCCTTTCTCACATTTAGGTCTTTCATCCATTTTGAATTTATTTTTGTGTGTGGTATAAGAAAGTGGACCAGTCTCATCCTTCTGCATGCTGCTGTCCAGTTTTCCCAACAAAATTTGTTGAAGAGATTATCTTTTATCCATTGAATATTCTCTCCTGTTTTGTCTAAGACTACTTGACCATATACTTGTCGGTCCATGTCAGGGTTTTCTATTCCACTCCACTGATCTTTGTGTCTGTTTTTCTGCCAGTACCATACTATCTTGATCACAACAGATTTGTTTTTGATTACTAATACAATTTCCTTTCTGGTTATTAATCTGTTCAAGTTTTCCATTTCTTTCTGTTTCAGTATTGATAGTTTATACATTTCTAGAAATTCACATATATTTTTTCCAATTTGCCTAATTTGTTGGCATATATTTTTAAAAATATTTTCTTTTGGTTGGTTGTATTTATGTGGTGTGGTTTGGGATTTCTCCCCTCTCATTTTAGTTTATTTATTTGGGTCCTTTCTCTTTTCTGTTTTATAAATCTGGCTAGGAGTTTATCAATTTCATTAATTATTACACAGAACCAGGTCCTGGTTTCATTGTTGTTATACTAAATTTTTTGTTTCTGTATCATTGATTTCTGCTCTAATCTTTATTATTTTCCTTCTTCTGTTGGCTTTAGTCTTTATTGTTCTTTATTTGCCTCATTTATATGTAAGGTTTCTTTCAGATTTTTCTTGCTACATTGCTATATATGGTCTATATAAGGTCTATATTGTTATATACTTTCCACTTATGACCACTCTTGCTGCATCCCAAAGGTTTCAGACCATGATTTTTTTAAGTTATTTATTTATTTGGGGACATAGAAGAAGAGAGAGAGACAGAGAGAGAAAGTGGGCAAGGGGAGAAAGAGAGGGAGAGAGAGAATCCCAAGTAGGTTGTGCACTGTCAGTGCAGAGCTGATGCAGGGCTTGAACTCACTAACTGTGAGATCATGACCTCAGCTGAAATCAAGAGTCAGTCAACATCCTGAGCCACCCAGATGCCCCCAGATCATCGTGTTTTCATTGTTATTTTTTCCACGTGTTTTTACATTTATTCTTTAATTTTCTGGTTGACTCATTCATTCTTTAGCAGGATGTTCTTTATTTTCTATATATTTGTGTTCTATCCAAACTTTTTCTTGTGGTTGATTTCAAGTTTCATAGTGTTGTGGTCAGAAAACATGCATGGTATGGTTTAAATCTTTTTGCACTTGTTGAGGCCTGATTTGTGACCCAGTCTCTTATCTATTTTAGAGAATGTCCCTTGTGCACTTGAAAAGAATGTGTATTCTGCTGCTGTAGGATGAAATAAATGTTCTGAATATGTATGTAAGTCCATGTGGCCCAGTGTGTCATTCAAGCCACTCTTTCCTTTTTGGTTTTTGCTTAGATGATCTGTCCACTAATGTATGTGTGGTGTTAAAGTCCCTGGCTATTATTGTATTACTATCACTGAGGTATTATGTTTGTTATGGTTATATTTGGGTTCTTCTAAGTTGGGAGCAAAATATTTGCAAATTTTAGGTCTTATTGATGGATAGACTGCTTTAATATAATATAGTGCTCTCCTTCAACTCTTATTACAATCTTTGTTTTGAAATCTAGTTTGTCTAAGTATTGCTACTCTGGCTTTCTTTTGTTGTCCATTTGCTCGGTAAATATTTCTCTGTCCCTTCACTTTAAATCTGCAGGTGTCTTTAGGTCTAAACTTAGTCTCTTGTAGGCAACAAATAAATGGGTCTTGTTTCTTTATCCACTCTGATATCCTATATATTTTGTTTGGAGCATTTTGTCCATTTGCATCCTTAGTAATTATAAATGGATATGAATTTCATGTCATTGTTTACTTGTTTTGTTGTTGTTTGTGGATATATTTCTGTTCCTTTCTAGCCTTTTATGCTTTTGGTGCCCCCCCCCCCAAAGAGTCCTCTTGAATATGTCTTGCAAGGCTGGTTTAGTGGCCATGGAGTCCCTTAGTTATTGCTTTCTGAGAAATTCTATCTGTCCTTCTCTTCTAAATTATACCCTGTTGGATATATTCTGGCTGAAAATTTTTCCTATTTAGCACGTTGAATTTATTATGCCACTTCCTTCTGCCCTGCCAAATTTCTGTGGGGAGGTCTGCTAATAACTTTATTTTTCCTCCCTTAAAAGTTAGGGACATCATTTGTCTTGCTGCTTTTAGGATTTTTCTTTATCTCTATATTTTGTAAATTTAATTGTGATGTGTCTTTTTCTTGGCCTGCTTTTGTTGATTTTGATGGGAGTTCTTTGTGGCTCTAGATTTGGATGTATGTTTCCTTCCCCAGATTAGGGAATTTTTCCACTATAATTGCCTCAAATAAGTTTCCTGCCCAGTTTTCTCTCTTCTTCTCCTGTGTCTCCTGTGATAGAAATGTTATTAGGTTTCATGGAATCATTGAGTTCCCTAAGTCTACGTTTGTGATCCAAGATTTTTCTTTTCTTCTTTTGTTAAACTTCATTGTTTTCCACAATTATATCTTCTATATCACTTGTTCATTCCTCTGCTTCTTATATCTTTGTGGTAATTACAGCAGTCAATTTTGAATCTCAGTTTTTGCATTTTTCATTTCAGCCTGATTGGTTTTAAGCTCTTTTATCTCTGTGGTAAGCAGATCTCTGATGTCTTCTATGCTTTTCTCAAGCCCAGCTGATATCCTTATGATTGTTGCTTTAAATTCTGGATCAGGCATATTACTTATATCTGTTTCAATTAGATCCTTTGCCGTGACCTTTTCTTGTTCTTTCCTTTGGGATTAATTCCTCCATCTTGGCATTGTGTCTAGGTCTCTGTCTTCTTCTATGTGTTAGAAAAGCCTGTTATGTTCTCTGCTCCTGAGAGTAATGACTTTAATAAGAAGAGACCATATACCATCTGGGACCTTGTGCTTCAGGAAGTATCTCTGGTATATGCTGTGTTCATTCTGCTGCTGTCTTGGCTGCTTTTTCCCTCAAGTCAGTCCTCTGCAGAGTTTCTCCTTGCTTGCTCTGGGGAGTGTTTGGACCTTGGCCAGAGTGTTCTGAGTTTTAACTAGGTGTGTTCTGGTCTGCTTGTCAAAAAAGACCTGTTGCTATTTCCACTAGAGCTGAAGCTTTGCAGAACTCTGTTCAGTATATATGGTGCATGCATGGCTTTGTGCTAGTTTTCTGGGGGATGGGCCTGCTATGCTGTTTCTCAAGCAAACTTGCCCAAGAAAACCAGTAGCAGCAGAACACAGACTGAATTTAGTTTATGCTGAAAGGCAGAGGAAGGAAATGGTGCTGATCAGCTCCTTTGTTCATGGACAGGGGAGTTTGTGCTTTGTCATGTCAGGCAAGCCCTCCCAGAAGAGTGAATAATTTCCCCTCTTGAGTCATAGGTGTTTTTCAGATTGCTGTTTTTGCATTGTCTGTGTCCAAGTTGCTTGCCTGCATGGAACAGTGCAATGCACTTTGGGCTCTATCCCAGACAGACTGGCTGAGTTTTAAAACTCCAAACTTTACAGACCTGATGTGGCAGGCACCTGCACTCGTCTTCTGGGGGCAGGTCTCACCATGCTGGAATTGATGCAGGTTTGACCCAGAAGGGCAGTCACACTGGAGTGCAAGAGTGTTATATTTGGGGCAAAACACACTAAAGAGGCCAGTGCTCAGATTAACTAACCTCAGCAGGTGTCTCTATACCTATGCTGAGAGGAAGGGAAGGAAAATGGTCCCACCAGCTCTTTTGTCCAAGAAGAGTCATTGCCACCTCTCAGATGCACTCCCAGAAGAAAGAATTTTCTCTCCCAGTGTGTCTCTGGTTATCCTCAGATCATGTAGTCTGTCCCCAGGTTACCCGTCTTCCTTCTTTACTGGAGCATGCAATGTCCCCAGCACTCTGTACTAGTCATGATGCAGACCTCAATAACTCCAGTCTTTCTGCCTCACTAGTTGCAAAAACTCACGACAATTAGCCCCTCTCATTTTCCAAGCCAATGGCATTGGGAAGTGTTTTCCTTGTGCAAAACCCTGTGTACTCCTCCTTCCCTCTAGTCTTTCTCCCTCTCCTCTGCAGAACCCATGATATATTTCTCCCCCAATGTGTATTTCCACACCTCCTACCTTCCATGATGTGATCTCTTCTCTTCTCTAGCTGTGCAGTTGGTTCTGTCTGTCCTCAGATTGATTTATTGGGTATTCAGAAAGATTTGATAGTTATCTAGCTGTGTTAGAGGGATGAGGTAATCCTAAAGTCCTCCTACTACTCCACCACCTTAGCTCCTTTTTTAATGCATTTAATTTTTCAATCACTATGTTTTACACCTGAAACCAATGTAAGATTGTATTTAAACTATACTTCAATTAAATTAAAAATATGTATTATCAAATTGAATTCAATAACACATAAGAGGTTTATTTCCCATTATTAAGTCAGTTTTATCTGAGTTGCATGGATGGTCCACATATGAAAATCAATAAATGTGATACGCCACATTAATGGAATGAAAGATAAAAATCATATTATAATCTCAACTGATGCAAAAAGAAACATTTAACAAAATACAACATTTCTTCATGATAAAATTGTTAAATTGTGTATGTAATGAATCTTCCTCAGCATAATAAACACCATATATGACAAGCACATTGCTAATGTCATGCTCAGTGGTGAAAATTGAAAATCCTTTCCTGTAAGATTGGGAACAAGACAAGAATGTCCACTCTTGACATTTCTATTGAACATAGTACAGAAAGACCTAGCCATAGGAATTAGGCAAGAAAAATGAAGACATATGTCAGAAAGGTAGAAATAAAATTATCTCTTTTCACAGAAGAAATTACCTTTAATTTTGGAGTTATGATTTGGACAGCCTGATCTGTGGTCTTCCATAACACATCATATTTCATCCTCACCATGATGACTACCTACCTCACGCAAAGATTGTTTTCCACTACCCAGATAAATTTTTATTACCCCAACTGTGTTGATTGTCAGAATGCCTGGATATGTTACATATAAAGTATGGCTTCTAATGATGATTCACATATAAACTTAGACACATCTCCCTAGAAAATGCCTAGAAGTATTTTGCTTTTCATTAAAATGTCATGTTGAATGTGGATTAAAGTCCATGAAAACTATATTTTAAGAAGCAAATAGAAATTCTGACATGATATTTCTCTTTATGAGTATTTTTTTTACTTTTAAAAATAATTTCTTTAAAATTTCAGGATAGTTAGCATACAGTGTTATATTAGCTTCAGGTGTACAATATAGTGATTCAATAATTCTATGCATCACCCAGTGCTCATCATGACAAGTGTAATACTTAATCCCCATCACCTATTTTATCCATGCCTTTTCTCTCCTCACCTCTGGTTGCCATCATTTTTTTTTTGTCTATAGTTAAGAGTCTGTTTCTTCATTTCTCTCTGTCTCCCTCTGTCTCTCTCTTTTTCCCTCTTGGTTGTTTATTTTGTTTCTTAAATTCCACATATGAGTGAATCATGGTATTTGTGTTTCTCTGACTGATTCATTTTGATTAGCATGATACTGTCTAACTGCATCCATGTCATTGAAAATAACAAAATTTCATTATTTTCTATGGCTGAATAATATTTTAATGTGGATATATATACCATTATTTAATCCATTCATATATCAATGGACATGAGATGATTGCATAATTTGGCTATTATAAATAATGCTGCTATAAAAATAGGGGTGCATGGATTCCTTTGAATTAGTGGGTTTTTCTTTGTATTTTGGGGTAAATACCTTGTAGTGACATTACTTGATCATAAAGTAGTTCTATTTTTAGCATTTTGAGGAGACTTACTGTTTTTCACAATAGCTGCACCAGTTTGCATCCCACAAACAGTGCAAGAGGTTCCTTTTCTCCACATCCTTGCCAACACTTGTTTCTTGTGTTGTTGATTTTAACCATTCTGACACGTGTCAAGTGGTATCTCATTGTAGATTTCATTTGCATTTCCCTGATTTTCAGTGATTTTGAGCATCTTTTTATGTGTCTATTGGCCATCTGTATGTTATCTTTGGAGAAATATCTGTTCACGTCTTCTATCCATTTTTAATTTATTTGTTTTTCAGGTGTTGATTTTTATAAGTTCTTTATATATTTTGGATACTAATGCTTTATCAGATATGTCATTTGCAAATATCTTCTATTCCATAGATTGCCTTTTAGTTTTGTTGATTGTTACTTTTTTCTGAGCAGAAATATTTTATTTTTATGTAGTACCAACAGACTATTTTTGCTTTTTTTTTCTTTGCCTCAGGAGACTTATCTAGAAAAACATTGTGATGGCTGATGTCAGAGACCTTACTGCCTGAGCTCTCTTCTATGATTTTTATGGTTTCAGGTCTCACATGTAGGTTTCAAGCTATTTGAATTTCTTTTTCTGTATGGTGTAAAAAAAGTGGTCCAGTTTCATTCTTTTTCATGTAGCTTTCCAGTTTCCCCAACACCATTTGTTGAAGAGACAGCTTTTTACTCCCATTGGATATTCTTCCCATTTTGTCAAAATTAAATTGACCATATAGTTGTGGGTTTATTTCTAGGTTTTCTGTTCTGTTCCACTGAACTATTTGTTTATTTTTGAACCGTTACTATAACGTTTTGTTTACTACAGCTTTTTCTGGTAGAAATTCCACTGAAATGTTGGATTGCAATGATAAAAACATACAGTATTGTGCTGTTTTTTGGGAAAAGACACTCAGTCCTTCACTCTTTAATTAACTTTAATTTTTTAATTTAGCTTTAATTTTTTTGTTTTTGCTTTTATTTTTAGATCCTTAAATTTTTGCTTATCAAGTTAAAAAATTCTTTATTATTAATTTTCTTTAAACTCTTATAATGGGGCACCTGAATGTCTCAGTCAGTTAAGCATCCAACTTTTGATTTCAGCTCAGGTCATGATCTCATGGTTGTGAGATTGAGTCCTGCATCAGGCTCCATGCTGAGAGCGAAGAGCCTGCTTAGGATTTTCTCTGCCCTTTCTCCTCCCCCCCCCTCCAAAGTAAATAAATAAAACAGACTTTAAATTTTTGTAATGAATTGATGTTGAATTATGTCAACATTTTCTACATACATTTATACAATCATGATTTTTCATATTTACTCTGCTTATATTGTGAATTATATAAGTTGATTTTCAAATGTTGAACCAGTTTTAAGTGTCTGAGATAAACCCCACTTGATCATGGTATATAATTATTTTTCTACATTACTGAATTTCTTCTACTATTATTTAGCAAACAACTTTTGCATCTATATTTATTAGATATATTGGTTTGTAGTTTAAGCTTTTTTCTGTCTCTGGTTTTGGTATCAGGATAATGTTGGCTTAATAAAATGATTAGAAATAATTTTCATCCTCTATTTTCTGGAGAAAACTGTATATAATGTTGGGTAATTTTTTTCTTTTTCAATTTTTTTTTTCAATTTTTTATTTAGTTGTATTTTAAATTCATGTATAATTAACCTACAGTGTAATTTTAGTTTCAGGCTTACAATATAATGACTCAACTATTCTATATATTACTCAGTGCTCATCACAGTACGTGTACTGTTAATCCCCTTCACTTATTTCACCCATACCCTTATTCACCTTCCCTCTGGCAAACATGAGTCTGGCTTATT
This sequence comes from Prionailurus viverrinus, assembly GCF_022837055.1. Classification (NCBI taxonomy): domain Eukaryota; kingdom Metazoa; phylum Chordata; class Mammalia; order Carnivora; family Felidae; genus Prionailurus; species Prionailurus viverrinus. Next base: position 59,927,364 of record NC_062579.1, read on the forward strand.
TTTGTTTTTTTGTTTTTTTTTTTTGTTTTTTTTCTCTTTGTTCATTTGTTTTGTTTCTTAAAATAGACATATGAGGGAAATCATGTGACATTTTCTTTCTCTGACTTATTTCACTGAGCACTATACACTATATATCCATCTATGTTTTTACAAATGGCAGGACTATATACTTTTTATGGCTGAATAATAAATATAGATTGCATCTATTTTGTACAATTAGTGTTTTTCTTTTCTTTGAGTAAATACCTAGTAATGGGAGTCCCTAAGTAGCTCAGCAAGTTAAGTGTCCAACTCTTGGTTTCACCTCTGGTGATGATCTCATGGTTCATGAGTTCAAGTCTCACATCAGGCTGTAAACTGACAGTGTATATCGGGCTTGGGCTTCTCCCTCTCTCTCTCTCTCTCTCTCTCTCTCTTTCTCTCTCAAAAATAAATAAATAAACTTAAATACCCGGTAGTGAAATTGCTGGCTTATATGGTAATTTTATTTTTATTTATTTTTATTTTTCATTTTTTAATATGAAAGTTATCGTCAAATTGGTTTCCATACAATACCCAGTGCTCATCCCAACAGGTACCCTCCTCAATGCCCATCACCCACTTACCCTCCCTCCCACCCCCCATCAACCCTTATTTTATTCTCAGTTTTTAAGAGTTTCTTATGGTTTGCCCTCCTCCCACTCTAACTTTTTTTTCCCCTCCCCTTCCCCCATGGTCTTCTGTTAAGTTTCTCAGGATCCACATAAGAGTGATAACATATGGTATCTGTCTTTCTATGACTTATTTCACTTAGCATCACACTCTCCAAGTCCATCCACGTTGCTACAAAGGGCCATATGTCATTCTTTATCATTGCCAAGTTGTATTCCATTGTACATATAAACCACAACTTCTTTATCTATTCATCAGTTGATGAATATTTAGGCACTTTCCATTATTTGGCTATTGTTGAAAGTGCTGCTATAAACATTGAGGCACAAGTGCGCCTATGCATCAGCACTCCTGTATACCTTGGGTAAATTCTTAGCAGTGCTATTGCTGGGTCATAGGGTAGATCTATTTTTAATTTTTTGAGGAACCTCCACACTGTTTTCCAGAGTGGCTGCACCAGTTTACATTCCCACCAACAGTGCAAGAGGGTTCCTGCTTCTCCACATCTTCTCCAGCATCTATAGTCTCCTGATTTGTTCATTTTAGCCACTCTGATTGGCATAAGATGATATCTGAGTGTGGCTTTGATTTATATTTCCCTGATGAGGAGTGGCATTGAGCATCTTTTCATGTGCCTGTTGGCCATCTGGATGTCTTCTTTAGAGAAGTGTCTATTCATCTCTTCTGCCCATTTCTTCACTGGATTATTTGCTTTTGGTGTGTGAAGTTTGGTGAACTCTTTATAGATTTTGGACACTAGCCCTTTGTCCGATATGTCATTTGCAAATATTTTTTCCCCCATTCTGTCGGCTGCCTTTTAGTTTTGTTGATTGACTCCTTTGCAGTGCAGAAGCTTTTTATCTTCATGAGGTCCCAAGAATTCATTTTTGCTTTTAATTCCCTTGCCTTTGGGGATGTGTCAAGTAAGAAATTGGTGTGGCTGCGGTCAGAGAGGTTTTTCCCTGCTTTCTTTTCTAGGGTTTTGATGGTTTGCTGTCTCACATTCAGGTCCTTTATCCATTTTGAGTTTATTTTTGTGAATGGTGTAAGAAAGTGGTCTAGTTTCATCCTTCTGCATGTTGCTGTCCAGTTCTCCCAGCACCATTTGTTAAAGAGACTGTCCTTTTTTCCATTGGATGTTCTTTCCTGCTTTGTCAAAGTTTAGTTGGCCATACTTTGGTGGGCCCAATTCTGGAGTCTTTATTCTATTTCTTTGGTCTATGTGTCTGTTTTTGTGCCAATACCATGCTGTTTTGATGCTTACAGCTTTGTAGTAGAGGCTAAAGTCTGGGATTGTGATGCTTTCCGTTTTGGTCTTTTTCTTCAATATTACTTTGGCTATTCAGGGTTTTTTGTGGTTCCATACAAATTTTAGGATTGCTTGTTGTAGCTTCGAAAAGAATGCTGGTGCAATTTTGATTGGGATTGCATTGAATGTGTAGATTGCTTTGGGTAGTATTGATATTTTAACAATATTCTTCCAATCCATGAGCACGGAATGTTTTTCCATTTCTTTGTATCTTCCTCAATTTACTTCAAAACCTTTCTATAGTTTTCAGCATACAGATCTTTTACATTTTTGGTTAGGTTTACTCCTAGGTATTTTATGATTCTTGGTGAATTGTGAATGGGATCAGTTTCTTTATTTGTCTTTCTGTTGCTTCATTGTTAGCGTATAAGAATGCAACTGATTTGTGTACATTAAGTTTGTATCCTGCAACTTTGCTGAATTCATGTATCGGTTCTAGCAGACTTTTGGTGAAGTCTATTGTGTTTACCATGTATAATATCATGTCATCTGCAGAGAGTGAAAGCTTGGATTCATCTTTGCCAATTTTGATGCCTTTGATTTCCTTTTGTTGTCTGATTGCTGATGCTAGCACTTCCAACACTATGTTAAACCACAGCAGTGAGAGTGGATATCCCTGTCGTGTTCCTGATCTCAGGGGAAAGCTCTCAATTTTTCCCCATTGAGGATGATGTTAGCTGTGGGCTTTTCATAAATGGCTTTTATGATGTTTAAATACGTTCCTTCTGTCCTGACTTTCACAAAAGTTTTTTTAAGTGATTTTTAATTTTTATGAAAGCCTCCACACTGTTTTCCTAGTGACTGTACCAGCTTGCATTTCTACCAGCAGTGCAGTAGGATTTCTTCTCCACATCCTTACCAACACTTTTTGCTTATGTTTTTTTTGTTTTTGTTTTTGTTTTCGTTTTTGTTTTTTGGGTTTTTTTTGTGTTTTATTTTGTTTGTTTGTTTGGGTTTTTTTTGGCCATTATGTCAAGTGTGAAGCGATATCCCTTTAATTATTAGGGAGAATTCTCCAATGAAACATTCTGGCTTTGCAGTCTTCTTTTTGTGAGAGGAGATCTTAAATTATGAAATTAATTTCCTCAATTTTCGGGCTATTTAAATTATTTGTTTCATATTCGTGAACTGAGATGAATTGTACTTTTGAAGGAATTGGACCATTTTATCAAAAGTTGTCTTTTTTTTGAGAGAGAGAGAAAGAGACAGAGAGGGGGGCAGTGAGAGAAAGAGTGAGAATCTTAAGTAGGCTCCATGCTCAGAACAAAGCCTGATGCAAGGTTCAACCCCAATGATCTTGGGATCATGACTTGAGCCAAAATCAACAGACGCTCAAGTAACTGAGCCACCCAAGTGCCCCAAAAGTTGCCAAATTTATGCTTTTAGACATATACATAGATAGATAGATATAGATAGATATAGATGATATAGATATAGATATAGATATAGATATAGATATAGATAGATATAATCTTCTAATGATCCTGTTGCTCTCTGCAGCACCTATACAGATATCTTCAATTTCATTCTTGATATTGGTAATTTGTGTCAATTTTTCTGTGTCAGTCTAGCTAGGGTTTTGTTTGTTTGTTTTTATTGATTTTTTCAAGGAACCAGCTTTTTCATTTATTGTCATTTTTCTACTTTTTCTCTTTCCAATGATATTAAATTATATGTTTATTTTTCTTCCTTCTGAATGCTTTATTTTGCTCTTATTTTTTCTAGTTTCCTAAGGTGACATTTTAAATTACAGATTTTATTTTGTTTTCCTAATATAAGGTTTAATATAATGCTGTTTGGCTATGTCCCACAAATTTTGATATGGTGAATTTTAATTTTCATTTAATTCAATGTATTTTTCATTTGTGTTATGACTTCTTGCTTATCTCATGGATTGTTTTTTCTTTCAGAAATGTCCTCCTAGCTTCTCTCTGTATGGAGATTTTCTTATTACCTTCCCATTAGTGTTTTGTAATTTGATTCTATTATCAGGGAACAAACTTTATATGACTTCAACTATTTTAAATATGTGAGTTTTTTTTAATGACTCAGGATATAGTTTATTTTGATGAGTGTTCTATAGGTATTAGAAAATATGTGTCTTCTGCTATTGTTTGGGTGGAATGTTCTATAAATGTAAGTTAGACCCTTCTGGTTGATGTTGTTGAGTTTTGTACTTTTATAATTGAGTTTAGTTTTATTAATTGGTGCAAAAGAGATGTCAAGTCTTTACATAAAATTATTATTTATTTCCTTTTTAATTCATCTTTTTTGCTTTACATCTTTTTCAGCTCAGTTTCATGAACACACATTTAGAACTGCTATTTTCTTGGAGAATTGATATATTTATCATTTTGTCTCTCTCCCTGGTGATTTTTTTTCTCAGAAAAATATATATCCATTCCTGCTTTCTTTTTATTGTGCTGTATATTTTGTTTATCCTTTTTCCTTCTACCTGCTTATATAATTATATCTATAATGAATTTCTTGTTGGGGCATCTGTGTGGCTCAGCTGATTGAGTGTTTGACTCTTGATTTTGGTTTGGATCATGATCTTAGGGTCATGGGATCGAGCCCCACATTAGGCTCCATGCTGGGCATGGAGCCTGCTTGGTGTTGTCTATCTCTTGTCCCCTCCCTCTTTCCCCTGCTCATGCTGTCTTTCTCAAATAAAAAAAGAAAAGAGATGTGACAGTGACTTTGAAGTACCTAGGACACCAAGTTGCATTAGATGGCTTCAAAGTTATGCTTAATTATACAATTTTGTATATCTGTTTCCAAGAAGCATTTGAAAAACACTAATGTAGTCACAAGAGGGACATGTATGTGTTTGAGATGCAAGTTTAGGAGTCATTCACATAAAAATAATAGATGCTGTTTGATAGCACCAAAGGAGAGGGGCTTCCTAATTCCAGGAAGGTGTGTGGTCTTCAGATCATAATGGGAAAAGCCACAAGATATTGTTCTGTTATTGTTACATTTGATTGTGCTCTGTTATTGTTACATTTGACTGTGCATATGAGCATGTTTTAGTCTTTGAAGTTAGTAAGATTTTATAAAGGAAAATAGTTACATGTGTTTTAAGATATGTCTTTAACAATGTAGACATAGATGTTTGTCTAAAATATTAAAATAGATATCTTTTCTCTTGGATATATAAAGGTAATGCATCTCTCTATATTACATTATGAAATATATTCTCATATAATTAATTAAGCTCTTCAGAAATCTCTAATAATAATAGATGCTTTTATCTCTACATTACCATCTATAACTCACAGACACACAAGAAAAGTTAGAGAAAGAATAAGTGTGCAGTTAGCATATGACATAATTTAAAAGACCTGAGTTCTAGTGTTAGTTCTTACAGAAATTTCTTTTATGATGTTGGGTAACAATTCTTTTTTGATATTACTTTCTCACACCTTTCTTTAAAGCACAAATCTTTATGTCAGATTACAATGGTCAGGAAGAAGTGCATGGTAGAGTCTCCCATTCTCTTCCACACTTCTTTGTCCAAGAGTAAGCCATTTCTTCTGCACTAAACTTGATCCACTTGTGAGTACTCTGGTTCATCAAACAGAATGTCAAATGTTTTTCACTGGATTGATCCTGTGTGAATTGACCTCAATTATTTTTTTAGGGAAAGAAAAATTTCCAGGACTGGGACACATCTGGTGGATCTCTCTTTTGTGATATATATGCTCTCACTTTAATAGGTCTGTTATGCATTTATATAAGGGGTTTATGCTCTTTTTCTTCCATTTTTTAGCAAAATACAAACAACATAACATTTACCATCTTAACCGTTTTATTTAAATATAACTAACTTACAATATCAGATCAGTTTTAGTTGTAAAACATTTATTCAACAATTCTATACATTACTTAGTGCTCATCATAAGTGTATCACCTTAACTATTTTTAAGAATATATTCCATTGGTATTAAATTCATTCTTAATCTGCTACCATCACCACCATGCATCTCCAGAACTCTGTTCATCGGCTAAAACTGAAAATCTTACTGATTAAACAATAACTCTTATTCTAACCTCCCCCACAACACCTGGAAACCACCATACTAATTTCTACCTTTATAATTTTGAGTATTCTAAGAGTTGTGCATTAATTTAATCACATTATTTGCCATTTTATGACTGGTTTATTTCACATAACAAAATGTTCTCAAAGTCTTCCATTTTGTTGCATGTGTCAGAATTTTCTTTCTTTTTAGGGGTGAATAATATTTGATTGTATGTAAATATAGCATTTTGTTATCCATTCATCTGTCAATGGAAATTTGGTTTGTTTTTATCTTTTTGCTATTGTGAATAATGCTACAATAAAAATGTGTGCACAAATTTGGGTCTCTTTTTCCAATTCTTTTGAGTATATATGCAGAAGTGGAATTGCTGGATCAAACTGCAATTGCATTTTCAATTCTTTGAGGAACTGCCAGTTTTCCACAGCTGCTATATCATTTTAAATTTTAATCAATAGTGCACACATGTTGTAATTTCTCCACATTCTTGCCAACACTATTCCCTCTCTCTCTCTCTCTCTCTCTCTCTCCTTGATATTGTCATTCTAATAGGCTTGTGGGTTTGATTTATATTTTCTTAATATTAGTGAATTTGGGCATCTTTAAGTATGCTTATTGGCCACATGTATATTTTTTTTTTTGAAGAAATGTCTATTCAAGTCCTTTGCCCATTTTTGAATTGGGTTGTTTCTTTTTATGTTGTCAAGGTTTAGGTATTCTTCATATATTCTAGATATTAATCCCTTATCAAATATATGACTTGAATTTTTTTCCTCCTATTTTGTGTCTTGTCTTTGTACTGTTGATGGTGTCTTTTGATGTATAATTAAAAAAATAAGTCTAATTTTATTTGTTTCTTTTGTTGCCTTTACTTTTATTGCCTTATTTAAGAAATTATTGCCAAATTCAATGTTGTGAATATTTTACCTTATGCTTTTTCCCAAAGCATTTTATAATACTTACATTTAGTTCTTGGATGTATTTTGAGTTCATTTTTATATATGGTGTGAGATAAAGGTCTAAATTAATCTTACATATGGATATTCATATTTCCATATACCGTTTGTTTAAAAGACTATGGTTTCCCCCATTAAAAGTTCTCAGCCCCATTGTTAAAAATTATATGAACATTTATGTAAGGGTTTATTTCTGGGCTCTAATCTACTCCATTGATTTGTATATCTATCTTTATGCTAGTACCTCACAGTTTTGATTACTGCAGCTTTGTAGTAAGTTTGAAATTTTTAAAAAAATGTAAGTCCTCCAGCTTTGTTCTTCTTATTCATAATTGTTTTGACAGTCTGGGGTCCTTTAAGATTCCATATGAATTTAAGGATGGATTTTTCTATTTCTGCAAAAGTCATTGGGTTTTGAAAGGGATTTCATTAAATCTGTAGGTCACTTTGGTTAATATGGACATATTAACAGTATTAATTTTTTCCAATCCATGAATATGAGGTGTGATTCCATTTTTTATGTCTTAACTTTTATATCTTGCCTCTATGTTATACATATTGCATTATACAAATTTTCACCTACTTAATTCCTAAGGGATTTTTTATGTTATTGTAAATATATATACTTTAAATTTATTGTGGTTGTTCATTGTTAGTGTATAGAAATAAAATTAATTTTTTAGTTGACTTTGAATTCTACTACTTTGCTTAATTTGCTTATTAGTGCTAGCATTTTCTTGGTGAAGTCTTTGTGATTTTGTACATGTAAGGTTATATCTGTAAAGATAACTTTACTTCTTCCTTTCCTTGGATTTCTTGTATTTCGTTTCCTTGCCTAATCTTTCTGTCTAAAATTTTTAGTACTAGGTCAAACAGAAACTGCAAAATGAGGTTTCCTTGCTTTATTCCTGATTTTAGAGAAAAAGATTTATTCACCATTGAGTATGATGTTAACTGTGGGTTTTTCATACATGATATTTATTATGTTAGGGTAGTTTCCTTCTATTCTTATTTTGTTGAATGGTTTATCATACATAGTTCATCCTAACTTAACCTGGTAATTGGAATGACCATTTATATTAACTTACTGGTTTTATCCAGAGGAAAAGAAAACTTCTCATGTTTGTTGACAAAAGGTACTTTGCAAATTGGAGCAAGGCACTCACAGTTGTTAGGCTCTCACTATCCCACTGGAACTGGGAGAGGAGCTTTCTCTCCTAATATTTGCATTCCAAAATGATGGCTCTCAAGGTGTTTCCTTTTTAAAGAGATGAGAAAGCACTTACAAGTTCCCTGAGGTAAATTATCTGAGAAAAATGAGAGAAGAAAAATTTCTATCTTCATTTTCAAAGGAGAGAATTAAGCTTCTTGTTTTTTTTTTAATCTTTTTTTCAACGTTTATTTATTTTTGGGACAGAGAGAGACAGAGCATGAACGGGGGAGGGGCAGAGAGAGAGGGAGACACAGAATCGGAAACAGGCTCCAGGCTCTGAGCCATCAGCTCAGAGCCCGACGCGGGGCTCGAACTCACGGACCGCGAGATCGTGACCTGGCTGAAGTCGGACGTTTAACCGACTGTGCCACCCAGGCGCCCCTAAGCTTCTTGTTTTTAATTTGCATTTGTCCTTATAATATGAGGATAATATTAATTATAATTGTCATTCTTCTTTAGTAAGTATTATAAATTAAAAGCAAAGAATCAGACAAAATACTATGTAAATATTATTCAATTAAGGCTTTAAAACCCAAGAGATAATTGCTGTTGTAGTGTTACCATCATTGAATGAGGGAGAAAACTGCAGTGTAAGTGGCTTGCCAGAGTTTAAACAGATACAAAATCGGGGCACTAGATTTATGAACTGAGGTTTTTATGGTTCCAAAGTTCTTACAATTTCTACTATGCAACGGTGCCCAATAAAGATAAAAGTAAAACTTATAATGCCTGACTTGATAATGAGACAGTGAACTGTTGAACTAGGGCAACCCCTCACTACAGGCAGAGGTAAAGCCTAAGCGACTAAATGAGGGATAAGTGTCTTTCTTTGGATAACAAGTTTAGAGATTTGTGTGAACTGAAAGCCAAGCAGATAATACAATCAATAAATGTTCACATTTCAATTCCAGTTGTATTATGATAGTTGAAGGTAGGGAATCTTTTCCCTGAATTAATTCAGGAAGAAGATATCAACTGCAAAGATACCATCTAAAGTCCTTGCATAAATTACAATTAGAGCTAAGACTCCCCATTCTGAAGCCTACAAAAATGAGCAGGAGACCTGGTCTTGTAGGTAATTATTCATGCTTGACACAGGATATTTGAAATATTTAGAAAAACTCAAAAAGCAAAATGAAAATCATTCTAATTCCATTGTCTAAACACATCCCTTATTAACATTGTGTTGCATTTGCTTCCAAAAATTTTGTTCCTTAAATCAGCACTACTGTGCACATTTGAAGATTACCTATTACTATGAGAGATGATAAGTGTCTGAAACTATGTTGTTGCGAGGCAAGGGTTCCATTAAGTTCCTGACACCTATGCTTATTTGACCCAATGGATCATCAAACAAGCATTTGTTTACTTACAACTGATGATAAAAATCACTTCTCATGCAGGGACTGAGCTATCAAAGCTTTTCTTGTTTAAAGACCTCATTAGCATTGCTTAAGAACTTTGGCAATTATAACATCAAGGAATTTTTAATGAACAAGACCTGATTGCAAAATCATCTTCTGATAATTAATGCAAACCATCATTGAAATACATGTAATCAATTACTTCAGCCACTTCAGACCTATAAAAGAGACCTAATCCTTTAGACCACCAAACCCTAATTGGCTTCTATAAAGATTGTTTTCAGTAGAAGCTCCCAAATTAAAAAAAAAAAGAAATTTTAAAGAGGAACTAGCAAATTCTATAAAACACAAGAAAGAACTGGGGGGGGGGATCATTTATAAAATTTAGCCAAATCCCATTAGCTAGTTCTGAATAGAAATTAAATAAAAAATAAATAAAAATGACAAAGTTGGATCAACACAAATGACATGAAAGAACAGACTTTCTGCAAGGTATTATGCAAGTTTTGGAAAGATCTCAACTTCCAGGAATGTCAAAGGGTAAGATTCATTGTGGTGTAAGATCAAGATAAATAAAGAAAATCCAGAGTCACATCTGTAGAGGAGATTCAGAGTGGTGGAATGGTCTTATGAAAGAACAAAATGTAATCATTCTAAACATTTATGTAATATGTTGTTTTCAAGATTCTTTCATGTGTATTAATTAATCTTTAGTATTTTAAAAACATTGAAGCAGGGCACCTGGGTGGCTCAGTCCGTTAAGTGTCCGACTTTGGCTCAAGTCATGATTTCATGGTTCATGAATTTGAGCCCTGTGTCTGGCTCTGTGCTGATAGCTCAGCCCCTGGAGCCTGCTTCAGATTCTGTGTCTCCCTCGTTCTCTGCTCCTTCTACTCACCATCTGTCTTTCTCTGTCTCTCAAAAATGAATAAATGTTAAAAACATTTAAAAAAATGAGGCTTACAGAAATTAAATAACTTACTCAAGGACAGTTAGGATTTTAATTTTGTTTAATCTAATTACACAGCCTTGACTAACAACTACGATGCTATATTCCTCCTAGATTAATTTAAATCAGTTATATCCAACATCTTACTATTTTATTTAACTTTTATTTTTATCGTGAGAAGGTGGAGGAAGGACAGAGAGAGAAAGAGAGAAAGAAAGAAAGAGAGAGAGAGAATCACAAGCAGGCTCTGCACTGTTAGCACAGAGTCTTATGCAGGCTTGATCCCATGAACAGTGGGATCATGACCTGAGCCAAAATCAAGAGCCAGACACTTAACTGACTGAGCCACCCAGGAGCCCTTCCAATATCTTACTATGAAGAGTCATTTTTATTGTGTAATTTCCCCCCATAGATCCTTTATTCTGAAATGTTTTATTTATCAATAATTTGCATTATTTTGAATACATACATTCAAGTTTACTAAGTCTCAGTAAAAAGTCAAAGAAAAAGGATAACTTTGTGAACTTTATCAAACCTCTACATGATTCATTCTTTGGGCTACATGAGAAATTGAAAATATTTCTTTTAAAACTTGTGGAACCTCCACTACAATTATTTTCAAGGACTGTCATTGGGATTCAATGAACCAAAGAAAAGAAAGAAAGAAAGAAAGAAGACAATGACTTTATTTTGGAGTCATTTTATTCGCCTAAATGCAGTCAACATCATGATTATTTTTAATCATAGAGAGATTATAGTCATTAGGCAAAACAAAGTTCAAATCTGGAAAACCATCTATACCATGGAATTAGAAACTATTGAGGCACCTGAATGGCTCAGTCAGTTGTGTTGGACTCTTGATTTCAGCTCAGGTCATGATCTCATGGTTATGTTCATGGGATCAAACCACATGCCAAGATCTATGCTGTCAGCATGGAGCCTGCTTGGGATTCTCTCTCTCTCTCTTCCCCTCCCATGCACTCTGTCTCTCAAAATAAATAAATAAACTTAAAAAAATTAGAAACTACTACATCTTAATCAGATTGAATGAGCAGTGAATTCTGAGCCATTGCTGGTGAGCCATAGGAGGTAGAGATTTTAGCCTAAGTTAACCTTATAAGAAAGAGAGAATAATAGAACATGAAACGTCAGCCATATAATAATTATGAATTATAATCTTTTTATAAGGCACCATTTCTCTAATATTAGAAGTTGTTCCCCATTATCAGAATATACAAAACAGAAAAATACAAAACAGTAATAAAATGGAGATATGTATATAGTAATATATATACACTGGAGATAGTAATAAAAAATGAAAAGGTATCCAATTTCTTCTGTAAAATAAAATTTAATGGTCTTTTAAAAAAATGAATGAGGGGCACCTGGGGACTCAGTTGATTAAGATTCCAACTCTTGATCTTGGCTCAGGTCATGCATGATCTCATGGTTGTGAGATCAAGCCCCAAATCCATGTTGGGCAGGAGCCTGCTCCAGAGTCTCTCTCCTTCTCCCTCAGTCCCTTCCCCTTTCTCTCATAAAATAAAAATTTTAAATTAAAAAAAATAATAATGAGTGAATATGACAAACCTCTAGCAAGTCTGACTTTTTTTAAAAGACACAAATCACCAATATTGGGATTGAAATGGGGGTTAATAATAAATTTATAGCAATGAAAAGGATAATAAGGAAACATTAGAAAGAACTTTACACTAATATATTTGACATTTTAGAAGAAATAGTACAGTTCCTGAAAAACTACTAAAACTCAACTAAGATCTGCATAAGCAATATAAAATAACTTTATTTCATTTTTAACAAATCTCATAAAATAATACACCTGACTCGCTTGTCTTCAATGAAAACCTATGCGAAATATTTAAAGATTTAAAATAATAAGTTTCATACAATATATTCCAGAAAATAGAAAAAGAACATACTTTTGAATTCATTTCACGTATCCAGTTTTAACCTGATACAAAAAACAGACAAAAACATTCCAAAAAGAAAACTAAAGACCAAGGTTTCTCATAATCTTAGAAACAAAAATGCTCCAGAGAATCTTAGCAAATAACATTTAATAATTAAAAAAATAATTATACACTATGGACAAAAGAGATTTATTCCATGTATCCAAGATTGGTTCAACATTTGGAAATTAATAAATTTAACCAAACACACCAATACATTTACAAAGAAAAATCATATGATGACATAAATTGATATAGAAAAATGATTTGACATAGACCAATGTCTTTTCCTAATTAAAAAAGAATAGAAGGCTGTTTATTTATTTATTTTTTATTTTTAATTGAATATAGTTAATGCATAATGTTACATTAGTTTCAGCTGTACAGCACAGTGATTCCACAAGTTTAAATATTATGCTATGCTCCCCACAAGATATGCTAACCATAGATACCATCTGTCAACATACAGTGGTATTACAATATTATTTACAAACACTTAGGGAGATGGATGCAGAGTAGGATGACACTACGCTCACCTCATCCTACAAATACAACTAGATAACAATCAAATTTAGCAAATACCCCAGAAATTCACCTGAAAACTGGCAGAACAAATTCTACAACTAAAGATAGAGAATAGGTCACATCCAAGAGTATAGGAAGTAAGGACATGTAGTTTGTGAGAGAAATTAATCTTGGCAACTGTGGTGGGTAGGGAGCTGCCAACACAGAAGGGCAAGAGATAGACTAACATACAGAGGAGCAAGCAAGGAAAACAAATCCCCATAGCAATTGGCTTGGAAAGGAAGAGGGATTGAATTACATGACTTCTGGCAATGAGTGGGGCACAATGCCTGGAGTTTTAAAGGTCAAAATGCTTAGATGAAATAGGGCCAGGAGGGCATTTTGCTGTTCTTGGACAGAGGGCAGGAAGAAAACTCCTCTACATAAAGAATAGAAACAGTGATCTGAAAAGTCCCTGGGGCAGACAATGGGGAGGTTATTTGTTTATTTTTGATCATGGCCCAGTGAGGCAGCAGTCACAGAGAGACCTCTCTGGAAAAAAAGAAACTAGTAGGTGTCATTTCCCTCTCTGTCTCTCAGCATAAACACAGGGTCATCTACAGGAACCAGTGCAGTACTGATACTTGCTACCAAACTTACACCAAGCTTAGTCCCCCCTCCCCCTACCATACTTTTGTGCAACTGTCCTTTCCAGTCTCTATTGCATAAGTTCCAAAGTGATGAGTCCTATTCCCAAGAAAACTGATACAAATCCCTGCTCACAGTGCAACTCTCAAATCAGGAGTTTTGCAGAGCCTCAGTTCTAGTGGTTGTAACAACACGTCTTATTTCTCAAGCAGACCAGAACATGCCTAGTTAAAACATGCCACATCCAGGTGAGGGAACAAACAAGCAGACCAGAACATGCCCAGTTAAAACATGCCATATTCAGGCGAGGAAACAAACACTACCCTCAACCAACAAAGAGAGTATCTGTACTCAAATGACCTGAGGGATAAAGTAGTCAAGAGAAAACAGCAGAACACATGCAGCACACATTTTAGTCACTCCCAGAAGTGCTAAGCCCTGTGAAACAGGGGACACTACATGGCAGTGCACTACAAGATCTCTTATTCATAATGCCAATATGCTCAAGAACAGAAGACATAGCTGACTTTCCTAACACAATGAAAGAGTCACAGAGTCTTAGACAAAATGAGAAGCCCCATAAATTAATCCCAAATGAAACAACAGGACCAGGCCATCTCCAGAGGTCTAAGCAAAACAGATATAAGAGACAAGTGATGGAGTATTTAAAGCAATGATACTAAGGATACTACCAGACTTGAGAAAAGAGAGGAAGAGATGAGTAAGAGCCATAAGAGCCATAATATACAGATAAGAATTAACATGGCAGAGATAAAGGGCAGAATAAATAAAATGAGAAACACACTTGACTGAATGAATAGCAGGGCAGAAGAAGCAGAGGAATGAATCAATGACCTAGAAGACACAGTAATGGAAAGAAATCAAGATGAACAAAAGAGAAAAGCATAATTATGCAAAATGAGAATAGATTTAGGAAACTCAGGGACTCTATCAAACATAATAACATTCATAATATAAGACTCCTAGAAGAATAAGAGAGAGAAAAGGGGGCAGAACAAATAATAGCAGAGTACTTATTTGAACAAGTAATAGCAGAGTACTTCCTTAATCTGGTGAAGGAAACAGGTAGCCAGATCCAGGAGGCAGAGAAGCCCCATCAAAATTAACAAAAACCAGACCCATCCATATGTATGTTGCAGTTATATTGGCAAAATAAAGTGGTAAAGAAAAAAGTTATAAAGGCAGCAATACAAAATAAGACAGTAATATACAAGGAAACCCCATAAAGCCAGCAGGTAATTTTTCAGCAGAAATGTTCCAAGCCAGGTGGGAATGGCATGATAAATTCAAACTGCTGAAAGGGAAAAATTATGCACCAAAAATACTCTATCCAGCAAGGATATCATTCAAACTAAAAGGAGAGAAAAAAAAACAACTCTGAAACAAACAAAAACTAAAGTAGATCATTATCATTAAACCAACAATGCAAGAAGCATGAAAAGGGACTTTAGGAGAGACTAAAAGTGATAGTATAATGTCAGAAACACAAAAGCTGTAAAAATGAATATTTTGTAAAAAAAAAAAGAACTCACTAAATTAAAAAGTAATATATAACAAAATATACATAAAAGATGGGGAAGACAGGAGTAAAAATGCATTCAAACTTAAATGACCATCAACTGAATACAGAATGCTATATGAAAAACAGGTTATATACAAACCTAGTGTTAAGTATATACCAAAGAAACACTAATAAATGTTCAAAGAATGAGAATAAAATTCAAATACATTATTAGAAAAAATCACTAAACCATGAAAGACAAGAAAAGATCAGAGAAAATCTTTAGAAACAATCACAAAACAGATAACAAAATGGCAATAAATGCATAAGTAATTACTTTCAAAGTGAATGGACTGAACATTTCAATCCAAAGACATAGGGAGACAGAATGGACAAAAAAAAGTGACCCATCTATATGCTCCTTACAAGAGACTCATTTTAGACCTAAAGTCACCTGCAGATTGAAAGTGAAGGGATGGAGAAACATCTATCATAGAAATGGATGTCAAAAGAAAGCCAAAGAAATAATACTTACATAAAACAAAATAGTTTAACACAAAGACATTAATAGGAGACATATAAGGACAATATAAGATAATAAAGTGGAAAATACAACAAGATGATATAACAATTGTATATATTTATACATCCAAATTAGGAGTATCTAAATACATAAAAGAGTAATTAACAAACATGAAATAACTAATCCATAATAAGACAGTAATAGTAGGAGACATTATCACAACTCTTACATCAATGGACACATCATCTAAACAGAAAATCAACAAAAAATGGCTTTGAATGACACACTGGAACTCAACTGGAAAAAGGATGACACCAACAGCAACAACAACAAGGACAAAACCCCATAAAACCCGCAGAAGGAAGGAAATAATAAATATTAGTGAAGAAATAAATGATATAGAAAAAAATAGAACAAATCAATAAAACAAGGAACTGGTTATTTGAAAAAATAAAAATAAAAAACTTGATAAATGTCTAGTCAGACATATTAACAGAAAAAGAGAAGGCTCTCAAATACCTAAAATCACAACTTAGAGAGGAAAATCAAAAACCAACACCACAGAAAAACAATTACAATACACTATCATGAAAACTATATGCCAACAAATTGTACAGACTGAATAAATTACTAGAAATATCTGAACTATCAAAACTAAAACAGGAAGAAAATTTGAACGGACCAATAACCAGCAAAGAAATTGAATCAGTAATAAAAAATTCCCAACAAACAAAAGTCCAGGGCTAGATGATTTCACAGGTGACTTGTACCAAACAATTATAGAATTAATACCTATTTTCTCAAATAATTCCAAAACACAGAAGGTTCCAAATTCATTCTATGATGCCATCATTCTCCTGTTATAAAAATCAAATAAAGACATCACTGAAAAAGAGAACTAAAGGCCAATATCCCTAATTAACATAGACGCAAAACTTCTCAATAAATAACTAGCAAACAGAATTCAACAGGACATTAAGAAAATTATTCACCATGATTGAGTGGGATTAATTCCTGTGTTGCAATAAGATTCAATATTCAGAAATCAATGTTATACATCACATCGATAAGAGAAAGGGTAAGAACTATATGATTATTTATTTATTCATGTTTTTGCTTCAATTCTTGTTACTTGACAGTGCAGTATTAGTTTCACCTGTACAATATAATGATTCAACACTTCCATACAATACCTTGTGCTCATTACAGCTGCAAACCCCTATTACCCTTCCCCCGGGCACCTCCCCACTGGTAATCATTAACTTGTTTTCTAGTTAAGATTCTGTTCCTTGGTTTACCTCCTTTACTCTCTCTTTTTTTACCTTTGCACATTGTTTCTTTTTTCTTTGTTTTTGTTTTGCTTTGTTTTTAAATTTTCATTTAATTTCCAGTTAATTAACACACAGAATAATATTAGTTTCAGGTACAGAATATAGTGATTCAACGCTTCCATGCAACACCAGAGCTCATCACAACAAGTGTGCTCCTTAATACTCATCACCTATTTAACCCATCTCTCCATCTACCTACCTTCTTCTGGTAACCATCAGTTTGTTCTCCATAGTTAAGAGTCTGTGTCTTGGTTTGCATCTTTTTTCCCTCCTTGCTCATTTGGTTCATTTCTTAAATTCCACATATGAGTAAAATCATATGGTATTTATCTTTCTCTGGCTGAATTATTTTGTTTAGCATAATACTTTCCAGCTCCATCCATGTCCTTTCAAATGGGAAGATTTCAGTCTTTTTATGACAGAGTAATATTCAATTTTATATATATACCACATATCCTTTATTCATTTATCAGTTGTTTGACATTTGTGCTCTTTCCATAGTTTGACTATTGCTGTTAATGCTGCTATAAACATCAGGGTACATGTACCTCTTAGAATCTGTATTTTTTTATTCTTTGAGTAAATACCTAGTGCTATTACTGGATCATAGGGTAGTTCTATTTCCAACTTTTTGAGGAATATCCATACTGTTTTCCGGGGTGGCTGCACCAGTTTGCATTCCCACCAACAATGCAAGAGTGTTTCACTATCTCCACATCTTGGCCATCACATATTGTCTTTTGTGTTGGGATTTTACTCATTCTGACTGGTATGAGGTGATATCTCATTGGAATTTTGATTTGTATTTCTCTGATCATGAGTGATTTTCAGAATTTTCATGTGTTTGTAACCTGGATGTCTTCTTTGGAAAACTCTATTCATTTTTAAATTGTATTATTCATTTTTTGCATGTTGACTTTTATGTATTTTAGATATTAACCCTTTACAGATATGTCATTTGCAAATATATTCTCCCATTC